>NW_027141852.1:2861212-3164242 GCF_036365525.1 Heterodontus francisci | reverse complement strand
CTATTCGGTTTTTCATCATTTTGAGCTCCTGACTGTGGATATTATTGTGATTAAATGTGAAAAGATGCACTGTGTCTCAGCCCCGGTATATTGGCTCTTTCTCTGTACAGTGCTGTATACACTCAGATACTGACAGTGTCTCTCCCTCCCTCAACTTTCCAGCCCTGACGGTGCAGAAAGCGCTGCTCAAAGTTACACATTCTGACTATTTGCAGTTGATTAGTGAGAGATTATTAACGTATCCTTCTGCAGCGCTGCCTCGGTTAATAATAGTAGATCTAAGCCACATTTCAGATACAGAAACAGATGCATCAATTATTCACTCTTTCCCAGAGTGAGTGAGGCCAGGACAAGCAGCAACATTCCGGCCCCACACTCTGCAATTACCCAGCACCAGTGGAAAGCAGTGAATACAGATTCAATCAGTGGGTTAATGTCCATTACAGGGATGCAAGATTCCACAGCCCAGGATAAACATCCCCATACACCGAGAACAAGCTCAGGAAAACCCGGGGGAGTTAATATCCCAGTCACTGAGCATTCCAGCAACATTGAATAAGTTCCTGAACTGAGTGAACCTTTCAAAGTACAGAAGTGCGGACGAGGTCAAAAAGGTCTGAACAGTTGAGGTGACTGAGCGGTTTCAGCTTCTCTGTTTAGGTTGCAGCTTTCACTGGAGGCATGTGTTTAAATCCCACTTCTGACAACTTGATTTTCAGTTACTTTGCAGAGCTTCCTTGAAGGTTTGAGGTAGAGTAAATACTGAGGAACTGTTTCTAACTGCTGAAAGGTCAACAACCGAAGGTTATAGATTTAAGGTGACTCACAAAACCAGAAGGAACTTGAGGAAAAATCGATTTCTGAAACATGTGGTTAGGATTTCAGTTATGTGGATAGATTGGAGAAGCTGGGGTTGTTCTCTTCAGAGAGGAGATATGATAGAGGTGTTCACAATCATGAGGGGTCGTGACAGACCAGATAGAAATTGTTGGTAGAAGGATTGAGACTCAGGTAAAAGCTGTGGCTCAGTTGGTCACACTCACCTCGAAATCACAAGCTTCTGGGTTCAGATTTCACAGCTGACACTCCAGTGCAGCACTGAGTGTGTTGAAGGTGCTGCCTTTCAGGTGTGATGTTAAACCAAGACCTGGTCTGCATGTTTGGGTGAATGTAAAAGATCCCATGCTGCAATTTCAAACAAGTGAAGAGCAATTCTCCCTGGTGTTGTGATCAATATTTGCCCCTCAATCAGATCAGTTGGTCATTATCACATTGCGGTTTGTGGGTATTAGCTGCTGCATTTCTGACATTAAAACAGTGATAACACTTCAAAAGTATTTCATTGTCTACAAAGTGCTTTGATATGTCCAGTGGTCTTGAAAGGTGCTATATAAATGCAAGTCTTTTCTTTCTTTATCACAACACATTGCTGTGTAAACAATGGTTCTTCATGTCACCTCTGGTTCTTCTGCCAATCACCTGATATCTGTGTCCTCTGCTTACTGACCCTTTTACTACTGGAAACAGTTTCTCCTGATTTAAACTATTGAAGAACTTCATGACTTTGAACAAATGTGTCAAATCTTTTCTGAATTTTCTCTGCTGCAAGGAGAACAACCCCAGCTTCTCCAATCTCTCCACATAACTGAAATCCCTCACCCTGCTACCATTGTGGTAAATCTCTTTTTTATTCTTTCATGGGATGTGGGCACTGCTGACACAATGTGATTCCTATCAACGGAGCGGCCCGCTGACATCATCGGGCTGTGCCAAGCTGTGCATAGGCACAGCTACATCTTGCCAGGATTAAGTGGCACATGTGGAGGATGATGTCATTGCGCAGCGCCAACATCATCGCAGATCCGCGCTTGGTCCATCTTCGCACATGTGCGCTAAAGCGTCATCAGGTATCCAGCCCCTCACTCAGCTGGAGGAAGCGGCTGAATAGGAGACTTTGAGGCTGGAGCTCTCCCCCGTCGGCAACTCGCTCCAGGCCTCGACGCTTCCTCCCCTCAGCCGCTCGCTGTACACCTCGATGCTCCCCTGGACAATTGTTCCCCACTCGCGTCATCCAGCTCTATGGCCGCTTGCTCTCTGCCCCCCAACCCACGCTCCAGCCGCCAGCTCTAGGCCATGCCACTTCCCTCCTCTAGGCCACTCACTACTCACTCCTACGTCACACTTTGCAGCCCACCTTGCTTCTTCGGGCGGCGCGTGGAGACTGGACAAACGTGGGAGCAAGTGGCCGACAGAAGGGAAGCAGCGCAGCCTAGAGCTAGTGGCTGGAGGGGAGGGGGGTGGGGAGTGAGCGAACGACTGGAGAATGGGGTGACATGATCGGGAGACAATCGGCCAGGGAAGTAGGGGGGGGGGAGCAGCGAGGTCTGGAGCGAGCGACTATGGAGGGTGGAAGCGGCCGGTGCAAAGCAGGGGGAGAAAGCGAGTTGTGCCACCTAGTGGTTGCGTTGTCAGCAAACGCAGCCTTTATTGTCCATCCTTAATTGCCCTTGAGAAGGTGGTGGTGAGCTGCCTTTTTGGAGCTGCTGCAGTCCATGTGTTGTACGTAAACCCACAGTGCTGTTAGGAAGGGAGTTCCAAGATTTTGATCCCGTGACAGTGAAGGAATGGTGATATAGTTCCCAGTCAGGACAGCGTGTAACTTGGAGGGGAGCTTGCAGATGGTGGTGTTCCCATTCATCCAATGTCCTTCTAGGTGGTCGAGGTTGGGGGTTTGGAAGGTGCTGTCGAAGGAGGCTTGGTGAGTTGCTGTAGTGCATCTTGTAGATGGTACACACTGCTGCCACTGTTCACTGGTGGTGCAGGAAGTGAATATTTAAAGTAGTGGATGGAGTGCTGATCAAGTGATCTGCTTTGTCCTGGATGGTGTTGAGTTTCTTTGGTGTTGTTGGAGCTCCACTCATCCAGGCAAGTGGGGAGTATTACATCACACTGCTGACTTGTGCCTTGCAGATGGTGGACAGGAGGTGAGTTACTTGCAGCAGAATTCCCAGCCTCTGACCTGCTCTTGTAGCTACGGTATTTATATGACTGATCCTATTCAGTTTCTGCTCATTGGAAACCCCCCGGATGTTGATTGTGAAGGATTCAGCAATGGTAATGTCATTGACTGTCAAGAGGAGATGGTTAGATTCACTCTTGTTGGAAGTGGTCATTGCCTGGCATTTTTGTGGCGTGCATGTTACTTGCCACTTATCAGTCCAAGCCCAATCTTGCCCAGGTCTCTCTACATGTGGACACGGACTGCTTCAGTATCTGAGGAGTTACTAATGCAACTGAACATTTTGCAATCATCAGTGAACATTTCCACTTCTGATCTTATGATGGAAGGAAGTTTATTGATTCTAGACAGATACATGAATGGGCAGGAAGAAAAGAGATACAGACCCTTAGAAAATAGGCGACATGTTTAGATAGAGGATCTGGATCGGCGCAGGCTTGGAGGGCCGAAGGGCCTGTTCCTGTGCTGTAATTTTCTTTGTTCTTTGTTTGTTCTTTGATGAAGCAACTGAAGACGGTTGGGGCCGAGGACACTACCCTGAGGAACTCCTGAGCGATGTCTGGTACTGAGATGATTGGCCACCAACAACCAGCACCATATTCCTTTGCGCAAGGTATGACTCCAACCAGTGGAGATTTTTCTCCTTGATTGCCATTGACTTCAATTTTGTAAGGGCTCCTTGATGCCCTTGGCAAGAGCAGTCACTGTCACCTCACCTCACCTCCTGAATTCAACTCTTCTGTCCATATTTGGGCCAAGGCCATAATGAGGTCAGGAACTAAGTGGCCCTGGCGGAACCCAAAATGAGCATTGGTGACTAGGTTATGGCTGTGTAAGTGCTGCTTGATAGCACTGTCAACGACACCTTCCATCACATTACTGATGATCAAGAGGAGGCTGATCGGGCAGGAATTGACCGGGTTGGATTTGTCCTGCCTTTTGTATACAGAACATACCTGGGCAATTTTCCACATTGCTGGGTAGATGCCAGTGTTGTAGCTTGGCGGTCGGTGTGGCTAGTTCTGGAGCACAAGTCTTCAGCACTGCAGCCAGGATGTTGTCAGTATCCAGAGCCTTCAGCCATTTCTTGATATCATGTGGAGTGAAGTGGATTTAGCTGAAGATTGGCACCTGCGATGCTGGGGACCTCAGGAGGAGGCCGAGATTGATCATCTACTTGGCACTTCTGGCTGAAGATGGTTGCAAATGATTCAACCTTGTATTTTACACTGATATACTGGTCTCCCTTATCATTAAGGATGGGGATATTTGTGGAGCCTCGTCCTCCTGTTAATTGTTTAATTATCCACCACCATTCAGGACTGGATGTGGCAGGACTGCAGAGCTTTGATCTGATCTGTTGGTTGTGAGATCACTCAGCTCAGTCTATTGCATGCTGCTTCCGCTATATGACATGCAAGTAATCCTGTGTTGTCGCTTCACTCATTTTTAGGTCTGCTTGGTGCTGTTCCTGACATGCCCTCCTCCACACTTCATTGAACCACTATTGCTCCCTTGGCTTGATGGTAATGGTAGAGTGAGGGATATGCCAGGCCATGAGGTAACATATTGTGTTTAAATACAATTCTGCTGCTGCTGATGACCCACAGTGCCTCATGGATGTCCAGTTTAGAGCTGCCAGATCTGTTCATTTCTTCCCTCAGATATAATTGAAAAAAAAATTCTGAAGAAATGCATGAACTAAATAAAAAGGAGAGAGAAATAAATACTGACAAAATGGATGGCAGAATTTGGAAGGTAAAAATATTTCAGTTTTATTATTGATGAGTGAGAGGAATATATCACACTTTGGGGCTTCTGGAAGTGGATTTACTGATAATATGAGGAATTGATAGGAAGCTGCTTCATAGTTGGTGGAACAAATTCCCGCCCTTGGGGTGGAGCCAAAAGCTGCATCTGTCCAATAACAGACAGAGTAGAAGTACTGTATCAGGCCTTGTTAACTCAGTTGGTAGAGCATGGGACTTTTAATCTCAGGGTCTTGGATTTGAGACCCTTGTTGTGTGGTTGTTCTTCCCTTTTTCAGTCTTCATCAGCAGAGAATTCAAGGAGTGGTTGAAATTAAATTCAACAACATCACCAGATTTCAACTACTCCCATCCCGCCCCCTCCCAGTGTAGTTGACAGGACTCTCAACCTCTGCCTTCCCCCTTCCCCTCCCTCCCAGATCTGCGACAGGGTTCCCTTTGTCCTCACTTTCCACCCCACCTGCCTCCACATCTAAAGGATCATCCTCCACCATTTCCGCCACCTCCAGCGTGATGCCACCACCAAACGCATCCTCCCCTCCCCTGTCAGCATTCCGAAGGGATTGTTCCCTCCTCGACATCCTGGTCCACTCCTCCATTACCCCCAATACCTCGTCCCCTTCCCAAGGCACCTTCCCATGCAATCGCAGGAGATATAATACCTGCCCTTTTCCCTCCTCTCTGCTCATTATCTAAAGCCCCAAACACTCCTTTCAGGTGAAGCAGCGATTTACTTGTACTTCTTTCAATTATGTATACTGTATTCAATGCTCACAATGCGGGCTCCTCTAAACTGGGGAGACCAAACGGAGATTAGATGGAACACCTCTGCTCAGGCCGAAAGCATGATCCTGAGCTTCGGGTTGCTTGCCATTTCAACACTCTCCCCTGCTCTCATGTCAACATTTCTGTCTTTGGCCTGTTCCAGTGTTCCAGTGAAAATCAACCCAAGCTCGAGGAGCAGCACCTGACCTTTTGATTCGGCAGTCTACAGCCTTGTGAATTGAACATTGTGTTCAATAACATCAGAGCATGACTGGTGTCAGGCAACCACAAGCATTAACACACTCTTTGCCTTTGTCCCAGGACAGCTTTGTTATTTAATCTCTCCTTCCCTCTGCACTATCAAACACCTTCCCCTTTGTTCTCTCCCACATGCCCCTCCCCGTCACTTGTTTAAAACCTAATTCTTTTCTAACCTGTGTCAGTTCTGATGAAAGGTCACAGACCAGAAACGTTAACTCTGTTTCTCTCACCACAGATGCTGCCAGAGCTATTGAGTATTTCCAGCACTTTTTGTTTTTATTTCAGATTTCCAGCATCTGCAGTATTTTGCTTTTATTGTGTCAGAAAGTATTTCCTTGATTCAGGACTCTTACCTCTCTCCAGAATCTCTCTGCTAAAGATTGAACTTTATCTCATTTCACTCACAGCTCAGGGTCAGTGTGGCACAGTGGGACTTCTGGCTGTGTCCCACTTCACAATCCCTCAGTACTGAGAAAACAATGGGGAATGTTACTCACATGTTGTGTTCTGTAACGTTTTACAAACACTTTAATGTAAATATTGTCTTCCAAAGCAGTGACAGAATGGTGGCTTTAGTGTGTTGTTGAAATAGCTTTGTTGAGTTCGTGCTGTACTAACAGTTAAACAGTTCTTGGTTCAATACCAGGTTTTGGCACTTTCAAACTCTCCTGTGTATTTTTCTTTGGCTCCAATTGTCAAGCTGCATGATTTACTCTGAAATTAGCACCAGAGAACCAAGGCACCAGCGAGCATGAGGAGCTGAAATTAGCACAGATCAAATCCACTTAATATTTCTGACTGAAGATGGTTGCAAATGCTTCAGCTTCATCTTTTGCACTGACGTGCTCAGCACCACCATCATTGAGGATGTGAATGTTTTTGGAGCCTCCTCATCTTGTTAGTTATTTAATTATCCACCACCATTCACGACTGGATGTGGCAGGACTGTAGAGCTGTGATCTGATCCTGAGGGAGATATCCGTGTGTGGTGTGGCGGGACGTATCGAGAGTGATCCTGAAGAGGGTGTCCGAGCCTGGAGTGGAAGCTTTCCGTGGAGGTACAGGAGTAGGTCATTCAGCCCCAGTGTTTTATAAAGGTTTAGCATAACTTATTTGCTTTTACTCTATGCCTCTATTAATAAAGCCAAGTGTCCTGTTTGCTCTTAGCAACCTTTTCAAACCTTGATCAAAAAAGATTGGTGTACATTGTCTCATTCTTCCTCCCAAACTGTATCACTTCACAAGTCTCTGTGTAAAATTTTATCTGTTGTGTGAAAGCCCATTTTACCAGTGTGTTTAAGTTCCTCTGAAGAGTGTTACTGTCACTGGCATAGGATGAAATTCACGAGCATTCTTTGATGCTATCTCCGTGGAAAGAGCAATCTTACACACTAGCTCAAATTGGGATTTTGTGTGTTTAGTATCTTTCCTCATCCACCAATATAAGCAGAAATCTGTCTCATAATGTACGGTCTAAGAATGTGCCAATGTTGCAATGTGGTGATAAATTCTTCAGTGTCACAATGTACTCACCAACTGTTTCACTACTTTTCTGATTTCTGGATCCAAGTTTGCAGCTTTCCGCGATCTCTAGTGGCTTAGGGTTGAGCCTCACGTCAACGAAGAAACGGAAAATTATGATTTAAAGATTACACTGTCAATCATTCACATCTCTGTCTTCTCCTGAACTTCGAGTTCAAATTTGTTTGTGAAGTTGATTCACACGTTAAGACAGCACAGTCTTTGTCTTTGTGAAGGAAGTGATTTGGGAATGGCTGGTTGAAACTGTCCCTTCTTGCACAGAAATTCATTGCAAATACTTGATCACTCACAATTTCCTTGAGAGGAATTTGTTCACAATCGCATTCGACACAGAAACGGCCTCAGCATTAATCTCACTGAAGCAGAATGTGACCGTGTTGTTTGTTTCAGAATGTTGTTGCCGTTATTTGTCGCTTTTAACCAAGACTGGGAGACAGGGCAAGGTTGATCCGAGGTTGGAATATATTATCATTCAGGAGCAAGAAAAATCAAAAGGAACAAAATAAGAAATCCCAGTCTCCGGATTTGAGAATCTGTAGTTCCGCTTTGGGAAAGTGAATCAGAGCAGAATGAAGGGTGAACTGTCCAGAAGAGATGAAGACACAGCTCAGTCAATACGTTCCCCTGGTTTATGATGCTGGAACATTCCTCACACAGAAATGATTCAACCCAATGACAAACATTCTTCCAGCTGATAATTTATGCTACTGATTTCAGGACTGTCTCATGTGGTTACCGAGTGACGACGAGAAGATATTAAACTTTGTTCTATTCAATCTAGCTGTGATAAAGTTTGAATTTTTCTCCCTTTTATAAACAGTATTTGAAGGGTCTCGGTAACAATGTTCAGTGTTGATGAGAGTGGGGTCTGGGTGAGAAGCTGCTGAGTGTGACAGGGTCAGGACTGGATGCAGGAAGTTCTCTGACAGTCTCCCTCTATCTCTCTAATGGGTTTGAGTTGATTTACGACTGGTAGCTTTTATTTTACTTTTCTTATTTAGAGATATAGCCCCTTCGGCCCACCGAGTCTGTGCCAACCAGCAACCACCCATTTATACTAATCCTACATTAATCCCATATTCTCTACCACATCCCCACCATTCTCCTACCACGTACCTACACTAGGGACAATTTACAATGGCCAATTTACCTATCAACCTGCAAGTCTTTTGGAGGTGGGAGGAAACCAGAGCACCCGGCGGAAACCCACACAGACATAGGGAGAACTTGCAAACTCCACACAGGCAGTACCCAGAACTGAATCCTGGTCGCTGGAGCTGTGAGGCTGCGGTGCTGCGGTGCTAACCATTGCGCCACTCTGCTGCTGTTGGTGTTTTGATAAATGAAGGAAGTTCCCTCCACCCATTTTTTTTGGACAGACAGTGTGGTATAAGGATGTAAAGGGTTAATGCTGAAGATAGTGGGATCAACCCCTCCCACTGTCAGAGTGATGATAGAACAGTCACATGAGATGAAGTTTTGGAGAAGAGAGAGCAGCACCAAGGATGCTAGCTTAGCAGGCTTGATGAGTGTGTATAGAGTATTGTGCAAATTAGAAAAGAGTTCTTAGTTCTTTCAGCAGGAACTGTGTCCAGAAAATATCGAGAAACTCACAATTTTATTATTCAGGAGTCGGAACACAGATATTAATTCCAAGTGACAGTTCTGGGACCAATTAACAAAAAAAGTAGAGAATAATATTGCTCACTGATTGAAATCCCCTAGTGAGGAGACAGTTAAACAGGTGATGTTTTGGGGCATCCTTCGATCCAAGGTTTCAGCAACATTTAATCTCCCTTTTTGGTGAAATTCTCTGTTATTTGCAACTTTTTTTCATCAGCTTTGATGGGCGAGTGAAAAAACTGAAAAGATTGAACAGTTCCATCCTTTCTTTTCTTCCTTCTTCTCCTCTTTCCATCAGTTTCTCTTTTCTGTCCAGATCAATATAATGATGAGAATCCCAATTTAATCTGCTGTTTCTGGTGTTTTATCCATTCCAATCAAAATTTCAACATTCCAATCAAATCTATTTGTTATTCCACAGTGTCTCTCCATGTGTTTTATTCTGTTGTATTCTCTCACAGTCTGTTTGATGATCAATGTTACATCTCACTCTCTGTTCTGGTGAAGATCAGAAGCAGTGATATCTGTTTACACCACCCGACAAGTCGGCCTGATGCTGTGGCTCGCTGATCATGTGGGGTTAAAGCAATTCTTCCAGTCAGTTCGTTCAGTTTTCATTTCATGAGAAATTCGGTCATCATGACTTCATCAGTGACCGAATGGTTCAGGTGTCTGAGTGATGTTAATCATGATGTGATGAAATGATTGTATGTTCCAGTCTTTCCGTGGTGGGTTTTCACACTGAGTAGAAACGTGTTGGACATGGTCTGGAAATGTTTCACACTGCTCCATACACAACTTCATTTACTGACAGAAGATATATTTCCATCATTCCACAGCTGGCTGCACAGCCAGAAGCTGTGCTGAAGGTGACAGCTGTGTTTCTGCAACTGACAAGGTGGCCGAGAGGTTAAGGCGATGGACTGCTAATCCATTGTGCTTTGCACACGTGGGTTCGAATCTCAGCCTTGTCGCTAGTTTATGAGCTGTTTCGTGTATTACTTATGTTGGGTGAGCTTATGTGTCAAGTCAGCCTCGAAACCTGTTCTTGTCAATGTCCAGACAGTGATTCCAGAATTTGTTATACTTTATTAAAATTGAGACAGACAATTGGAATTCTTCACCCAAACTGCACTGGAATGAAGATCAAATAGGGATCACGAAACGGAGCAGGATTTTTCCTCCCCTCCTTCCTTCCATCATTACTTTCTCTGGATTTGCACCAAGTGAAAGACAAATGGAAAAAGCAAATGGCGAGGGAGCAGATGCAGAAAATTATCCTTTGGCAAGAAATGTATTTTCAAATCTTCTTGATAGATTAAGTGAGTGAGCAATGCTTTGGCAGATGGAGTTTAAAATGAGGGGTCATCTACTACCTACGATAGATCAGAGTGTTTTTTTGTAAGAGGTGAAATGTTAGAAACGGTTGAGGAGCAGAGACCCGAATACTGAATTGATAAAAGCTGGTAGAAAATAATGTGAAAAGTGAACAGAATCTGAAGTTTGGAACTCATGTTGTCGTGATATAAAGCTCTGTGCTCCTGAAGTATATGTCCAAGCCCAGATTGTGGGGAATCTGTGGAGAGTGATTTGGTTTTTATTCATTCTTGGGTGTGAGTATCGCTGATAAGGCTAGCATTTATTACCCATTCCTATTGCCGTTGAGAAGGTGGTGGAGAGCTGCCTTCTTGAACTGATGCAGTCCATATGGTGCAGGAACACCCACAGTGCTATTGGGGAGGGAGTTCCAGGATTGTGACCCAACAACAGTGAAGAAATGGCGATATCGTTCCAAGTCAAGATGGTGAGTGACTTGTAGGGGAACCTGCAGGTAGTGAGTTCCCATGCATCTGCTGCCCTTGTCCTTCGAGGTGGTAGTGGTCACGAGTTTGGAAGGTGCTGTTGAAGGATACTTGGCGAGTTGCTGCAGTGCATATGGAGATGGTACACACTGCAGCCACTGTTTACTGGTTGTGGAGGGATTGAATGTTTAAGGTGGCGGGTGAGGTGCCGATCAAGTGCGCTGCTTTGTCCTGGATGGTGTTGAGCTTCTTGAGTGTTGTTGAGTGGAATGTATTCCATCACACTCCTGACTTGTGCCTTGTAGATGGTGGACAGGATTTGGGGTGTCAGGAAGTGAGATACTTGCTGCAGAATTCGTAATCTCTGACCTGCGCTTATAGCCACAGCATAGATGTGACTGGTCCAGTTACGTTTCTGGTCAAGATGTTGATGGTGGGGGATTTAACGATGATAATGCTTCTGAATATCAAAAGGTAGATTTTTTTTCTCTCTCATTGGAGATGTTCACTGCTTGGCACTTGTGTGGCCAGAAGGTTGCTTGTCACTTATCAGCTCAAGCCTTAATGTTGCTCAGGTCTTGCTGCTTGCAGGCACAGACTGCTTCAGTATCTGAAGAGTTGTGAATCATCATCTAACATTCCCACTTCTGACTTATGTTGAAGAGAAAGTCGTCAATGAAACAGCTGGGATGTTTGGGTCTACGACACTACCCTGAGAAACTCCTGAGGCAATGTCCTGGGCTGAGATGATTGGCCTCCACTAACCACAACATCTTGTTTTGTGCTAGGTATGACTTCAACAAGTGGAGGGTTTTCCCCCTGATTCCCATTGACTTCAATTTTGCGAGGGCTCCTTGATGCCACACTCACTCAAGGGCAATCACCCTCACCTCTCCTCTGGAATTCCAGTCTTTCGTCTCTGTTTGGACCAAGCTGCAATGAGATCATAAGAACAGAAGATCGGAAGAACTCATAGCAGGAGTAGGCCATTAGGCCCCTCGAGCTTGCTCCGCCATTCAATAGGATCATGGCTGACCTGATCATGACCTCAACCCCACTTTCTTGCCTGCCCACATAACCCTTGGCTCTCTTGTAGATAAAAATCTTGAAGACATTCAATGACCCAGCCTCCACTGCTCTCTGCGGTAAAGAATTCCAAAGATTAATGACCCTCTGAGAGAAGAATTACCTCTTTAAATGAAAAAGCCCTAAATCTGAAACTGTGTCTCCTAGTTCTAGATTCCACCACGAGAGGAAACATCCTCTCAGCATCTACCCTGTCAAGCCCCCTCAGAATCTTATATGTCTCAATACGTTCTCCTTTCATTTTTCTCAACTCCAATGAGTATCGGTCCAACCTGCTCAACTTTCCTCATGAGACAACACCTTCATCACAGGAATTAATCCAATGAACCTTCTCTGAACTGCCTCCAATGCAAGTATATCCCTCCTTAAATAAGGAGACCAAAACTGTACACAGTACTCTAGGTGTGGTTTCACCAGCACCATGTACATTTGTAGCAAGACTTCTCTACTTTTATACTCCATCCCCCTTGCAATAAAGGGTAACATTCCATTTGCCTTCCTAATTATTTGCTGTACCTGCATGGTAACGTTTTGTGATTCATGTACGAGGACACCCAGCTCCTTCTACACCGCAGCATTCTGTAATCTCTCACAATTTAAATAATATTTTCCTTTTCTATTCTTCCTACCAAATTGGATAACCTCACATTTTCCCACATTATACTCTACCTGCCAAATTATTTCCTGGAGTTGAGAGACCCTGGCAGAACCTAAATTGAGCATCGATGAGCAGATTATTGCTAAGTGTGTGGTGCTTGATAGCACTGTTGGTGACATCTTCCATCACTTTGCTGATGCTTGATAGTAGACTGATGGGGCGGCAATTGGTCAGATTGGATTTGTCCTGCATTTTTTTTGAGGAGAGGGCACACTTGGGCAACTTTCCACATTGTCAAGTAGATGCCCGTGTTGTAGCTCTACTGGAACAGCTTGGCTGAGGGCGCAGCTAGTTCTGGAGCACAAGTCTTCAGTACTAGTGTGGAAGTGAGCAGAAAGGCATGGCACTATGCTTAATGGGAAATATAGCCAAGTTAGGAATAGTAGCTTTGCTAAGCTTTGATTTTAAGTGGCAGAAACCACAATGAAATAGTTAAAAGTAAAGGCAGAGCGTGTGAGACTGTAAAGACTAGCCGACACTGGTAATTGCAAAGACATCTGTTCTTTATGGCCTGATTGTGTGACTCCCTGTGGTTTGGAACAAATGGACTCCTGTGAATCAAATGATGTCCATCCCTGTGTGAGTGATAAGGAGTGCTCGGCCCCTCTTATCTTCGTGAACTGCCACTACTTGATGTAGCTGCAGACTGCATGAAACACTCAGGAATGTACACCTAACAGAGATAGCAGAGATGCGCCGCAATTACTTGTCACAAGGTAGAGACAGACTCATGATCCATGCAGGGAGTGAGACTAGAATGATTATTGATGATTCCTATGCTCTTGCTAATTAGCTTGCTTGTCCGCTTTGTTTTATCTTGCTGGTACAAAACAATATTTTATTAGTAACAAGTATGTATTGAAAATGGAGTGTATTGGAACCTCAGTAACAGATGTACTGCATGTCACCACGTGGGTGAAGTCGAATTGTATCGCACTGATTGGTTAAACAAGGGGGTATAGCATGAATCTTAATGTATAAACAGTAGTACCTGTATCAAAAAACTTTACTTACTCTAGTGGACCAGACAGACTCTGGGTGGAGTCAGTGTCGTTGCATTCGAGTAAGTCAGCCGGCTAAATGTGCAAATAAAGTAATTGATTTTACCTACACATCCGACTCAGTATTTTTAATGAACCAGACTGGAGGCAAAAAGAACTCAGATTTACACTAGAGCCGGAATGTTGTTAGGGCCCATAGTCTTTGCTGTATCGAGTGCCTTCAGCTATTTCTTGCCATTATGTGGAGTGAAGCAAATTGGCTGAAAACTGGAAGCTGTGATACTGGGGACCTCAAGAGGCCGAGATGAATCATCCACTGAGCAATTTCTGACTGAAGATGGTTTCAAATGCTTCAGCTTCATCTTTTGCACTGACGTGCTCGGCTCCACCAACATTGAGGATAGGGATGTTTTTGGAGCCTCCTCATCTGGTTCGTTATTTAATTGTCCTCCACCTTTCATGACTGGATACCTAGTTTCTCAGGGCAGTGTCCAAGGCCCAATCATCCTCAGCTGTTTCATTGATGGCTTTCTCTTCAACATAAGTCAGAAGTGGGAATGTTCGCTGATGATTCACAACTCATCAGATACTGAAGCAATCTGTACCTGCAAGCAGCAAGACCTGAATAACATTCAGGCTTGAGCTGATATGTGACAAGCAACATTCTTTGATCTGATCCTGAGGGAGATATCCGTGCGTGGAGTGGCGGGATGTATGGAGAGTGATTCTGAAGAGGATGTCTGAGCCTGGAGGGCAGAATCTGTGGAGAGTGGTCCTCAAAGGATGTCCGTGTCTGGAGATTTAGGATCTCTGAAGAGGGTCTCCGAGCCCATAGTGCTGGGATCAATGGAGAGTGATCCTGAAGTGGGTGTCTGAACCTGGAATGGCGGGATCTGTGGAGAGTGATCCTGAAGTGGGTGTCTGAGCCTGGAGGGCAGAATCTGTGGAGCGTGATCCTGACGAGTGTGTGTAAACCTGGAATGGAAACTTTCTGTAGAGGTACAGGTGGAGGCCATTCATTCCCAGTATTTTATAAAGGTTTAGCATAACTTATATGCTTTCACTCTCTGCCTCTATTAATAAAGCCAACTGTCCTGTTTGCTCTTAGCTACCTTTTCAATCCTTCTAACATTGGTGTACATTGTCTCTCTGCTCCTGCACCCAGTTTAGAATTGTAACGTTTCATTTATATGGCATTCTTCCTTCCAAATTGTATCACTTCACACTTCTCTGTGTAAAATTTCATCTGTTATGTGAAAGCCCATTTTACCTTTTTTTTAAAGTTCCCCTGAAGTGTGTTACGATCACTGGCATAGGACAAAATTCCTGAGCATTCTTTGATGCTATCTCCATAGACAGAGCAATCTTTTACGCGAGCTCAAATGTAGGATTTTGTGTGTTTGGTATCTTATTTCACCCACCAATATAAGCACAAATATATCACGTAAATCCTGTTCACTGCAGTCCCTGCTGCTGTTTGCTGCCTATATTTACAGATTTTTATCTCAACCTCGTCACCATGTTCTCTAATATATTCAGGGGGCATCAGCAGAGAAAATGTTCAACAAGCATGGCAATTGCAATGAAATGTTTATTTATTTCATTATGTCATGAACATAATATTCAAATTTTTACATGTGTGAATCATCAATATGTGTCTTCATAAATGGAACCCCGTCACAATAAACACTGCCACCTTTCAATGTTTAGCAGACAGGTTTGACGGCCTGATGTGTGTGATTCCCATATTAATGTGTTTGTACAAAGTTCGGGGAAAGATGGAGATACGAATAATTTACAGGGAAATCTTTTAAGCATATTACCACATCTCTCACTCACAAAGATCTGCAAACACATGGATTCCAAAAGAACCTGAGTACAAAATCACCTAAAATAAACACAGCCAGAGAGACTTGCAATAACCTCTAGCTCAGGGAAAGTACATGATATTATGGAAGGGATTCTGTTTCTTCTGTTAAAATATTTTTTGAAGAAGTCATAATCGAACTGAATAAATGTAGGACCAGTTCTTTTTCAAGAGAGAACCTAAAGAGCCAATTTGGCAACTATGTTTACTGGTTGTCACATGATTCAAGTTAAATATAGAACAGAAACCCTGGTAACCGGGAGAAATATGGTTAGTGAAGTCAGTCATGCCCCTTGATTGGACAACCTTGGCAGCAGCAGCGCAAACATAAGACAGCAGAAAACTCACAACCTTTGGTTGTAGCAGTAAGTGTGTTTTACCTGCTGGAGTGAGCAGCTGATAAAGTTAACCTGAAGAATCGTCAAGGAAGGAGAGAAGACCACAACCCAGTTTGTTTTCCAGAAAATCTTTAAAAGACCCTGAGAAGTCCACTGAGTTAATTCATCTTGTCGCATGTCTTTGAAGAAGGCCTGCTAAAATTAATTCTCAATGCCTTCTGAAAAGAACTGATCTAAAATACCCTAGTGACCTGTCTACGTATACTCGGAAGTTAGACTGTATTCCAGTTTAGGAGCAACATATCTCATCTGATGATTTCTTCAAAAATGAGCAAATAAACAGCCCAAGAGGTTTTTTTTTGTCTGTAACAGAGTGCTGAATTTAAAAAAAAATCCCTTTTATTTTTTCAGCTATCCGGTGTGTGTGTGTGCGTGTGGCTCGAAGATAAAAAAAGGACTTTAAAAGTTGTTCAAGGTGAAAAAGGAACTTTTAAAATTTCCACCTGTGTGTTTATGCTTTACTTCATGACTAGTTAAAACTTGTTCGACAATAAATGGATACTTTTGTTGTTCATTAAAGAAACCTGGTCAGTGTCTTCTATTCTGGGAAAAATAGAGTATATGATTGACTGTATCAGTATGTGGGAAAAGTTCACATAGATGTTGTGACCTGTGGAGAAGTGGGATGAGAATAAAGAGTGCCCTCCTCTGCCCTTAGTTGTCACAGCACTTGTGATCTGGCTCAGCAGCTTAATTGGTTCGAGTGTTTGTCTAATAATCAGAAAATCATGGATTCATATCATGGCTTCAAAAGTTTAGCTATCAATCATTTACATCCATTTTCTTGTGAACTTTAACTTTTCTTATGAATTTCATTCACAAAAGAAAACAGCTCAGTGGTTGCCTTTGTGAAGGATGTGACTTTGAAATGGCTGTTCCTGCTCGTACAGATGTCCAGTGCTAATATTTCAACGGCAACTCAATCCCCTACAATTTCTTTGAGAGCAATGTGTTTGCAGTTGCATTTAACCTGGAAAACAGCTCAACATTAATCTCACTGAAGGAAAGTGTGACCGTGTTGTATGTTTCAGAGTGTTTGTGTCATTTTGTGTCTCTTTTAACAAGACTATAACACGACGCAAAGGGGAGGGTTGATCCGAGGTTTAGAATATATTATCATTCAGGAGCAAGAAAAATCAAATGGAACAAAATAAGAAAACCCAGTCGCCAGATTTGAGAATCTGTAGATCCGCTTTGGGAAAGTGAATCAGAGCAGAATGAAGGGTGAACTGTCCGACTGCCCAGAAGAGATGAAGACACAGCTCAGTCAGCACGTTCCCCTGGTTTATGATGCTGGAACATTCCTCACACAGAAATTATTCAATTAATATTCATCTGCCAAGTCGGTCTGAGGCTGTGCCTCTCTGATCATGTGGAATTAAAGCAATTCTTCCAGTCAGTGAGTTTAGTTGTCATTTCATGAGAAATTCGAAGTCATCATGACTTCGTCAGTGACCTCATGGTTCAGGTGTCTGAGTGATGTTAATCATGATGTGATGAAATGACTGTATGTTCCAGTCTTTCCGTGGTGGGTTTTCACACTGAGTCGAAACGTGTTGGACATGGTCTGGAAATGTTTCACACCACTCCATTCCCAACAGGCCATGACCTGATGTGATGGAAATTTCATTTACTTACAGAAGCTGCATTTCCATCATTGCACATCTGGCTGCAAAGCCAGGATCTGTACGGTCCAAACAGCTGACAAGGTGTTCGAGAGGTTAAGCCGGTGGCGTGCTAATGCATTTTGCTTTGCATGTGTGGGTTCGGATCCCAATTTTGTCGTCAGTGTATGAAGTGTCTAGTCCATTGTTGTGGGGGAGCTTTTGTGGAAAGTTGGCCTGGAAACATGTTCTTATCAGTATCTCGCTGGTGATTCCAGAATTGTTTATACTTTATTAAAATTGAGACTGACAATCGGAATTCTTCACCCAAATTGGACTGGAATGAAGATCAAATAGGGATCACGAAAAGGAGGAAGATTTTTCCCTCCCTCCTTCCTTCCATCTTTACTTTCTCTGGATTTACACCAAATGAAAGACTAACGGGAAAAGCAAACGGCGAGGGAGCAGAAGCAGAACATTATCCTTTGGCAAGAAATTTATTTTCAAATCTTCTTGATAGATTAAGTGAGTGAGCAATGTTTTGGCAGATGGAGTTTAAAATGTGGGGTCATCTAGTACCTACGAAAGATAGATCAGAGTGTTTTTTTATAAGTGGTGAGATGTTAGAAACTGGAGAAGCAGAGACCCACGTGCTGAATCACTAAACACTAACGGACTGGTAGAAAATAATGTGAAAGGTGAATGGAATCTGAAGATTGGAACTCACGTTGTAGTTATATAAAGCTCTGTGCTCCTGAAGTAAATGTCCAAGCCTGGATTGTGGGGTATCAGTGGAGAATGATTTGTTTTTTATTTATTCTTGGGTGTGAGTATCGCTGGCAAGGCTGGCATTTATTGTCCATCCCTAATTGCCCTTGAGAATGTGGTGGGGAGCTGCCTTCTTGAACTGCTGCAGTCAATGTGGTGTAGGAACACCCACAGTGCTATTGCAGAGGGAGTTCCAGGATTTTGACCCAACAACAGTGAAGAAATGGTGATATAGTTCCAAGTCATGATGGTGAGTGACTTGGAAGTGAACCTGCAGGTGGTGGTGTTCCCATGCATCTGCTGCCCTTGTCCTTCGAGGTAGTGATCACGTGTTTGGATGGTGCTGTCGAACGTTACTTAGCGAGTTACTGCAGTGCATCTTGTAAGTGGTACACACTGCTGCCACTGTGCTCTTGTGGTGGAGGGAGTGAATGTTTAAGGTGGTGGGTGAGGTACCGATGAAGAGGACTGCTTTGTCCTGGGTGGTATTGAGCTTTTTATGTGTTTTTGGAGCTGCAGCTATCCAGAAAAGTGGAGAGTATTCCATCACACTCCTGACTTGTGCCTTGTCGACAATGGACAGGCTTTGGTATGTCAGGAGGTGAGATACTTGCTGCAGAATTCTCAATTTCTGACCTACGCTAAAAGCTGCAGCATAGATGTGACTGGTCCAGTTTAGTTTCTGGTCAATGGTAACCCCCAAGATGTTGTTGGTGAGGGATTCAGTGATGATAATGCTGCTGAGTATTAAAAGGTAGATGGTTTGATTCTCTCTCATTGGAGATGTTCACTGCGTAGCACTTTTGTGGCAACCAAGTCGCTTGTCACTTATCAGCTCAAGCCTGAATGTTGTTCAGGTCTCGCTGCTTGCGGACATGGACTGCTTCAGTATCTGAGGAGTTGTGAATCATCACCTAACATTCCCACTTCTGACGTAAGTTGAGGGGAAACTCATTAATGAAAGAGCTGAGGATGGTTGAGCCTAGGACACTACCCTGAGAAACTCCTGAGGCAATGTCCTGGATTGAGATGATCGGCCTCCACCAACCATAATCATCTTGCTTTGTGCTAGGTATGACTCCAACAAGTGGACAATTTTCCCCTGATTCCCATTGATTTCAATTTTGCTAGGGATCCTTGATGCCACACTCACTCAAGGGTAATTACTCTCACCTCTCCTCTGGAATTCCACTCTTTTGTCTCTATTTGGAACAAGCTGCAATGAGATCACAAGAACAGAAATAGTAGCAGCAGGAGGCCATTTGGCCCCTCGAGCCTTCTCCGGCATTCAATAGGATCATGGCTGATCTGATCATGGCATCAACCCCACTTTCTTGCCTGCCCCCCATAACCCTTGACTTCCTTGTAGATAAAAATCCAAAGATGAACAACTGTCTGAGAGAAGAAATTCCTCCTCATTTCCTTCTTAAATGGAAAATCCCTAATTCTGAAACTGTGTCCCCTAGTTCTAGATTCCACCACGAGGGGAAACATCCTCTCAGCATCTACCCTGTCAAGACCCTTCAGAATCTTATATGTCTCAATACGATCACCTCTCATGTTTCTAAACTCCAATCAGTATAGGTCCAACCTGCTCAATCCTCCTCACAAGACAACCCCTTCATCACAGGAATAAATCCAGTGAACCTTCTCTGAACTTTTTTTTAAATTTCCAACATATACTTTATTCGTTAAAAAAACTATAAAAAGATACATTACAAAACAGTTCAAAAACAGCACCAAGTCAACAATACAAAGATTGCAACGGAGATCAGTTTCCTTCAGTACAGGAGTGAATTGCCTCACAACCCTTCCATTTCATTTTACCTGCCATGTACTTTTTGCAGCAAACAAATATTTTCTGGAATAAAAACAAGAAATACTGGAACCACTCAGCAAATCTGGCAGCATCTGTGGAAAGAGAAGCAGAGTTAACGTTTCGGGTCACTGACCCTTCTTCGAAACTGACAAATATTAAAAATGTCACAGGTTATAAGCAAGTGAGGTGGGGGTGGGGCAAGAGATAACAAAGGAGAAGGTGCAGGTTGGACAAGGCCACATAGCTGACCAAAAGGTCAGCAATATAAAAGGTTGTAAAAAATGTAAAAAAGCAAAAAAGAAGAAAAAAGAAAAAACAACTAAAAATGAAAGTAAAATGGGGGGCCGTCATGCTCTGAAATTATTGAACTCAATGTTCAGTCCGGCAGGCTGTAGTGTGCCTAATCGATAGATGAGATGCTGTTCCTCGAGCTTGCGTTGATGTTCACTGGAACACTGCAGCAATCCCAGGACAGAGATGTGAGCATGAGAGCAGGGGGGAGTGTTGAAATGGCAAGAAACCGGAAGCTCAGGGTCCTGCTTGCAGACCGAGCGGAGGTGTTCCGCAAAACGGTCACCCAGTCTGCGCTTGGTCTCACCAATATAGAGGAGACCACATTGTGAGCAGCGAATACAGTATACTACATCGAAAGAAGTACAGGTAAATCGCTGCTTCACCTGAAAGGAGTATTTGGGGCCTGGGATAGTGAGGAGAGAGGAGGTAAATGGGCAGGTATTACACCTCCTGCGATTGCAGGGGAAGGTGCCATGGGATGGGGACGAGGTGGTGGGGGTAATGGAGGAGTGGACCAGGTTGTCGCGGAGGGAACGATCCCTTCGGAATGCTGACAGGGGAAGGGAGGGGAAGATGCGTTTGGTAGTGGCATCACGCTGGAGGTGGCGAAAATGGCAGAGGATGATCCTTTGGATATGGAGGCTGATGGGGTGGAAAGTGAGGACAAGGGGAACCCTGTCACGGTTCTGGGAGGGAGGGGAAGGGTTGATGGCAGAAGTACGGGAAATGGGCCGGACACGGTTGAGGGCCCTGTCAACAACAGTGGGGGGGATTCCTCGGTTGAGGAAAAAGGAGGTCATACCAGAAGCACCGTCATGGAAGGTAGCATCATCAGAGCAGATGCGTCGAAGACGGAGAAACTGGGAGAATGGAATGGAGTCCTCACAGGGGGTAGGGTGTGAAGAAGTGTAGTCGAGGTAGCTGTGGGAGCCGGTGGGCTTATAATGGATATTGGGAGACAACCTATCCCCAGAGATGGAGACAGAGAAGTCGAGGAAGGGAAGGGAAGTGTCAGAGATGGACCACGTATGGGTGAGAGAAGAGTGGAAATTGGAAGCAAAGTTGATAAAGTTTTCCAGTTCGGGGCGGGAGCAGGAAATGGCACCGATACAGTCATCAATGTACCGGAAAAAGAGTTGGGGGAGGGGGCCTGAGTAGGGCTGGAACAAAGAATGCTCGACATATCCCACAAAAAGACAGGCATAACTAGGACCCATGCGGGTACCCATAGCGACACCTTTTACTTGAAGGAAGTGCGTGGAGTTGAAGGAGAAGTTGTTCAATGTGAGAACAAGTTCAGCCAGGCGGAGGAGGGTGGTGGTGGATGGGGACTGGTTGGGCCTCTGTTCCAGGAAGAAGCGGAGAGCCATCAAACCATCCTGGCGGGGGATGGAGGTGCAGCGCGATTGGACGTCCATAGTGAAGAGGAGGCGGTTGGGACCAGGAAACTGGAAGTTGTCAAAATGACGTAAGGCGTCAGAAGAGTCACGGATGCAGTTGGGAAGAGACTGGACCAGCGGAGAAAAGATAGAGTCAAGATAGGAAGAAATAAGTTCAGTGGGGCAGGAGCAGGCTGACACAATGGGTCTGCCGGGACGTACCCGTTTGTGGATTGTGGGTAGGAGGTAGAAGCGGGCTGTCCGGGGTTGCGGGACTATGAGGTTGGAAGCTGTAGAGGGAAGATCTCCAGAGGAGATGAGGTCAGTGACAGTCCTTTGGACGATGGCTTGATGTTCGGTGATGGGGTCATGGTCCAGAGGGAGGTAGGAAGAAGTGTCTGTGAGTTGGCACTGAGCCTCTGCAAGGTAGAGGTCGGTACGCCATACAACAACAGCACCACCCTTGTCTGCAGGTTTGATGACCATGTCGGGGTTAGACCTGAGAGAACGGAGTGCCTCAAGATCAGAGGGGGACAGGTTAGAGTGAGTGAGGGGGGCAAAAAATTGAGATGACAAATGTCCAGCCGACAGTTTTCAATGAAGAGATCAAGAGCGGGTAAGTGGCCGGGGGGTGGGGGGGGTCCAAGTAGTGGGAGAATGCTGGAGGTGGGAGAATGGGTCTGCTGGTCGGGAGGAGGACTCCTGGTCAAAGAAGTGAGCCTGGAGGCGGAGAAATATTTTCTGGATACAGCCCGAGGGGATTTCCATGGATCCAGTCCCTCACTTCACCTTGGTGGGGGTACCTTACACAGTGGTCTTCCCCAGTGAACCTTTGCAGCGGCTGCCCCAAGCTGTAGTGCGTCCCTCAGCACGTAGTCTTGGACCTTGGAATGTGCCTGTCTGCAACTTTAGGTCGTGGACAACTCTTTGCGCTGGAAGACCAGCAAGTTTCGGGCAGACCAAAGGGCGTCTTTCACCGAATTGATAGTCCTTCAGCAGCAGTTGATGTTTATCTCGGTGTGCATCCCTGAGAACAGCCTGTGGAGCACAGACCCCTGTGTTACACAGCTGCTTGGGATGAACCGCGATAAAAACCACTGCATCTTTTTCTACACCTGCTTTGCAAAGACAGACAGGGCAGTCCTCTCTCCTCTGTCTTGTTTGTTTGCTGTATTGAACCCTTTGCTGAGTCTATTAGGAAGGATGCAAGCATAAGGGGCGGGTTACAATCCGAGGCAGTGGAGTCACTCAGGTTAAAACTTCCCTGTACCTGGATGACGTCGCCGTCTTTTGCTCGGATCTGCTGTCCGTTCGCAGACTGATCAGCATCTGCGACCAGTTCGAACTCACCTCGGGAGCCAAAGTTAACCACGGCAAGTGCGAGTCCATGTTCTTTGGGAACTGGGCTTACCGATCCTTTGTCCCCTTCACCATCAGGTCAGACTACCTGACGGTGCTGGGGATATGGTTCGGAAGGGCCGGGGCGTGCACCAAAACCTGGAAGTTGCGAGTAGCCAGGATACACCATAAGCTGAGCATGTGGGAGCAGCGATCTCTCTCCATTGTGGGTAAGAACCTGGTGATCAGGTGCGAGGCGCTCACGTTGCTGTACGTGGTGCAGGTCTGGCCCATACGTCACTCCTGCGCTGTGGCGATCACCCGAGCCATTTTCCGCTTCATATGGGGTTCCAAAATGGACCAGGTCTGGAGGGACACGATGTTCAAACCCCTGGAGAAGGGCGGGAAAAATGTACCCAACGTCGCCCTCATCCTGATGGCTACCTTCGTGTGCAGCTGCATCAAGCTGTGCGCAGATTCCCAGTGCACAATCTCCAAGTGTCACTACGTGCTGAGCTTCTATCTGTCCCCAGCGTTGTGAAGGATGGGCCTGGTCACATTGCCGCGGAATGCTCCATCCAGTTGGACCGTCCCACTATCCTTCGTGGGAAAGTTTCTGTGGAAAAATATCTTTGACCACCAATCCTTCAGGTAGTGGTCTGCACGGAATGTCCTCAAGGCCCTACAGGAAAAGGAGATGGTGGATCCAGTCGGATGGTTCCCCGAGCAAACTTCCAAAGTCATTTGGCGGAATGCCTCATCACCAGAACTTTCACACAAGCACCAAGATGAAACTTGGCTGGTAGTGAGAAGAGCCCTCCCCATCAGATCCTTCCTGCACGCCCGAAGTCTAACCCCCTCCGCACAATGCCCTCGAGGTGGCTGTGGTGAGGAAGAGACAGTTGCCCACCTCTTTCTCTGAATTGCCTCCAATGCAAGTATATCCATCCTTAAATAAGGAGACCAAAACTGTACACAGTACTCCAGGTGTGGTTTCACCAACACCCTGTACATTTGTAGCAAGACTTCTCTCCTTTTATACTCCATTCCCCTTTGTAACAAAGGGTAACATTCCATTTGCCTTCCTAATTATTTGCTCTGGCTGCATGCTAGATTTTTATGATTCATGTACGAAGACACCCAGATCCTTCTATACCGCAGCATTCTGTAGTCTCTCGCAATTTAAATAATATTTAATTTATCTGTTCTTACTACCAAAGTGAATAACCTCACATTTTCCCACATTATACTCCAGCTTCCAAATGTTTGCCTGGATCTGAGAGGCCCTGGCGGAATCTAAACTGAGCATCGATGAGCAGATTATTGCTAAATGCGTGGTGATTGATATCACTGTTGATGACATCTTCCATCACTTTGCTGATGATTGATAGTAGACTGATGGGGCGGTAATTGGTCAGATTGGATTTGTCCTGCTTTTCTTTTATGGACAGGACACACCTGGACAATTTTCCACATTGTCGAGTAGCTGTTTGTGTTGTCGCTCAAAAAAAAATTATCTTAATAAATTATCGGCTGTAAGCACGTTTGTCATCGGGTTGAATAATTTCTGTGTGAGGAATGTTCCAGCATCATAAACCAGGGGAACGTGCTGACTGAGATGTGTCTTCATCTCTTCTGGGCAGTCGGACAGTTCACCCTTCATTCTGCTCTGATTCACTTTCCGAAAGCAGATCTACAGATTCTCACATCTGGAGACTGGGTTTTCTTGTTAGGTTCCTTTTGATTTTTCTTGCTCCTGAATGATAATATATGCCAACCTTGGATCAACCTTGCGTTGTGTCCCAGTCTTGGTTAAAAGCGACACATAACAGCACCAACACTCTGAAACAAACAACACAGTCACACTTTCCTTCAGTGAGATTAATGTTGAGGCGGTTTCCATGTCGAATGCAATTGTGAACAAATTTCTCACAAAGAAATTGTGGGTGATTTGAGCATTTGCACTGAATTTCTGTGCAAGGAGGGGCAGTTTCAAACAGCCATTCCGAAATCACAAAGACAAAGACTGTGCTGTCTTAACGTGTCACTCAACTTCACAAACAAATTTGAACTCGAAGTTCAGGAGAAGACAGAGTGGTGAATGATTGATAGTGTAATCTTTGGATGAGAAAAGATACTTAACATACAAAATCCAACATTTGAGCTAGCGTGTACGATTGATCTTTCCATGGAGATGATCACTGGAACACTGGAACAGGCCCAAGACATAAATGTTGACATGAGAGCAGGGGGGAGTGTTGAAACGGCAAGGAACCAGAAGCTCGGGGTCATGCTTTCGGACTGAGCAGAGGTGTTCGACATAATCTGCGTTTGGTCTCCCCAGCTTGGAGGAGACTGCAATGTGAGCAGCGAATACAGTACACTAAATTGAAAGAAGTACAAGTAAATCGCTGCTTCACCTGAAAGGAGTGTTCGGGCTTTAAATAATGAGCAGAGAGGAGGGAAAAGGGTAGGTATTATATCTCCTGCGATTGCATGAGAAGATGCCTTGGGAAGGGGACGAGGTGTCAGGGATAATGGAGGAGTGGACCAAGGTGTCGTGGAGGGAACTATCCCTTCAGAATTGTGAGAAACGTAGCCCACTTAATAATAATTTACACCATGTCAAACTCTGAAGAAGTAAGTTTATTTAACGTTCTTGCAAGATCGGGTGTCCTACAAGCAGGCACACCGATCAACATATTCAGTTCATGTTTATACAATACAAATCCATTTGTCCACGCCTTTATTTTACATTATTGGTTATAACGTATTATGACACTAACCTATCCTATGGTTGCTACAGTCTCCTCCTCTGTTTACTTCTCCCCCTACTCTAACTTTCTAGCCCCTAACTCTTGTTTTTGTTTTACCTTATTTGGCTCTCCATTGTGTGTTTTAACTTGCAGCTGTCAGCCTTTATCTTAGTGGGGCAGTTTCTTATTCACTACATCCTTTGTTCTAACTCTTGCTGTTTCTCTTTTATCTGCCTAAGCACAATTTTTAAGTGATGTACTGTCCCAAGGTCTGTACTTACATACCCTTATCAGTTCTCTTTTTCAGTGATGTACTGTCTTAAGGTCTCCACTTACATACCCTTATCAGTTCTCTTTGTCAGTGATGTACTGTCTTAAGGTCTCTACTTACATACCCTTATCAGTTCTCTTTTTCAGTGATTTCATTATGTTGTGTACAAATGACTTCTTGGTAATGTTCCACAAGCTGTAGAAACAACATTTCAGTATTTCTTATTCTCACAATTCCCCCTTTTCTTTTACTTAATCCTTGTTGTTTTCTACATACTGCGGAGGTTTCTCATATGTCCTCTCAAATCCTCTGAGCATTATTTCAGCCGCCTTTTCAATGTCTGTATTTCCGTTGATACTATCCACTTTGTCATTACCTAACAGGTACATACTCTCTTCCTGGCCTCTTTGTATTGACATCTGCTTCGTCAAAGCTGTCTCAATCAATCGCTGTGTCAGCCCTCTTACACAAGGAATAATACAACACCCGATGGCTATTAGTATTCCGACAACCATGATCAGGGAGGTAAAAACCGAGATTATCATGCCTTTCCATTTTCCAAACCAGGATTCAAGCCACCCCGTCAGGGAAGTGTCTGCTCCTGAATTTTCGGCCATCTCCTCTGCTAAATTTGTTAACCCTTGCAGTGTTCGGGTGATTGAACCATCGGGTGCTGTGTTATTTGGGAGAAGTGTGCAACATTTCCCTCCTAACATTATACACACACCTCCTTTTTCTGCTAAGATCATATCTAGAGCCAGTCGATTTTCCCAAGCCATTCTACTAGTGGCGTCTAATTGTTCAGCTATACCTTTTACCGCATCTCTAGTATAATTTATAAATCTTTGTTGGTTGTAATAAATATAATTTATCCAATCTACATTTTTGTTAATAGTGACCCACCAAAACAAAGACTCGAAACCGGCGGTTATTTGGTTTCGGGCCTTGAATTCATCAGGTACCCCTCTTGGGACCCCTATGAAATCCATGTATACCTGGTCGTCAAAAGAGTTCGCTATCGCTTCCCTTTTACCCCTTTCCCTCGTTATTATCTTTTGTTTCTCAAATGCCAAGGTGAATGGTATTGCCAATTGAACAATTGCGCACGTCCCCTTCCACTGGGAGGGTAGGGTCTGTCTCAGGATTTTTCCTCCGCAATACCACCATAAATCCGCTCTGGGAACATTCAATGATGAGTAGTTCCCTCCGCTGACTCTTCCAGTTACGTCCACAGTCTCTATGCATGACTTCAACTCTCCCATATTGCTGGTTAGCTCCGCACCGTGTCGACATACGCATGATGTGTGATTCACACTGGTGGCTAAAAATGAAGGGGGAGTCCTTGAATCTTCTTACTCTAGGGGAGGGAACATTATTGACAAGGATATGCAAGTTTGAATACCCCAAGCCGTCTTATCCTGATATTGGGCTAACATGCATTCCATGCCCTTTCGGTCACGCTCCCACCCCAGCGGGAAAGGTACTACTTGAGCTATCGGTCTACCAGATGCACAAGCATAGCAATTGTTTTTGTTCAAACTTTTTACAGTATATTTTATCCATTCTACCCAGGCATTTGTGTCCCCGTAACCGGTTTCTATCTCAATTGTCTTTCTCAAGTCTTTTACCTCTATTATTTTTACTATGTTAGGATCGTTATGAGAGGTCCCTTTTAGTTTGTTAGCTGGTTTACCAGTCTTATCTATTGTTACCTGAAAACAACATTTTAATTCACCTTTCTTTTTCCCTTCTCTAACTGTTACTCCAAACACCTTGTTGTCTAATTGGAAGTGGGTAATACAAAAACATCCAACCCATTTTATTTCCTGGCTACTTTTGAAAAGAAAGAAAGAAGGCACACAATATTACAGACAGTATTTCCGCGCTCGCGCCGTTATATTAAAAAAAGTTTGTTACTCAAAATCTTTTTAGCTTTATTTTCAATGGTTCTTCTGTTAATTCGGTTGTCCAAGTTCCTTCCTCGGCCGGGGTTTGTACCGGCCCCTTGATTCTTGTGTAGTGGGTCCAACCTCTTTCTGCCGTTCTTATGGCTGTTTCAGTGGTTAAGAGAGTCTGGTATGGTCTTTCCCAGTTCAGTTGTAGTTTAGTCTCTTTCCACGATTTCACCAGAACCCAATCTCCTGGTTGGATCTTGTGCACTGCAAATTCGAGAGGTGGTGTCTGTGCTAACAGGCCTTGCTTCCTGAGGAATGACAATGAGGAAGAAAACGCCAGTATATAGTTCTTTAGTTCCGAAGAAGGGTCACTGACCCGAAACGTTAACTCTGCTTCTCTTTCCACAGATGCTGCCAGACCTGCTGAGTGAATCCAGCATTTCTTATTTTTGTCTTTAGTTTCTAAGGTTGGCATCTTGCCCCTGGTTCCCATATAGGGTAATCCGAATAGCATTTCATAGGGGGACAGTCCCACATCTTTTCTAGGGGCTGTCCGAATTCTGAGTATCGCTATAGGTAAACATTTTGTCCAGGGTAACCTTGTTTCAAGTATCAGTTTGGACAGGTGTTTCTTTAAGGTCTGATTCATTCTTTCCACCCGCCCTGAAGAGGGAGGGTGCCAAGGGGTATGGAAGTCCCATTGGATTCCCAATCCCCTAACTATTTCTTGTAATAGCTTCGAGGGAAAATGACTTCCTTGGTCTGAAGCGCTGTGGCTGCCACAGCTTGCACACACTCTGGCCATCCCTTTTAGCTATTTCATTGTGGTTTCTGCCACTTAAAATCAAAGCTCAGCAAAGCTACTATTCCTAACTTGGCTATATTTCCCATTAAGCATAGTGCCATGCCTTTCTGCTCACTTCCACATTCCCCCCTTTTATCATTCCATGATAACCTTCTCTCTCTACTGATCACCTTATATATGATTATATATATTCACTAGGATTATATGGATCTATTTGCTCAAATAACATTTAAACAGTATAAGATAAAAGCAAATATAAAAAACTCAGCCACTGCTGAATCAGAAGGGTAGGCTGAGCCACCCTCTAACAAGGGGGTGTGTATTCGCCTGGTCGGTATGTTTTTCATTCTAACTTTTCCCTAGGATTGTCATGTCTGGGTGATAAGAAGAGTGCTGTTGAAATACAATGTCTCTCTCTCTCTCTCTCGCTGTACCAGCTGCAAGGCCAAGTTGCCACTGCAGCCCTGAAGTTATGAAGTCATTTCTGATAAGCTGTCCCTCCCTACAGCACTGAAGCTAGCTTGTTAGCAGTACATGACTGATTAATTGTTTCAGGGTAGGCTGAGCCACCCTCTAACTAGGGGGCGTGTATTAGCCTGGTCGGTATGTTTTTCATTCTAGCCTTTCCCTAGGATTGTCATGTCTGGGTGATAAGAAGAGTGCTGTTGAAGTACAATGTCTCGCTCTCTCTCTCTCTCGCTGTACCAGCTGCAAGGCCAAGTTGCCTCTGCAGCCCTGAGGTTATGAAGTCAGCTCGCTTGTTAGCAATACATGACTGATTAATTGTTTCATCTTAAATGTTCCCACGTAATTCTGTTCTTAAAAATTCTAAAATCTAAATTCTGTTCTCACTGTCCCCCCTTTTGATTCTTCAAAACATTTTAAAAAATCAATCCCTTGATCCCACCTAGGTGCCTTTAATGGTCTCTATTTGTCTAGAAACAGCCTTCAACATCCAGAGGGGTCGCACTCAATACGTCGCCTGCTTGTGCCATAAGAGGGGCCTGCGGTAACTCTGTAAAGGCATAAGTTTTGCAGGGGCTTCAACTACTTGTTTACAACAATGCCTTTTACTATCAGATTTCTAAGGTCTTTCATCTGGCCCCTATGGCCGATATTATTGTTCTGCCACTGCGGGTCTTGATTAGGGTATTTTTGTTCAGCTGGTTCATTTCCCCCTACCCCGGGAGGGTTTTCTCTTTCCCAAATTTTCAGGGGTCTTCTACGAGGACTTTCATTTCCTTTTTAAACACTCTTACCTCTCCTGACGTTAATGGTGCACTAACAAATCCAATTTCATTATTTCCTATTGGTACCTCTCTCAAGGGCATCATTGTCTGAGGAGACTCTCTGTCTCTATCGTCGTCGTTATCGTCGGGTTTAGGGGTGGTCCTTCTTGCTGTCCTTAGATCATATTTGGGTCTTTTTCTCCTTGGTTTTTGACTCTAAATCCCAATACTCCAACATCCGTCCCAATGGACTTTCTGGAGGGATATTGCCGGCAGACTTTCCTTGTCTCCCATCGTCTTCCTTTTTTGACGATTTATTTCCCATGGTTAACTGAAGGGTCTTGTATCCTACGGTATTCACCTCCTAGCTGAAGGGTCTTATACCTTACGGTATTCACCTCCTAACTGAAGGGTCTTATACCATACAGTACTCACCTCCGAGCTGAAGGGTCTCATACTGCAGGACTGTAAAATTCACTCCTCAAGGACATTTGGTCCTTAGAAGGTCTTATCCTACAGTTAACCAAAAGTCACCAGGATAATACTTAAAAGTCGTTTTTCTTACCTTGGTCCGTGCACGGAGTTGCCTGACTTCACATGTGTACCTGCCGCACTAAATACTCGTTCAGAGTGACTTCCCTCGGATCGTTTTCAGTCAATTACTCGGGTCCGCTACCAACGAGAGAAACGAGACCGTTTTTAAATTAACGTGACGCCTCTTCTCTTCTGTCGTCGGCCGCGGTCCCGGCAATGATGAAGAGATCCCGGACGAGCCCCCAATTGTGAGAAACGTAGCCCACTTAATAATAATTTACACCAAGTCAAACTCTGAAGAAGTAAGTTTATTTAACGTTCTTGCAAGAACGGGTGTCCTACAAGCAGGCACACCGATCAACATATTCAGTTCATGTTTATACAATACAAATCCATTTGTCCACGCCTTTATTTTACATTATTGGTTATAACGTATTATGACACTAACCTATCCTATGGTTGCTACAGTCTCCTCCTCTGTTTACTTCTCCCCCTACTCTAACTTTCTAGCCCCTAACTCTTGTTTTTGTTTTACCTTATTTGGCTCTCCATTGTGTGTTTTAACTTGCAGCTGTCAGCCTTTATCTTAGTGGGGCAGTTTCTTATTCACTACATCCTTTGTTCTAACTCTTGCTGTTTCTCTATTATCTGCCTAAGCACAATTTTTAAGTGATGTACTGTCCCAAGGTCTGTACTTACATACCCTTATCAGTTCTCTTTTTCAGTGATGTACTGTCTTAAGGTCTCCACTTACATACCCTTATCAGTTCTCTTTGTCAGTGATGTACTGTCTTAAGGTCTCTACTTACATATCCTTATCAGTTCTCTTTTTCAGTGATTTCATTAAGTTGTGTACAAATGACTTCTTGGTAACTTTCCACAAGCTGTAGAAACAACATTTCAGTATTTCTTATTCTCACAGAATGCTGACAGGGGAGGGGAAGATGAGGTAGGTGGTGGCATCACGCTGGAGGTGGTGGAAATGGTGGAAGATGATCCTTTGGATGTGGAGGCAGGTGGGGTGGAAAGTGAGGACAAGGGGATCCCTGTCGCAGTTCAGGGAGGGAGGGGAAGGGGGAAGGCAGAGGTTGATGGTCCTGTCAACTACACTGGGAGGGGGGCAAGGGGTGGGGGTTGAAATCTGGTGATGTTGTTGAATTTAATTTCAAACACTCCTTGAACTCTCTGCCGATGAAGACTGAAAAAGGGAAGAGCAACCACACAACAAGGGTCTCAAATCCAAGACCCTGAGATTAAAAGTCTCATGCTCTACCAACTGAGCGAACAAGGCCTGAAACAGTACTTCTACTCTGATACAGTAAATCCACTTACAGAAGCCCCAAAGTGTGAGAAATTCCTCTCACTCATCAATAATAAATCTGAAATCTTTTTACCTTACAAATGCTGACATCTATTTTTTCAGTATTTATTTCTCTCTCCTTTTTATTTAGTTCATGCATTTCTTCAGAATTTTTTTTTTCAATTATATCTGAGGGAAGAAATGAACAGATCTGGCAGCTCAAAACTGGGCATCCATGAGGCACTGTGGGCCATCAGCAGCAGCAGAATTGTATTTAAACACAATATGTTACCTCATGGCCTGGCATATCCCTCACTCTACCATTACCATCAAGCCAAGGGAGCAATAGTGGTTCAATGAAGTGTGCAGGAGGGCATGTCAGGAGCAGCACCAAGCAGACCTAAAAATGAGGTGTCAACCTGGTGAAGCTACAGCACAGAATTACTTGCATGTCATTTAGCGGAAGCAGCATGCAATAGACAGAGCTAAGCAATCTCACAATCAACAGATCAGATCAAAGCTCTGCAGTCCTGCCACATCCAGTCCTGAATGGTGGTGGATAATTAAACAATTAACAGGAGTCACAGAGAGTCATAAAGTCGTACAGCATAGAACCAGGCCCTTCGGCCCACCATGCGTCCATGCCGACCATAATGCCTATCTATACTAATCCGACCCGCCTGCATTTATTCCATATCCCTCCATGCCTTGCTCATTCAAGTACCTGTCCAGATGCCTCTTAAATGTGACTACTGTTCCTGCCTCCACCAGGCAGCTCATTCCAGATACCCACTATTCTTTCTGTGAAAAATTTACCCCTTTGACCCCCCTTTAAACCTCCTCCCTCTTAGCTTAAATCTATGCCCTCTAGTTTTAGTCACCCCTACCATGGGAAACAGAGTCTGGCTATCTACACTATCCATGCCTCTCATAAAGCGTGACGTAGGAGTGAAGAACGAGTGACCAAGAGGAGGAAAGTGGCACGGCATAGAGCTAATGGCTGGAGTGGGGGTTGGGGGGCTGGGAGCGAGTGGCAGGAGAGCTGGGTGACGCGAACAGGGAACAATCGGCCAGGGGAGCAGCGAGGTGGAGAGCGAGCAGCTGAGGAGAAGAAGCGTCAAGGCCGAGTGGGGAGAGCTCCAACCTCAAAGTCTCCCATTCAGCCGCTTCCTTCAGCTGAGTGAGGGGCTGGATACCCGATGACGCTTCAGCGTGCATGTGCGAAGATGGACCAGGCGCTGATTTGCGATGATGTTGGTGCTGAGCCATGACATCATCCTGTGCATGTGCCACTTAACCCTGGCAAGATGTAGCTGTGCCTATGCGCAGCTTGGCGCTCTCTGATGATGTCAGCAGGCCGCTCCGTTGATAGGAATCACATTGTGTCAGCAGTGCCCACAACCCAGGAAAGAATAAAAATGAGATTTACCACAATGGTTGCAGGGTGAGGGATTTCAGTTATGTGGAGAGATTGGAGAAGCTGGGGTTGTTCTCCTTGCAGCAGAGAAAATTCAGAAAAGATTTGACACATTTGTTCAAAATCATGGAGGTTTTCAATAGTTTAAATAAGGAGAAACTGTTTCCAGTGGTAAAAGGGTCAGTAAGCAGAGGACACAGATATCAGGTGATTGGCAGAAGAACCAGAGGTGACATGAGGAACCATTTTTTACACTGCAATGTGCTGTGATAAAGAAAGAAAAGACTTGCATTTATATAGCACCTTTCCTGACCACTGGATATATCAAAGCACTTTGTAAACAATGAAATACTTTTGAAGTGTAATCACTGTTGTAATGTCAGAAATGCAGCAGCTAATACCCACAAACAGCAATGTGATAATGACCAACTGATCTGATTGAGGGGCAAATATTGATCACAACACCAGGGAGAATTGCTCTTCACTTGTTTGAAATTGCAGCATGGGATCTTTTACATTCACCCAAACATGCAGACCAGGTCTTGGTTTAACATCACACCTGAAAGGCAGCACCTTCAACACCCTCAGTGCTGCACTGGAGTGTCAGCTGTGAAATCTGAACCCAGAAGCTTGTGATTTCGAGGTGAGTGTGACCAACTGAGCCACAGCTTTTACCTGAGTCTCAATCCTTCCACCAACAGTTTCTCTCTATCGGATCTGTCACGACCCCTCATGATTGTGAACACCTCTATCAAATCTTCTCTCTAAGGAGAACAACCCCAGCTTCTCCAATCTATCCACATAACTGAAATCCTAACCACACGTTGCAGAAAGGAATTTTCCCTCATGTTCCTTCTGGTTTTGTGAGTCACTTTAAATCTGTAACCTTCGGTTACTGACCGTTCAGCAGTGAGAAACAGTTCCTCAGTATTTACTCTACCTCAAACCTTCAAGGAAGCTCTGCAAAGTAACTGAAAATCAAGTTGTCAGAAGTGGGATTTAAACACATGCCTCCAGTGAAAGCTGCAACCTGAACAGAGAAGCTGAAACCGCTCAGTCACCTCAACTGTTCAGACCTTTTTGAACTCGTCATCACTTCTGTCCTTTGAAAGGTTCACTCAGTTCAGGAACTTGTTCAATGTTACTGGAATGCTCAGTGATTGGGATATTAACTTCCCCTGGTTTTCCTGAGCTTGTTCTCGGTGTATGGGGATGTTTGTCCTGGGCTGTGGAATCTTGCATCCCTGTAATGGACATTAACCCACTGATTGAATCTGTATTCACTGCTTTCTGCTGGTGCTGGGTAATTGCAGAGTGTGGGGCCGGAATGTTGCTGCTTGTCCCGGCCTCACTCACTCTGGGAAAGAGGGAATAATTGATGCATCTGTTTCTGTATCTGAAATGTGACTTCGATCTGCTGTTATTAACCGAGGCAGCGCTGCAGAAGGATACGTTAATAATCTCTCACTGATCAACTGCAAACAGTCAGAATGTGTAACTTTGAGCAGCGCTTTCTGCACCGTCAGGGCTGGAAAGTTGAGGGAGGGAGAGACACTGTCAGTATCTGAGTGTGCACAGCACTGTGCAGAGAAAGAGCCAATATACCGGGGCTGAGACACAGTGTATCTTTTCACATTTAATCACAATAATATCCGGAGTCAGGAACTGAAAAGGATGAAAAACCGAATAATAAGAGCAAAAGTAAGAAAACTAAGCAATTATTGATTAGCTGATGAGCATTCTCTGTGTTACCTGATAGTCTACTGTTTTATTTTCAATGCTCTCTCCACTGTGGCCAGGGAATGATTTCTTCTCAAGGGCTGAATATTCACAAAGCTTCTTGGAATTTAAAATCTTTCAAAATTAATTCCATGGAGCTAATGGGGAAAAGTCAAAAAACTGCATCTATTATAGGAGAGCTGGTTGGTGATGACGTGGATGTGTCTGCAGTGTGCAGGACCAGACTGTTTCTATAGATTCACAATGAATGTTCCACCCTTTATTTGTAACAGTAAAACTGATCGTGGACAATAGCTATTCTGGATGCAGCAACCTGAAGATTTAACTCATTGACACCCTGCGTTAGGGTAATCTAGAAAGCACAACACCCAGCTCTGTCAGTTAGTGTGCTTGTTTGTTAACCCACAATTTGTTGGTTCAGGCACTTAAAAGGATGAGGCTTTATTAACTTAAACTCTTCTACATCTGCTGTATTACTCTTGCTGTTGATTCTTCAAAGATAAGTTTAATCAAGTCTTTCTTTGTGAAATCCATGCTGACTGTGTTTTATTATATTATCATTTTCATATGTATTTTCTACTTTTGGGGATTACAGGATATTGTCATGTTTTATTGATTTTATTTTTATTTATTGCATTTCTTGCCCATCCCTAATTCCCTCGAGAAGGTGGTGGTGAGCTGCCTTCTTGAACCACTGCAGTCGATGTGGTGCTGTTCGGAAGGGAGTTCCAGGATTTTGACCCAGCCACAGTGAAGGAACGGTGATATAGTTCCAATTCCAGGATGGTGTGTGGCTCAGAGGGAACTTGCAGGTGATGGTGTTCCCATGCATCTGCTGCCCTTGTCCTTCTAGGTAGTAGAAGTCACGGGTTTGGAAGGTGCTGTGTAAGGAGGCTTGCTGCCTTGCTGCAGTGCATCTTGTGGATGGTACACAATGCTACCACTGTGCGTTGGTGATGGAGAGAGTGAATATAGTGAATGAGGTGCCAATCAAGTGGGCTGCTTTGTCCTGGATGAAGTTGAGCTTCTTGAGTGTTGTTGGAGCTGCACCTATCCAGGCAAGTGGAGAGGATTCCATCACACTCCTGACTTGTGCCTTGTGGATAGGGGACAGGCTTTGGGGAGTCAGGAGGTGAGTTACTCGCCGCAGGATTCCTAGTGTCTGACCTGCTCTTGTAGCCATGATATTTATATGACTACTGCAGTTCAGTTTCTGGTCAATGGTAACCCCCAGGATGTTCATCGTGGGGGATTCAGCACTCGTAATGCTGTTGAATGTCAAGGGGAGAGGGTTAGATTCTCTCTTGTTTCAGAAGGTCATTGCCTGGGACTTGCGTGACTCGAATGTGAAATATCCTTATTGTAGGGTATTGCATTGTACTGTACAGTGACTACACTTGGAAAGTACTTCATTGGCTGTAAAAGGCTTTACAAAGTCCTGTGGTCGTGAAATGCATGTGTTGCTTTTTCCATTGTTATCAATGTCATTGTGATCAAAAGATAGGTTTCGTGAGCACAAGGTTTAAATCAATGTTGATTCAAATAATGTAAAAGCATCTATATTCTTGCACTATACTTAATAATCACCATCTTCCTATCCTTACACAGTACAATGTTTTTGACCCTGAAATTGATTCCACAAGCTCAGTCCCTCAGACAATTTCAGCCCAGTTCTGATGAAAGATCACAGATCTGAAACGTTAACTCTGTTTCTCTCTCCACAGATGCTGCCAGACCTGCTGAGTATTTCCATCATTTTCAAGAGTCTCGATTTAATGAATAGGAAACTTGTTTCAGATCAGATTGGGAGACAGTGTGAAACCACTCCATTGTACTCATGTCTGAGATTCTGAGGACAGTTGGCTGTTAGTGGAAGACATCATCAATTAAATGTACCTAGCAACAGCTCAGACCAATTATTATTTTACAAGGTGGTGTGATGGCCATCCAGGGGTTAAAAGTAGGGATCTTGTAAGGTTTCAGTGTGCAGGAACACGAGACGATCTCAGGGGTAAAGGCTCAGATCATCGACCAAGTTCTCCACCTGATGAGGGATCTATGCTGGACAAAGAGGACCGTGACACTCTGAGACCAAGCTCGACCAGTCCACACACCTGCTAGAGCTGTAAAGTTATATTCCCCAAGTTTGTTCAAGATAATTTTACTTCCAATTATTAAGTACTATTTTACTCTCAGTAAAAGTTCTGGACTTATTAATCAAGTATCCTGTTGAGTTAATTGGTTAAAGTCATGCCCAAAGAGATTGTCCACAATAGACTTTCCAGAACTGAAAGATAAGTCTGCAAGGATTGCTAATTTTACAGCCCTGTTTAAAAAGAGAGATAAACCCAGGAACTACAGACCAGTTCGTCTAATGTCAGTGGTGGGGAAACTTTTAGAGACAATTATCCAGGAGAAAATTAACTGTCACTTGGTAGTACATGGGCTAATAAATGACAGCCAGTACAGATTGGTTAACAGAAGATTGTGTATGAATTAATTAATGAATTAATTTCTTTGATGAAGTTTCAGAGAGAGTTGACGAGGGTGGTGAGGTTGATGGTGTGTGTCTGCACTTCAAAATTGTGTTTGAAAAAGTACCATAAAATAGACTTGTTAACAAAATGTGAGCAGATGGGATTAAAGAGGCAGTGGCAGCGTGGATACAAAATTGGCTGAGAGACGGAAAGCATAAAGTAGGGTGAATGCTTGTTTTTCAGAATGGAGGGACTAATCCAGTAATGTCACTGTTGTTGCAGTGTGTGCAGTGTCTGACCCTGAGCTGTCCTAGGGAGGGGGCTGTTTGTGATTTTCCTGTGGGGTATATTATCATCAGGGTATCTCTCTGAGCTGTAACAGGGATGGGGCAGTGTGTGATATCCTTGTGCATGTCATGCAGGCCCACTGGCGGGTGGTTCCATCCTGATGCCAAGAAACAGAGCCCCATCTATGGGCAAAAAGTCTCACTTCCCTGTGGGTGTCTTGAGAGAGAAGAAGGCTTAGGGAGTAAACCTGGACAGTAAATCCGGAGTGGAGTCCCATACCTGTTACTTATCAGGTAGTTTTCCAGCAACTCCTACAGCAGAGCTGGTACCAAATAGTACTGGTTTTTTCCTTTCCTTTGGACAATACTAGCAATGCTGAGAGGGGGTCCTGATGCTCAGTGTCTCCATACTATTTGCCCAGGCCTGTGCCCTGGAGAGGACACTCCAGCTTCATGGTTAAACATTAGCAAAACATGGGAAGAAACAGTTACCGATTATAAGCTCTCACTCAATTGGTGTAGAGTATGAGCACTCGGGGCTACTTTTGACAGTGGGAGAGATCATCGCGTCTCAATGGATAACTACCACCTACTCCAAGCTGTGCAGCCCCCAGTCAGTTAGGTGCTGTCCTGCCACGACCTACTTGCTTCAATGGGTGCTTACAGCTTCGAGAGATATCTCTCAAATGGCGGATTGATAATCTATGCACCAGGCAAGACAAACTCAACAAAGAAGACACCAGTGCTTCGCATCACAAGCTGGAATGTAAGGACCATGTGTCCTGTCCTTACCGACAACCTTCTGCAGGTTGATGGCACACACAAGACAGCTGTGATTGACAAGGAACTCACAAGGCTCAATGTGGACATTGCTGTGCTGCAAGAAACTAGACTCATTCAAAGTGGATCCCTCAAAGAGAAACACTACACCTTCTTCTGGCAGGGGAAAGCCCAAGAGGCAACTCGTGAGCATGGAGTGGGTTTCACAGGAAATAACATGCTACTTGTGATAAGTGAACCACCCACAGTAGGCTCAGATAGACTTCTTACCCTTCACTTGTCAACAAGCGCGGGCCCAGTTAATCTCATGTGCATCCATGTGCCGACACTCACCTCCACCCCAGATGTCAAGGATCAATTCTATGAGACACTTGACACTGCCATCAGTAGAATTCCCAGCACCGAGGGACTGTATCTTCTAGGGGATTTCGACGCAAGCTTGGGTACTGACGACAGCTTGGCCAACGAGCATAGGGCACCAGGGGATTAGCAAGATGAACGAAAATGGACAGTGGTTTCTGGAGCTATGCTGTCACCATGGACTCTGTGTGACGAACAGCTATTTCCAGGTCATGCTGTGCCACAAGGTGTCCTGGAGACATCCGAGATCATGCCACTGGCACCAGCTAGACCTTATCATCACCAGACGTACCACCCTCAGCAGTGTCCTCATCACACGCAGCTATCATAGCGCTGACTGTGACACTGACCACTCCCTGGTGTGTAGCAAGGTCAGGCTTCAGCCAAGAAAGCTTCACCCATCCAAGAAGAAAGGTCGTTCTCGGATCAACACTTGCCGAACCACTGATCCAGAAAGGACCCAGGAGTTCCTCAACATCCTCGATCAGGCTCTTTCAGAAAACGCCCAAGGCCTCAGTGTGGTATCAAAGTGGAATCATCTGCACTCCACCGTCTATAACTCTGCACTCGCTGTGTATGGGAAAAGAGATGGGAGGAATGCTGACTGGTTTGAGGCTTATTGGACTGAAATGGAGTCAGTTACTGCAACTAAGAAGAGAGTCCTCATGAACTACAAACAAGTCTCCAGCAAACAAACTCTAGATGCTCTCAGAGCTGCCAGAAACAAGTCTCTGCATACTGCTCAGCACTGCACCAATCAATACTGGTTAAAACTCTGCAACAGCATACAAACTGCCACTGAATCTGGGGGATGCTAGAGGGACATATGAAGGAATTCAACACACCAAGGTTCCTTAGACAGCACCTTCCATACCCGCAACCTCTACCAACTAGAAGGACAAGGGCAGCAAATTCATGGGAACACCACCACCTGCAAGTTCCCCTCCAAGCCACACACTATCGTGACTTGGAACTATATCGCCTTTCCTTCACTGTTGCTGGGTCAAAATCCTGGAACTCCCTTCCTAACAGCACTGTGGGTGTACCTACCTCACACAGACTGCAGCGGTTCAAGAAGGCAGCTCACCACCACCTTCTCATGGGAATTGAGGGATGGGCAATAAATGCTGGCTTAGCCAGTGATGATCACATCACATGAATGAATAAAAAAAAATTATGAAAGCAATGGGAGCAGCAGTAACTAAATCAACACCTTTGAAGACAAAGACAGGGGTGATCATCACTGAACCTAACAAGCAGATGGAAAGGTGAGTGGAGCATTACCTTGTACTCTACATAACGGAGAACATTGTCATTGAAGTAGCTCCCAGCACCATTCCAGACTTCCCTGTCATGGAGGAGCTGGACAGCGACACCACCATGGAGCTCAACAACGCCACTGACCGTCTTGCCAGTGGTAAAGCCCTGGGAAATGATGTTATTCCACCTGGAATCATCAAAAGTGGAAAAGCAGCTCTGCTGCAGCATCCCCATGAACTTCTGTGTCTCTGTTGGAAGGGGAGATCTGCGCCTCTCAACATGCGTGATGCAAACATTGTCACCTTGTGCAACAATAAAGGCGATCGCAGTGACTGCAGCAATTAGCGAGGCATCTGCTTGCTAAATATTGTGGGGAAGGTCTTTGCTCGCATTGCTCTGACCAGATTGCAGACCCTGACATCACATCTATCCTGAGTCACAGTGCAGCTTCAGAGCTGGTAGATCGACAGTCGACATGATTTTCTCACTTCGGCAGTTACAGGAGAAGTACTGTGAACAGGACAGACCACTCTACATTGTCTTTATAGACATCACCAAGGCCTTCGATCTTGTTTGCAGAGACGGACTCTTCAAACTGCTGTGGAAACTAGGCTGCCCTCCTGAACTCTTGGGCGTCATCTCTTCTTTCCACGAGAACATGCACAGTTCCGTCAGTTACAATGGAGCAACATCAGACACTTTCACGATCAGCAGTGGGGTAAAACAGGGCTGTGTCCTGGTGCAAACTCTCTTCGGAACGTAGGAGGAGGCAGTTTACCCTGTCGAGCCTGATCTGTCATTCAATTACATCCTTGATGATCATCTACCTCAACACCACTTCCCCGCGCTCTCCCCATATCCCTTGATGTCATGAATATCAAGATTTCTATCAATTTCTGTCCTGAACATGCTCAATGATTGAACTTTCACAAACCCCTGAGGTAGAGAATTCCAAAGATTCACCACCCTCTGAGTGAAGAAATTCCACCCTATCTCAGTTTTAAATGGCCTTTTAAATGAAACTTTAAGGAATACAAGCCCAGTTTCCTCATAAAACAATGCCACCATCCCAGGGATTAGTCTGGTGACCCTCCGTTGCACTCCCTCTGTGGCAAGTATATCCTTCCTTAGATAAGGAAACCAAAACTGTGCACAATACTCCAGCACGATCTCACCAAGGCTCTATACAATTGCAGCAAGACATCTTTATTCCTGTACTCATGACCCCTCGTGTTAAGGCCAACATACCATTTGCCTTCCTAATTGATTGCTGCACCTGCATGCGAGCTTTTAGTGTCTCATGAACAAGGACACCCAGGTCCCTTTGGACATCAACACTTCCTAACATCTCACCATTTAAGAAATATTCTGTCTTTCTGTTTATTCTACCAAAGTGGATAACTTCACACTTATTCACATTATATTCCATCTGTCATTTCATTCACTTATCCTGTCCAAGTCCCCTGGAAGCCTCCTTGTAACCTCCTCACAGCTCACATCCTTTACAATTGGCATATTCTTCTCCATGCTGCTATTTTAAACTTTCAGTGACTCAGATGGGGGTGTCCACCTGCATACCAGAGCTGATGACAAGCTGTTCATCTTGGCAAGACTGCGCACCAAGACCAAAATGAGTCAGTTCTTGGTCTGTGAGTTGCTGTTTGCTGATGACGCTGTGCTGACATCCCATAATGAAGTTCATTAACAGCAGCTTGTATATCGGTTCTCCCTGGCCTGCAAGGAGTTTGGACTGACGATCAGCAGCAGGAAGATCAAAGTTATGGGCCAGGACGTAGAGACTCCACCTTCCATCAACATCGACAGGCTCACTTTGGAGGTTGTCAACAGCTTCACATACCTTGGATCAACAATCACCAGCAATCTGTCCCTTGATACTGAAATCAGCACCAGGATTGTCAATGTTGCAGCTGTCATGTCAAAGTTGAGAAGACGAGTGTGAACCGACAGCAAACTGATCGAAAATACAAAACTCCGCGTGCACCAGGCTTGTGTTCTCAGCACCCTCCTTTCTAGTAGAGAAGCATCAACAACTTATGCAAGCCAAGAAAAGAAGCTGAACAGCTTCCACCTCCGCTGTCTCAGATGGATATTGGGCATCTCCTGGCAGGACAGAGTGCCGAATGCAGAAGTACACCAGCGTGCAGGGATCTGCAGCATGTTTGCCCTCTTGAGTCAGCGGTGACTCTGTTGACTGGGTCATGTGTGCTGAATGGATGACGGTCGCTATGCCAAAGACATGCTCTTTGGTGAGCTTGCTATCAGCACGAGACCAACAGGTCACCCACGTCTGTGATACAAGGACATCTGCAAAGCGAGATCTCAAGCTGACTGGGATTGGAGTCGATGCATGGGAAGTCCTTCCTGCTGACTGGAATTCCTGGAGAAAGGCATTCAGGAAGACCATGGGAAAAGCAGAGGACAAAAGAAATGACCAGATGGTGGGAAAGAGAGCTCAGAGGAAGGAAAAATTATCAGTCGACCTCGGGCCAATGATATTCATCTGTACCAGCTGTGGAAGGGATCGTCACTCACGAGTCGTCCTCGACAGCCACAACAAACGATGTTTCACACAGAAGTGACGTACACCCCGGGTGTAGCCTATCGTCTTCCGAGACGGACGGTTGCCTATTACAATTACAACTACAGCTACAACGACAAGAGCGAGTCAGAGGCTGGGAACTCTGCCGTGACGAACTCAGCTCTTGACTCGCCAAAGTCTGCCCACTATCTGCAAGGTCTTCCTCTGATTTCAATTGCACACACATTTGTGATCTGGCTCTGTAGCTTAGTTGGTTCAAGCACCTGTATAGTGAACAAAAGATCCTGGGTTCAACTCCCAGCAGAGCCTTATTTCACAGTAGCAACATGCTTGAAAAGTTTCATTATCAACACTGACATCTATGTCTTGTGAGCTTCAATTCAAAATACATGATGAATTTCAATCACATACAAAAACAGCCTTTGTGAAGGATATGAGTTTGGAATGGCTGTTCCTCCTTGTACAGAACTTCAGTGCTGATACATCAAAGGTGACTTCTTTGACATAAATTTGTTCACAGTTACATTCAACCTGGAAAACAGCTTGATATTAATCTCACTGAAGGAGAGTGTTTGTGTCATTATGTGTTGCTTTTAACCGAGACTGGGACATGACGCAAGTGGGAGGGTTTATCTGAGGTTTGGAATATTTGTCAGTCAGGAACAAGATAAATCAAAGGAACCAAATCAGAAAACCTATGTCTCATGTGGTTACCGAGAAACGGTGAGAAGATATTAAACTTTGTTGTATTTAATACAACTGTGTGAACTTTGATCTTTGCGGCCTTTTATAAACAGTATTTGAAGGGTCTCAGTAAAAATGTTCAGTGTTGATGAGAGTGGGGTCTGGGTGAGCAGCTGCTGAGTGTGACAGGGTCAGGACTGGATGCAGGAAGTTCTCTGACATTCTCTCTCTCTCTCTCTCTGATGGGTTGAGTTGATTTTCAACTGGCCGCTGTTGCTGTTTTGATAATTCAAGTTCCCTCCACCGATTTTTTTGGACAGACAGTGCAGTATGAGGCTGTAAAGGGTGGGAAGACAGTGGGATCAACCCCTCCCACAATCAGAGTGATGATGTAACAGTCACATGAGATGAGGTTTGGGAGAAGAGAGAGCAGCACCAAGGATGCTCGTTTAGGAGGCTTGATGAGTGTGTATATAGTATTGTGTAAATTAGAAAAGAGTTCTTAGTTCTTTCAGCAGGGAATGTGTCCAGAAAATATCGCGAAACTCACAGTTTTATTATTCAGGAGTTGGAACACAGGGATATTAACTCCAAGTGACAGTAGTGGTTTCATTTAACAAAAGAAAAGTAGAGAATAATATTGCTCATTGATTGAAATCCCCCAGTGAGGAGACAGTTAAACAGGTTATCTGTTGGGGCATCCTGCGATCCAAGGTTTCGGCAGCATTTAATCTCCCTTTTTGGTGAAATTCTCTGTTTTTTGCATCTTTTTTTAATCCAGCTTTGATGGACCAGTGAAAAAACTGAAAAAAGTGAACAGATCCATCCTTTCTTTTCTTCCTTCTTCCCATCAGTTTCTCTTTTCTGTCCCAATTTATTCTGCTGTTTCTGCTGTTTTATCCATTCCAATCAAAATTCAACATTCCAATCAAATCTATGTGTTATTCCACAGTGTCTTTCCATGTGTTTTATTCTGTTGTATTCTCTCACAGTCTGTTTGATGATCAATTTTACATCTCACTCTCTGTTCTGGTGAAGATCAGAAGCAGTGAGATCTGTTTGCAACACCCGACAAGTCAGCCTGAGGCTGTATCTCATCGATAATGTGGAGTTAGGAACATAGGAACATAGGAGCAGGAGTCGGCCATTCAGCCCATCGAGCCTACCCCACCATTCAATCTGATCATGGCTGATCATCCACTTCAATGCCCTTTTCCCCACACTTTCCTCATATTCCCTTATGTCATTTGTATTTAGAAATCTATCAATCTCTGCTTTAAACATACTCAATAACTGAGCTTCCACAGCCCTCTGGGTTACAGAATTCCAAAGATTCACAACCCTCTGAGGAATAACATTTCTCCTCATCTCTGTCCTAAGTGGCTTGCCCCTTATTTTGAAATTGCGTCCCCTGGTTCTCGACTCCCCAACCAGGGGAAACATCTTAGCTGCATCTACCCTGACTGTCCTTTAAATATTTTGTAGGTTTCAATGAGATTACCTCTCATTCTTCAAAACTCTAGAGAATACAGCCCCAGTTTCCCCAATCTCTCTTCATAGGACAGTCCCACCATCCCAGGAACAAGTCTGATGAACCTTCTTTGCACTCCATCTATGGCAATAATATCCTTCCTAAGGTAAGGGGACCAAAGCTGCACACAGTACTCCAAGTGCAGTCTAACCAGGGTTCGATACAATTGAAGCAAGAATTCACTACTCCTGTACTCAAATATTCTTGCGATAAAGGCTAACATACTATTAGCCTTCCTAATTGCTTGCTGCACCTGCATGTTAGCTGTCAGTGACTTATTGACATGGATACCAGGTCACCCTTATACTCTATACCTCAGTTAATAAAGGAAAGGATTCCATATACCTGCTGAACCACCTTATTGACCTGTCCTGCTACCTTCAGGGATCTGTGGACATTCACTCCAACGTCCCTCACTTCCTCGACACCGTTCAGTGTTCTCCCATTAATTGTGTATTCCTTTGCCTTTTTTGACGCCTGCTCTCGCTGTTCCCTGCTCTCCGAGTGAACTCTTGCTCCCTCTCCTGGGCTCTTTATGCTCCATTCTGCTCTCACTGTTTCCTGCTCTCTTAATGTATCAATATTTATTTGCCTTGTGTTTAATTTAAAATATGGATTAACTGTATTTTACAGTTGTAGGTTTTATTTGGTAGTCCTGTACAAGTTGTGGATTCAATATTTAGCTCTGTGAAAACGATTGTGAATGAAAATATAACTTTCAATCTTAAACATAGGCTGGTCTGCAAGCTCCAAGTCCTTCATTTTGTAGTAATGGAATTGATACTGTGTCTTTCAGTCTTAATCTCTGTGGCATTTTTGAACTGGTATGTAATGCATAACATGATCTAACGTCTGATGTACATTATTGGGATTCATAGGATCATAGGAAATAGGGGCATTAGGCCATTCAGCCCATCGAGCCTGCTCCAACATTCAAACAGATCGTGACTGATCATCTACCTCTACGCCATTTTTCCTGCTATCTCCATATCCCTTGATCTTGTTAGTATTTAGAAATCTATCGATTTCTGTCTTGAATATGTTCAATGATTGATCTTCCACAGCCCTCTGGGATAAAGAATTCCACAGAGTTCCCACCGTCTGAGTAAAGAAATTCCTGCTCATCTCAGTCTCAAGTGGCCTGCCCTTATTCTGAGACTGTGTCCCCTTGTTCTGGATTCACTAGACAGAGGAATCATCCTATCCATATCTACCCTGTGACACCCTGGAAGAACTTTGTCTGTTTCAATGAGATCACCTCTCATTCTTCAAAACTCTAGAGAATTTAGGCCCAGTCTCTGCAGTCTCTCATCATAAGACAATCCCACCATCCTAGGGGATGAGACCGGTGAATCTCTGTTGCACTCCCTCTGTGACAAGTCTATCCTTCCTTAGATAAGGAAACCAAAATTGTACAGAATACTCCAGGTGCAGTCTCATCTAGACTTCATACATCTTTACTCATGTACTCAAATCCGCTTTCAATGAAGCCAACATACCATTTGCCTTCCTAATTGCTTGCTGCACCTGCATGCTAGCTTTTAGTGTCTCATGAACAAGGACACCCAGGTGCCTTTGGACATCGACACTTCCCAGCCTCTCACCATTTCAGAAATACTCTGTCTTTCTGTTTATTCTACCAAAGTGGAGAACTTCACACTTATTCACATTATATTCCATCAGCCATGTTCTTGCCCATTCATTTAACCTTTCCAAATCCCCTCAAAGCCTCCTTGCATTCATTCTGTACCTTTCAATTCTGTAAATTTTGTCAGTTCTATTTCAGATTTTATATTTAAAATGTAACCATGGTGACATAGTTTATTTAGATCTGATGGTGAGTTTGTTTTTGGACTGTGATTGATGGATCAACCTGTCAGCTGTACTGAATTGGAGTGAATTGGAAACAACTTCTGTCTCTCATGCTGTTGTTTGACTGTTTGACTGTGTCTCTTGACTTTGGGATCAGTGTCTGTGTGACTACTTCTTTTGTTTGTTCCAGTGGAACTGATGAGCTGGCAGTATCTCTGTGCTTTGGGAGTGATCCTGTACCGACTGTGTGTTGGAATGAGCTCGCTGCACTTTTCTTTGTGTCCAAGAATCACCACATCCATTCAGGTTCCTTCGTGTATTTTCCTGCAGGAATGAAAGAACTGGTGAGATAGAAGATACAAAAGCGATCAATGTAATCGTCCCAATAATAATCATTATGAACAATCACAAAATGAAAACCAGGAACACAAACAGTGTCAGTGTCTGACTCCACTGCAGTACTGCAGCATTCAGCTTCTGTTTACCAGGTGTTTGCAGTGGATTTACAACAAGTTTGTGACATTCAGAAACAACACAAGCCCTGCACTGCTCAATGACTGGGACTGTCCGATAGAGTAGTGACCTTTGCACAGTCGCATTTCTATTTCAACGGAAAACAAGCAGCCACTATTTAAAATGTGCCTTTCACACTTCTCACCTGGTGTCTGCAATAAATGCTCTTTGTCAAACTGTCCACATCGTTGTTGTGCGACTATTTTCCCCCCACTGTTCACGATCCAACAAACAGTGAGAGACTGGAACTAAAGCAGGAAAATTCCCTCTCCTTTGGGTGGTAAAATTGTCAGTGATTTTCAACAGTGATTTCTTCCCATTGTGTCTCAATGAGCCTGTACAGACACTGTCCGAGAATGAACTCACCTTTCCCCATGTCCCCGGCTCACTCCATGTTCCGGGAGCAGCTCCTGCTCCACAGTGTCTGTTACAAACAGATATGGTTCGGAAGGGCTGGGGCGTGCACCAAAACATGGGAGGAGCGAGTAGCCAAGGTACGACAAACGTTGGGCATGTGGGGGCAGCGATCTCTCTCCATTATGGGTAAGAACCTGGTCATCAGGTGCGAGGCGCTCACGTTGTTGCTCTAAGTGGCGCAGGTCTGGCCCATACCCCACTCCTGCGCTGTGGCAGTCACCCGATCCATTTTCCGCTTCATCTGGGGATCTAAAATGGACCGCGTCTGGAGGGACACGATGTTCAAATCTCTGGACAAGGGGGGAAAAAATGTACCCAACGTGGCCCTCATCCTGATGACCACCTTCGTGTGCGGCTGCATCAAGCTGTGTGTAGATCCCCAGTACACAAACTCCAAGTTTCACTACGTGCTGAGGTTCTATCTGTCCCCGGTGTTGCGAAGGATGGGCCTGGTCAGATTGCCGCGGAACGCTCCATGCAGTTGGGCGGTGCCGTACCACCTATCCTTCGTGGAGCAGTTTCTGCGGGCAAACACCTTTGACCACCGGTCCATCAGGCAGTGGTCTGCACGGAATGTCCTCAAGGCCCTACGGGAAAAGGAAACGGTGCATCCTGTCGGATATTTCCCCGAGCAGAACGTCAAAGTCATTTGGCGGAATGCCTCATCACCAGAACTTTCAAACAAGCACCAAGACGTAGCTTGGCTGGTGGTGAGAAGGGCCCTCCCCGTCAGATCCTTCATGCACACCCGAAGTCTCGCCCCCTCCGCACAGTGCCCCCGCGTTGGCTGTGGTGGGGAAGAGACAGTCACCCACCTCCTTCTGGAATGTGCCTTTGCAAAGCAGGTGTGGAAAGAGATGCAGTGGTTTTTGTCAAGTTTCATCCCAAGCAGCTCTGTAACACAGGAGTCTGTGCTCTACGGGCTGTTCCCAGGGACGCACAACGAGACAAACATCAACTGCTGCTGGAGGACTATCAATTCGGTGAAATACGCCCTTTGGTCTGCCCGAAACTTGCTGGTCTTCCAGCGCAAAGAGTTGTCCACCACCGAATGTTGCAGACTGGCACATTCCAAGGTCCAGGACTACGTGCTGAGGGACGCACTAAAGCTTGGGGCAGCCGCAGCAAAGGCTCAATGGGGAAAGACTACAGTGTAAGGTTCCCCCACCAAGCTGGACTGAGGGGCTGGATCCATGGGAAACCCCTCGAACTGTATCGTTAATATTCTCAATTGCTGTAAATGTAAAACTGTAATTGACATGACAATTGTGAAACTGAAGGGTTGGGAAGAAACTTATGACAGTATTGAAGGAAACTGACCTCCCTTGCAATGTTTGTATTTTTTGGTGCTGTTTGGAAACTGTTTGGCAATGTAATTTCTACAGATTTTTATGAACAAAGTATATTTTGGAAATAAAAAAAAAGTCTGTTACAAACACTCCCCGACTCCCCCTCAACTTCCCACCACTCAATGCTAATCTCTGAGCACATCTGCGGACACGCTCCCAAAGCAGTGGCTGCTGGAAGCAGGTGCTGTTTGTTCCCTTCCCCCGGGCCCAGGAAGTCTCCATTAGCAGCTGATTTAAAGCATCTTCCCCTGATTGAGTGAATGGCTTCACAGACTGGGTTGGGAAAGTCTGCGCATGCGCTCCACTCCTCATTGTGACGTCCCTCTGTGGGCGGGGCTGCATCACGCGTGCGCAGATCCCTGCAGCAATTCAGCATTCAAACATCAATGGGAACTTTCCCCATTTCACCCTCATCAAAGTCCCAAAGAAAGTGAAGAGGGGCTTGGACTGGAGGGAGGGAGGGGCGGGGTAGGGGGAACCTAGAACCCAGAAAGCTGCCCACTTGCCCCATTTAGATGCTCAATTTGTAGTCATTCCCTGCAGGGGGTTTGTTATTATTGAGCCCCTCCTGGTAAAACAATCCGATAGAAAGAGGGGAGAAAGGAGGGAGCCGGTGTGTTTGCTGGGACCTTGCAGAATTCATTTCAGCAGCAAAAGTCCCGGGTTATATTAACCCGAGTGAAACACGCTGTCAGTGAGAGGAAAACCGAACGGCCCTTTTCATCTTTTCATTGGAAACAAAGTAGAGCCGGAAGTGCGGCGAGCAGAGCAGACACACAAGCTCAATGACAGGAGAGCTCGGCCGTCCCTGAGTTTCAGCTCCCGGCTCTTACATTTCCTCATCCACACTGTCTTTACTGTGGATGTTCAGGGGTTCCTTGTCGGATCTGAGGACTGTATCCATTAAACATTCTGAGTCAGGAGATCCACACACTCTCTGTTATCAAGATTTATGGGCAGGAATGTTTCAAAACTTTGTCTATTAAATCATTGTATTATTCACAGAACTAATGAGGCAATCGGTTCATTATTCAGGCCTTGAACTTGGTTTGGGTAGACCGAAAACTGAGAGGTTCAGCACCTTTCCACTTCTTCACTAATATAACTGATTTTTTTGATGAAGTAACAGAAAAGGTTGATGAAGGGAAAGCAATGGATGTTGTCTATATGGATTTTAAGAAAGCGTTTGACAAACTACCACATAAAAGGCTGGGTAACAAAACTGAGGCTCCTGGAATAGGAGGGTCAGTATCTGCTTGGGTGAAAAAATGGATGTTGGTATTTGGTTGTTTTTCAGAATGGAAGATGGTGAACAGTGATGTCCACAAGGGTCAGTGTCAGGACCACCATATATAGAAATGACTTGAATATTGGAATCACAGAATCACAGAATTGTTACTGCACAGAAGGAGGCCATTTGGCCCATCGTGTCTGCACTGACTCTCCAAATGAGCAATTCACCTCATGTCACTTCCCCGTCCTCTCCCCATAATCCTGCACATTCTTCCTTTTCAGATAACAGTCTAATTCCCATTTGAATGCTTCAATTGAACCTGCCTCCATCACATTCTCAGGCAGTTCATACTTTAACCACTCGCTGTGTGAAAAAGTTTTACCCCATGTCGCTTTTGCTTCTTTTACCAATTACTTTAAATCTGTGCCTTCTCGTTCTCGATCCTTTCACAAGTGGGAACAGTTTCTCCCTATCCACTCTGTCCACACCCCTCATCATTTTGAATACCACTATGAAATCTCCTCTTAGCCTTCTTTTCTCCAAGGAAAACAGTCCTAACTTCTCCAATCTATCTTCATAACTGAAGTTCCTCATCCCTGGAACCATTCTCATGAATCTTTTCCATAATCTCTCCAATGCCTTCACATCTTTCCTAAAGTGTGGCACCCAGAACGGGACGCAGTACTTCAGCTGTGGCTAGTGTCTTGTACAATAGAACATAGAACATTGCAGCGCAGGACAGGCCCTTCGGCCCTCGATGTTGCGCCGACCTGTGAAACCATCTGACCTACACTATTCCATTTTCATCCATATGTCTATACAATAACCACTTAAATGCCCTTAAATGCCTTTAAATTTGGCGAGTCCACTACTGTTGCAGGAAGGGCGTTCCACGCCCCTACTACTCTCTGAGTAAAGAAACTACCTCTGACATCTGTCCTATATCTATCACCCCTCAACATAAAGCTATGTCCCCTCGTGTTTGCCATCAACATCCGAGGAAAAAGACTCTCACTATCCACCCTATCTAACCCTCTGATTATCTTATATGTCTCTATTAAGTCACCTCTCCTCCTGCTCTCGAACGAAAACAACCTCATGTCCCTCAGCCTTTCCTCATAAGACCTTCCCTCCATACCAGGCAACATCTTAGTTAATCTCCTCTGTACCCTTTCCAAAGCTTCCACATCCTTCCTATAATGCGGTGACCAGAACTGCACGCAATACTCCAAGTGTGGCCACACCAGAGTTTTGTATAGCTGCAGCATAACCTCGTGGCTCCGAAACTCGATCCCCCTACTAATAAAAGCTAACACACCATATGCCTTCTTAACAGCCCTATTAACCTGGGTGGCAACTTTCAGGGATTTATGTACCTGGACACCACGATCTCTCTGCTCATCTACACTACCAAGAATCTTCCCATTAGCCCAGTACTCTGCATTCCTGTTACTCCTTCCAAAGTGAATCACCTCACACTGTTCCGCATTAAACTCCATTTGCCATCTCTCAGCCCAGCTCTGCAGCCTATCTATGTCCCTTTGTAACCTACAACATCCTTCGGCACTATCCACAACTCCACCGACCTTCGTGTCATCCGTAAATTTACTAACCCACCCTTCTACACCCTCATCCAGGTCATTTATAAAAATGACAAACAGCAGTGGTCCCAAAACAGATCCTTGCGGTACACCACTAGTAACTAAACTCCAGGATGAACAATTGCCATCAACCTACACCCACTGTCTTCTTTCAGCTAGCCAATTTCTGATCCAAAGCACTAAATCACCTTCAATCCCATACATCCGTTTTTTCTGCGATAGCCTACCGCGGGGAACCTCATCAAACGCCTTACTGAAATCCATATACACCACATCCACGGCTTTACCCTCATCCACCTGTTTGGTCACCTTCTCAAAAAACTCAATAAGGTTTGTGAGGCACGACCTACCCTTCACAAAACCGTGCTGACTATCGCTAATGAACTTATTCTTTTCAAGATGATTATAAATCCTATCTCTTATAACCTTTTCCAACATTTTACCCACAATCGAAGTAAGGCTCAAAGGTCTATAATTACCAGGGCTGTCTCTACTCCCCTTCTTGAACAAGGGGACAACGTTTGCTATCCTCCAGTCTTCCGGCACTATTCCTGTTGACAATGACGACATAAAGATCAAGGACAAAGTCTCTGCAATCTCCTCCCTGGCTTCCCAGAGAATCCTAGGATAAATCCCATCTGGCCCAGGGGACGTATCTATTTTCACACTTTCCAAAATTGCTAACACCTCCTCCTTGTGAACCTCAATCCCATCTCGCCTAATAGTCTGTATCTCAGTATTCTCCTCGACAACATTTTCTTTCTCTACAGTAAATACTGACGAAAAATATTCATTTAACGCTTCCCCTATCTCCTCTGATTCCACACACAACTTCCCACTACTATCCTTGATTGGCCCTAATCTAACTCTAGTCATTCTTTTATTCCTGTTATACCAAAAGAAAGCCTTAGGGTTTTCCTTGATCCTATCCGCCAATGACTTCTCGTGTCCTCTCCTCGCTCTTCTTAGCTCTCCCTTTAGATCCTTCCTGGCTAGCTTGTAACTCTCAAGCGCCCTAACTGTGCCTTCACGTCTCATCCTAACATAAACCTTCTTCTTCCGCTTGACAAGTGCTTCAACTTCTTTAGTAAACCACGGCTCCCTCGCTCGACAACTTCCTCCCTGCCTGACAGGTACATACTTATCAAGGACACGCAGTAGCTGCTCCTTGAATAAGCTCCACATTTCGATTGTGCCCATCCTCTGCAGTTTCCTTCCCCATCCTACGCATCCTAAATCTTGCCTAATCGCATCATAATTTCCTTTCCCCCAGCTATAATTCTTGCCCTGCGGTATATACCTGTCCCTGCCCATTGCTAAGGTAAACCTAACCGAATTGTGATCACTAGCACCAAAGTGCTCACCTACATCTAAATCTAACACCTGGCCGGGTTCATTACCCAGTACCAAATCCAATGCGGCATCGCCCCTGGTTGGCCTGTCTACATACTGTGTCAGAAAACCCTCCTGCACACACTGGACAAAAACTGACCCATCTAAAGTTCTCGAACTGTAGTATTTCCAGTCAATATTTGGAAAGTTAAAGTCCCCCGTAACAACTACCCTGTTACTCTCGCTCCTGTCGAAAATCATCTTCGCTATCCTTTCCTCCACATCTCTGGAAATATTCAGAGGTCTATCGAAAACTCCCAACAGGGTGACCTCTCCTCTCCTGTTTCTAACCTCGGCCCATACTACCTCAGTAGACGAGTCCTCAAACGTCCTTTCTGCCGCCGTAATACTCTCCTTGATTAACAATGCCACACCCCCCCCCCCTCTTTTACCATCTTCTCTGTTCTTACTGAAACATCTAAATCCCGGAACCTGCAACATCCATTCCTGTCCCTGCTCTATCCATGTCTCCGAAATGGCCACAACATCGAGATCCCAGGTACCAACCCATGCTGCAAACTCACCCACCTTATTCCGGATGCTCCTGGCGTTGAAGTAGTCACACTTTAAACCAAGTTCTTGCTTGCCAGTACCCTCTTGCGTCCTTGTAACCTTATCCATGACCTCACTACTCTCAACATGCTGTACACTGGAACTGCAATTTAGGTTCCCATCCCCCTGCTGAATTAGTTTAAACCCCCCCAAAGAGCACTAGCAAATCTCCCCCCCAGGATATTGGAACCCCTCTGGTTCAGGTGAAGACCATCCTGTTTGTAGAGGTCCCACCTACCCCAGAAAGAGCCCCAATTATCCAGGAAACCAAAACCCTCCCTCCTACCCCATCCCTGCAGCCACGTGTTCAACTCCTCTCTCTCCCTATTCCTCGCTTCGCTAGCACGTGGCACGGGCAACAACCCAGAGATAACAACTCTGTTTGTTCTCGCTCTAAGCTTCCACCCTAGCTCCCTGAATTTCTGCCTTAAATCCCCATCTCTCTTCCTACCTATGTCGTTGGTGCCTATGTGGACCACGACTTGGGGCTGCTCCCCCTCCCCCTTAAGGATCCCAAAAACACGATCCGAGACATCACGAACCCTGGCACCTGGGAGGCAACACACCAACCGTGAGTCTCTCTCGTTCCCACAGAACCTCCTGTCTGTTGCCCTAACTATGGAGTCCCCAATGACTAATGCTCTGCTCCTCTTCCCCCTTCCCTTCTGAGCAACAGGGACACACTCTGTGCCAGAGACCTGTACCCCATTGCTTACCCCTGGTAAGTCGTCCCCCCCAACAGTATCCAAAACGGTAAACCTGTTGTTGAGGGAAACGGCCACAGGGGATCCCTGCACTGCCTGCTGGTTCCCTCTCCTTCCCCTGACGGTAACCCATCTACCTACTTCTTTTACCTGAGGTGTGACTACCTCCCTATAACTCCTCTCAATAACCCCCTCCGCCTCTCGAATGATCCGAAGTTCATCCAACTCCAGCTCCAGCTCCAGTTCCCAAACGCGGTTCTCGAGGAGCTGGAGTTGGGTGCACTTCCTGCAGATGCAGTCAGCAGGGACACTCTTGGCGACCCTTACCTCCAACATTCTGCAGGAGGAACATTCAACTGCCTTAACCTCCATTCCCACTATTCTAAATTCCCAACAGATCTACTGAAAACCAAAAAAAAAAGTCAAAACTTGTTAGCTTAGCAATCCAACAGACATAACTTTTTTTTTGGTTAGAGGAGGAGGATGGGTGGGAGACACTACCCGAATAGGGTTTCGGGTAAAGCAACCGCCCAAATATGTAACCTCACTTACCCAGCAGTCCCGCGTGCGCTCCGCCTATACACGAGAAATGGCTTCCGATTTCAACATGACCTCCTTGTTCTTGTACTCTATGCCTCTATCACTAAAGCCGAGGATACTGTATGCTTTATTAACCACTCTCTCAACCAATGACATATAACCCCAGGTCTCTCTGCTCCTGCACCCCCTTTAGAATTGTACCCTTTATTCTATATTGTCACTCCATGTTCTTCCTACCGAAATGAATCAATTCACATTTCTCTGCATTGAACTTCACCTGTCATCTGTCCTCCCATTCCACCAACTTGTCTATGCCCTTTTGAAGTTCTACACTATCATCCTTACAGTTCACAATGCTTCCAATTTTTGTATCATCCATAAACTTTGAAATTCTGCCCTGTACACCAAGGTCTAGGTCATTAATATATATCAGGAAAGGCAAGGGTCCCAACACTGACTCCTGGGGAACTCCACTACAAACCTTCCTCTAGTCTGAAGAACATCCATTGCTCACTACTCTTTGTTTCCTGTCACTCAGCCAATTCCATATCCATGTTACTACTGTCCCTTTTATTCCATGAGTTATAACTTTGCTCACAAGTCTGTTGTGTTGCATTGTATCAAACTCCTTTTGAAAGTCAATAAAAGCAAAATACTGCAGATGCTAGAAATCTGAAATATAAATAAAAAGTGCTGGAAGTACTCAGCACGTCTGGCAGCATCTGTGGAGAGAGAAACAGAGTTAATGTTTCAGGTCAGTGACCTTTCAGATGCTGCCAGACCTTTTGAAAGTCCATGTACACCACATCAACAGCATTGCCCTCATCATCCCTCTCTGTTACCTCATCAAAAAACTCCAGCAGGACAGTTAAACATGATTTTCCCTTAACAAATCCATGCTGGCTTTCTTGAATTAACCCACATTTGTCCATGGGACTATTAATTTTGTCCCGAATTATTCTTTCGAGAAGTTTTCCCACCACCGAAATTGAACTGACTGGGGAGTGAGACGAGGTGAGTTGCTCCAACAGAGAGCCAGCACGGGTTCGACAGGCTGAATGGCCTCCTTCTGTGCTGTAGCCATTCTATGATTGTATGATTCTAGCAACAACTGTTGGTGGAGAGGCAGTGATGCAGGAATGGGTTGACAGAAAGGGGAAAGTCTGGGCTGATGTGTGTTTGCAGCATTTGCAGCTTGTGTTCGGGTTTGTGAATAAAGGTGATTTGGAAGCTGTGTTCCAAATTGAAGTGTTTACTGGAAGGAAGAAGTTGATGTAAATAGAGAGTAAAACGTGTTAAGATGAAGGGTGGTGTGATTGTGGATAGCAGTAAATATTGTGCTGGTGAATTATTTGTGTTAATAAACTTCCACTGCGCCCTCTGCTGCAGGCTGCTGTTTATATCCAGCTGTGTATTAGTGCTGTGTGTGAGTGAGATAAATGTTTGTTTCAACGCTGTTTATAAAGCAATAGCATTGCACTCAAACAGTCGCAGACATAGCAACACACGGAGAAAAGCAAAATACTGCAGATGCTGGAAATCTGAAACAGAAACAGAAAATGCTTGAAATAGTCAGCAGGTCTGGCAGCATCTGTGGAGAAAGAACAAAGTTAATGTGAGCTAAGGAAACAGACCTGAACTGTTAACTGTTTCTCTCTGCACAGATGCTGCCAGACCTACTGAGCATTTCCAGCATTTTCTGTTTTTATTACAGCAACACCTTTGATCAGCAGTAGCGGTGATTGTGCGAGCCTGGGGGCAGCCGGGAAGGTACGTTTCACTATAAAGTACTTACCTGGCGATTCGGCGGACGCAGACACGGGGACTGCTGGGTAAGTGAACTTATATATTCGGGCAGTGGCTAAACCCGAAACACTACACGTGTAGTGTCTCCCACCCATCCTCCTCCTCCAACCAAAAAAATGGACTCTTGTGTGGAGGGTTTGGTAAGGTAAGGTTTTCCTTTATATTTTTTTATTCTCTGTTGCCAATTTCGAGTAGAGGGGATGGAAGCTAGGGCAGTTGCATGCTCCTCTTGCAGGATGTGGGAGGTAAGGGTCACCACTTGTGTCCCTGCTGACTTCACCTGTGAGAAGTGCACCCAACTCCAGCTCCTCGCAGACCGCGTTAGGGAACTGGAGCTGGAGCTGGATGAACTTCGGATCATGCGGGAGGCAGAGGGGATGATAGAGAGCAATTATAGGGAAGTACTGACACCTAAGTCACAGGATAAAGGTAGCTGGGTGACCGTCAGGGGAGGGAAAGGGAAAAGGCACACAGTGCAGGGATCCCCTGTGGCCGTTCCCCTCAATAATAAGTATACCGTTTTGGATACGTTTGTGGGGGGGTGCCTACCAGTGGAAAGCCACAGCGGCCAGGTCTCTGGCACTGAGCCTGGCTCTGCGGCTCAGAAGGGAAGGGTGGAGAATAGGAGAGCGATAGTGATAGGAGATTCAATGGTTAGAGGAACAGACAGGGGATTCTGTGGTCGCGAACGAGACTCCCGGATGGTAGGTTGCATCCCGGGTGCCAGGGTCAGGGATGTCTCGGATCGAGTCTACAGGATTCTTAAGGGGGGGGGGGGGGAGCAGCCAGACGTCGTGGTACATATCTGTACCAATGACATAGCTAGGAAAAGGGATGAGGACCTGAAAAGCAACTATAGGAGTTAGGTTGGAAGCTAAAAGGCAGGACGAGCAGAGTAGTAATCTCAGGATTGATACCGGTGCCACGTGCTAGTGAGGCTAGAAACAGAGAGCGAGTGCAGCTGAACACGTGGCTACAGAGCTGGTGTCGGAGGGAGGGCTTCAGTTATGTGGATCATTGGGATACCTTCTGGGGAAGGTGGGACCTGTACAAGAAGGATGGGTTGCATCTGATCTGGAGGGGCACCAATATCCTGGGCGGGAGGTTTGCTAGAGCTCTTCGGGAGGGTTTAAACTAGTTTGGCAGGGGGATGGGAACCGGAGCTACGGATCAGTGGATGGGGTAGCTGTTGAACAGGCAGATACCGAGTGCAGAGAGTCTGTGAGGAAGGTTAGACAGTTGACAGGACAATGTTGCAGCCAGTATGATGGGTTGAAGTGTGTCTATTTTAATGCAAGAAGTGTCAGGAATAAGGGTGATGAACTTAGAGCATGGATCAGTACTTCGAGCTACGATGTTGTGGCCATTACGGACACTTGGAGATCACAGGGGCAGGAATGGATGTTGGATGTTCCCGGGTTTGGATGTTCCAAAAGGAGGGAGGGAGGTAAAAGAAGTAGGGGAGTGGCATTGTTAATCAGGGATAGCATCACAGCTGCAGAAAGGGAGGTCATCGAGGAGGGTTTGTCTACTGAGTCATTATGGGTGGAAGTCAGAAACAGGAAAGGAGCAGTCACATTATTGGGAGTTATCTATAGACCCCCCAATAGCAACAGAGACACGGAGGAACAGATTGGGAGGCAGATTTTGGAAAGGTGCAGAAGTAACAGGGTTGTTGTCATGGGTGACTTCAACTTCCCTAATATTGATTGGAACCTCCTTCGTGCAAATAGTTTGGATGGAGCAGTTTTTGTCAGGTGTGTCCAGGAAGGTTTCCTGACTCAATATGTAGATAAGCCGACTAGAGGGGAGGCTATGTTGGATTTGGTGCTTGGCAACGAACCAGGCCAGGTGGCAGATCTCTCGGTGGGAGAACATTTCGGTGATAGTGATCACAACTCCCGGACCTTTACTATAGTCATTGAGAGGGACAGGAGCGGACGGGATGGGAAAATATTTAATTGGGGGAGGGGGAATTACAATGCTATTAGGCAGGAACTGGGGTGCATAAATTGGGAACAGATGTTCTCAGGGAAATGCACGACAGAAATGTGGAGGTTGTTTAGGGAGCACTTGCTGCGACTGCTGGATAGGTTTGTCCCGATGAGGCAAGGAAGGGATGGTAGGGTGAAGGAACCTTGGATGACAAGAAATGTGGAACAGCTAGTCAAGAGGAAGAAGGAAGCTTACTTAAGGTTGAGGAAGCAAGGATCAGACAGGGCTCCAGAGGGTTACAAGGTAGCCAGGAAGGAACTGAAGAATGGACTTAGGAGAGCTAGAAGGGGACATGAAAAAGTCTTGGCGGGTAGGATTAAGGAAAATCCCAATGCGTTCTACACTTATGTGAGGAACAAGAGGATGGCCAGAGTGAGGGTAGGGCCGATCAGGGATAGTGGAGGGAACTTGTGCCTGGAGTCGGAGGAGGTAGGGGAGGTCCTAAATGAATACTTTGCTTCAGTATTCACTCGTGAGAGGGACCTGGACGTTTGTGAGGACAGCGTGGAACAGGCTGATATGCTAGAACAGGTTGATGTTAAAAGGGAGGATGTGCTGGAAATTTTGAAAGACATGAGGACAGATAAGTCCCTGGGGCCAGCCGGGATATACCCAAGGATATTACGGGAAGCGAGGGAAGAGATTGCCGCGCCTTTGGCGATGATCTTTGCGTCCTCACTGTCCACTGGAGTAGTACCACATGATTGGAGGGTGGCAAATGTTATTCCCTTGTTCAAGAAAGGGAATAGGAATAACCCTGGGAATTATAGACCAGTCAGTCTTATGTCGGTAGTGGGCAAATTATTGGAGAGGATTCTGAGAGACAGGATTTATGATTAGTTGGAAAAGCATAGTTTGATTAGAGACAGTCAGCATGGCTTTGTGAGGGGCAGGTCATGCCTCACAAGCCTTATTGAATTCTTTGAAGATGTGACAAAACACATCGATGAAGGAAGAGCAGTGGATGTGGTGTATATGGATTTTAGCAAGGAGTTCGATAAGGTTCCCCATGGTAGACTCATTCAGAAAGTAAGGAGGCATGGGATACAGGGAAAGTTGGCTGTCTGGATACAGAATTGGCTGGCCCATAGAAGACAGAGGGTGGTAGTATATGGAAAGTATTCAGCCTGGAGCTCGGTGACCAGTGGTGTTCCGCAGGGATCTGTTCTGGGACATCTGCGCATTGTGATTTTTATAAATGACTTGGATGAGGAAGTGGAAGTCTGGGTTAGCAAGTTTGCCGATGACACAAAGGTTGCTGGAGTTGTGGATAGTGTGGAAGGCTGTTGTAGGTTGCAACGGGACATTGACAGGGTGCAGAGCTGGGCTGAGAAGTGGCAGATGGAGTTCAACCTGGAAAAGTGTGAAGTGATTCATTTTGGAAGGTCGAATTTGAATGCAGAATACAGGCTAAAAGACAGGATTCTTGGTAGTGTGGAGGAACAGAGGGATCTTGGGGCCCATGTCCATAGATCGCTCACAGTTGCCACCCAAGTTTGATAGGGTTGTTAAGAAGGCGTATGGTGTGTTGGCTTTCATTAACAGGGGGATTGAGTTTAAGAGCCGCGAGGTTATTTTGCAGCTCTATAAAGCCCTGGTTAGACCACACTTGGAATATTGTGTTCAGTTCTGGTCGTCTCATTATTGGAAGGATGTGGAAGCTTTAGAGAGGGTGCAGAGGAGATTTATCAAGATGCTGCCTGGACTGGAGGGCATGTCTTCCGAAGAAAGGTTGAGCGTGCTGTGGCTTTTCCCATTGGAACGAAGAAGGATGAGAGGTGACTTGATAGAGGGGTACAAGATGATGAGAGGCATAGATAGAGTGGATAGCCAGAAACTTTTTCCCAGGGTGGAAAGGGCTATCACCAGGGGGCATAATTTTAAGGTGATGGAGGAAGATTTCGGGGAGATGTCAGAGGTAGGTTCTTCACACAGAGAGTGGTGGGTGCGTGGAATGCACTGCCAGCGGTGGTAGTAGAAGCAGATACATTAGGGACATTTAAGCGTCTCTTGGATAGGTACATGGATGATAGTAGAATGAAAGGTATGTAGGTAGTTTTGATCTTAGAGTAGGTTAAAGGTTCGGCACAACATCGTGGGCCGAAGGGCCTGTGCTGTGCTGTACTGTTCTATGGTCTATGTTCTATAACACAGGTGTTGGGAGGCTCAGCCTGGCTATGCAATGTTACAAGGACGCTGAGTGACACCATCGACAACGGGACAGAGAGAAAAACACACAGAAAACTAATAGACTGTGAGGAAATAAAAGTGAGGAACGGAGAGAGAGAGACAGACAACGAAACTGAGATGGAGAAACAAGGCATTTGTATGACTGTTTTCTCCCTGTTGTGTAACGGTATTTCCTGTTGTGTAAATATGTTTTCTGTTGTGTAAAGATGTCCCCTGTTGTTGTGCAAAGGTTTTCCCTGTTTTTGTTTTATTTTCTGTCACTGACCGTCTCCTCACTGTGACCATTTGTCCTGGTTTTATTGTGGCCAACATCACCATCTGGTGGTGGAGAGGAGGCTCTGCAGGAAGGGGGTTGACAAAGTGGGAGAGACTCGGCTGGTCCGTGTTTGCAGCTTGTGTTCGTGTGAGCAAAAGTGAGTTGTTACTGATTGATGTGTTCACGAGAAGGAAAAAGCTGATCGCAATCGAGCGCATCTTGTTATTATGGGGAAACACTTGATGTTTTGAAAGTGAACTGTTTGTCTTCCGACCAAACATAAATAGCAGAGAATGGTTTCGATCCATCGACCCAGCACGCTTCCGCTGCGCCACTCTGCTAAATGCTGGTTTAAATTTTAGCTGCCTGTTAGTGAAATATGTTCATTTCCCCAATGTTTTTATAAAAATAGGATTGGAGTCGGATTTCTCAAGAATCCCGGACTCAGCAACACACGTGCTGACGGACTCACCCTCACTGCCCAATGACACAAGGACACAGAGTAACAGCACCGACAATGAGGCAGGCAGAGAAAGACACACAGAAAACCGGGTAGAGATCATTCGGACCCAGAAGGGAACAGACAGAGAAAGACACACAGAAAACCAGGAAGAGATTATCAGGACGCAGAAAGGAACAGACAGAGAAAGACACACAGAAAACCAGGAATATATTATCAGGACTCAGAAAGGAACAGACTGAGAAAGGTCCTGTGCAAACCAGCAAGAGACAGCGAAAGACTGATGACTTATGTAATTGTGTTGTCTGTTGTGTAAAGATGTTCCCTGTGTTCTTTTAAAGATATTTCCTGCTTTGTAATATGTTCTCTGTTGTGTAACTATATTCGCTGTTGTGTAAAGATGTTCTCTGTTATTGTGTAAAATGGTTCCCTGTTGGGTAAAGATCTTCTAAGTTGTGTAAATATGATCCGTCTTGTGTAAAAGTGTTCCCGGTTGTTTAAATATGTTCCCTGCTCTGTAATGTAGAGCTGAGTCTGCACTAATGGAATTGCTACAGTATCTTCCAGTCTGATACTGTATGAGGGTTGGAATATGATCCAAAGCACAGTCTATACAAATTGAATTGCTATTGTATCTTTTAGTTTCACAATCCAGGGGAGTTTTAAACTGAAATCTTAGTTTGTATCTCAGGTTATGCTATCTTTCAGATTCTCTCAATCTGATGACGCACTTGAGATTTAGACTTAAGAAAGGATGTACTGGCATTGGAGGAGTTCAAAAGCGATTTACTCAGCTGATTCCTGGGATGAAGGGGTTGACTTATGAAGAACGGCTAAACAGGTTATTCATTCGTGTTTAGAAGAATGAGGGGTGATCTTTCTGAAACGTACAAGATTCTGAGGGTGCTTAACAGGGTGAAGAAGGGTCTCTGACCTGAAACATTAACTCTGCTTCTCTGTTCACAGATGCTGCCAGACCTGCTGAGTATTTCCAGCATTTCTTGTTTTTATTAACAGGGTCGATGTTGAGAAGATGTTTCCACTAGTGGGGGAATCTCAAACTAGGCGACATAGTTACAGAATAAGGGGACACTCATTTAAACTGAGATGCAAAGGAATTTCTTCTCTCAGAGGGTAGTGAATGTCTGGAATTCTCTACCCCAGTCAGTATTGGAGGCTAAATCACTGAAAGTATTTAAAGAGGATGTAAATAGATTTTTGAAATATTGGAGAGTTGAGGTCTATGAAGAGCTGGCATGAAAGAGGAGTTGAGGTCTGGGGCAGATCAGCCATGATCTTACTGAATGGCAGGGCAGGCTTGAGGGGCCGAATGGCCTACTCCTGCTCCTATTTCTTCTGTTCTTATGTTATGTTATATCTAATGTATATGTCAGGATGCACTTTGGGAATTAATACTGAAACTTATAAACTCATAATGTGTGTAAATATTGGGCTGATATTTAACTTGAATCTCAGAGTACACTATTGTGGTTAATTCTGTAAGTTTGAAAAGGGAACTAGTGCCATAATGAAAACAAGAAATGCTGGAAATACTCAGCAGGTCAGGCAGCATCTGTACAGAGAGAAGCAACGTTAACGTTTCAGGTCAGTGACCTTTCAGATGCTGCCAGACATTTTGAAAGTCCATGTGGACCACAACAACAGCATTGCCCTCATCAACCCTCTCTGTTACCTCATCAAAAAACTCCAGCAGGACAGTTAAACATGATTTTCCCTTAAGAAATCCATGCTGGCTTTCTTGAATTAACCCACATTTGTCCATGGGACTATTAATTTTGTCCCGAATTATTCTTTCGAGAAGTTTTCCCACCTCCAAAATTGAACTGACTGGGGAGTGAAATGAGGTGAGTTGCTGTAACAGAGACAAAAACAAGAAATGCTGGATTCACTCAGCAGGTCTGGCAGCATCTGTGGAAAGAGAAGCAGAGTTAACGTTTCGGGCCAGTGACCCTTCCACAGATGCTGCCACACCTGCTGAGTGAATCCAGCATTTCTTGTTTTTGTTTCAGATTTCCAGCATCCGCAGTATTTTGCTTTTATTTTAGTGCTCTAACAGAGAGCCAGCACGGGTTCGACAGGCTGAATGGCCTCCTTCTGTGCTGCAGCCATTCTATGATTGTATGATACTAGCAACAACTGTTGGTGGAGAGGCAGTGATGCAGGAATGGGTTGACAGGAAGGGGAAAGTCTGGGCTGGTGTGTGTTGGGGTTTGTGAATAAAGGTGATTTGGAAGCTGTGTTCCAAATTGAAGTGTTTACTGGAAGGAAGATGTTGATGCAAATAAAGAGTAAAACATGTTAAGACGAAGCGTGGTGTGATTGGGGATAGCAGTAAATATAGTGTTGGTGAATTATTTGTGTTAATAAACTTCCACTGCGCCATCTGCTGCAGGCTGCTGTTTATATCCAGCTGTGTATTAGTGAGGTGTGTTAGCGAGATAAATGTTTGTTTCAACGCTGTTTATAAAGCAATAGCATTGCACTCAAACAGTCCCAGACATAGCAACACACGTACAAAAGCAAAATACTGCAGATGCTGGAAATCTGAAACATAAACAGAAAATGCTTGAAATAGTCAGCAGGTCTGGCGGCATCTGTGGAGAGAGAACAAAGTTAATGTGAGCGAAGGAAACAGATCTGAACTGTTAACTGTTTCTTTCTCCACAGATGCTGCCAGACCTACTGAGCATTTCCAGCATTTTCTGTTTTTATTACAGCAATACAGGTGTTGGGAGGCTCAGCCTGGCTACACAATGTTACAAGGACGCTGAGTAACACCATCGACAACGGGACAGAGAGAAAAACACACAGAAAACCAATCGACTGTGAGGAAGCAAAACTGAGGGACAGAGAGACAGACAACGAGACTGAGACGGAGAAACAAGGCATTTGTATGATTGTGTTCTCCCTGTTGTCTAAAGGTATTTCCTGGTGTGTAAATATGTTTTCTGTTGTGTAAAGATGTACCCGGTTGTTGTGTAATGGTTTTCCCTGTTATTGTTTTATTTTCTGTTACTGACCGTCTCCTCACTGTGACCATTTGTCCTGGTTTTATTGTGGCCAACATCACCATCTGGTGGTGGAGAGGAGGCTCTGCAGGAAGGGGTTGACAAAGTGGGAGAGACTCGGCTGGTCCGTGTTTGCAGCTTGTGTTCGTGTGAGCAAAAGTGAGTTGTTACTGATTGATGTGTTCAGTAGAAGGAAGAAGCTGATTGCAATAGAGTGCCTTTGGAAGCATCTTGTTATTTTGGGGAAATACTTGATGTTTTGAAATTGAACAGTTTGCATTGTTCCGAAGCATAAATAGCAGAGAATGGCTTCGATCCATCGACCTCTGGGTTATGGACCCAGCACACATCCGCTGCGCCACTCTGCTAACTGCTGTTTTAAATTTTAGCTGCCCGTTAGTGAAATATGTTCATTTCCCCAATGTTTTTCTAAAAATAGGATTGGAGTCGGATTTCTCAAGAATCCCGGACTCAGCAACACACGTGCTGACGGACTCACCCTCACTGCACAATGAAACAAGGACACAGAGTAACAGCACCGACAATGAGGCAGGCAGAGAAAGACACACAGAAAACCGGGTAGAGATAATTCGGACCCAGAAAGGAACAGACAGAGAAAGGTACTGAGCAAACGAGCAAGAGACAGCGAGAGACTGATGAACACAACTTGGAGGGTGCACTGAGGGTGGCAAGGGTCCAGAATGTAGTCTGGCTGGGGGATTTCAATGTCTATCACAGTGAGTGGCTCAGTAGCACCACTACTGACCATGCTGGCCGAGTCCTAACGGACATAGCTGCTCGATTGGGTCTGCGGTAGGTGGTGAGGGAACTAACAAGTGGGAAAAATATGCTTGACCTCAGCCTCACCAATCTGCCTGCCGCAGATCATCTGTCTATGACAGTATTGGTTCGGAGTGACCACTGCTCAGTCCTTGTGGAGATGAAGTCCTGTCTTCACATTGAGGATACCCTCTATCGTGTTGTGTGCCACTACCACTGTGCTAAATGGGATAGAGTTTGAACAGATCTAGCAATGTATAACTGGGCATCCATGAGGTACTGTGGACCATTAGCAGCAGCAGAATTGCAGTCAACCACATTCTATAACCTCATGGCCCGGCATATTCCCCCACTCTAACATTGCCAACAAGCTGGGGGATCAACCCTAATTCAATGAAGAGTGCAGGAGGGCATGCCAGGAGCAGCACCAGGCATACCTTGAAATGTGGCGTCAGCCTGATGAAGCTACAGCCCAGGACTACTTTCATGCCAAACAGCAGAAGCAGCATGTAATAGACAGGGCTAAGTGATCCCACAACCAACGGATCAGATCTACACCCTGCCACATCCAATGATGAATGGTGGTGGACAATTAAACAACCAACAGGAGGAGGTGGCTCCACAAATATCCCCAACCTCAATGATGGGGGAGCCCATCACATCAGTGCAAAAGACAAGGATGGAGAATTTGAAACAATCTGCAGCCAGAAGTGCTGGGTTGATGATCCATCTCGGCCTCCTTCTGAAGTCCCCAGCATCACAGATGCCAGTCTTCAGCCAATTCGATTCACTCAATGTTTGATCAAGATACGACTGAACGCACTGGATACAGCAAAGGCTACGTGCCCTGACAATATTCCAGCAATAGTACTGAAGACCTGTGCTCCAGAACGTGCCGCGCACCTCGCCAAGCTGTTCCAGTACAGGTACAATACTGGCATCTACCCGGCAATGTGGAAAATTGCCCAGGTATGTCCTGTACACAAATAGCAGGACAATTCCAACCCAGCCAATTGCTGCCTCATCAGTCTACTCTCAATCAGCAGTGTAGTGATGGAAGATGTCATCGACGGGGCACTTGCTTTGCAATAACCTGTTCAGTGACGCTCAGTTGGGTTCCGCCAGGGCCATTCAGCTCCTGACCTCATTACAGCCTTGGTTCAAACAAGGACAAAAGAGCTGAACTCAAGAGGTGAGGTGAGAGTGTCTGCCCTTGACATCAAGGTAGCATTTGACTGAGTATGGCATCAAGGAGCCAGAGCAAAACTGGAGTCAATGGGAATCAAGAGGAAAACTCTCCACTGGTTGGAATCGTACCTAGCACAAAGGAAAATGGTTGTGATTGTTGGAAGTCAGTCATCTCAGCTCCAGGACATTACTGCTGGAGTTCCTCAGGGTAGTATCCTCGGCCCAACCTTCTTCACTACTTCATCACTGACCTTCCTTCAATCATAAGGTCAGAAGTGGGGATGTTCACTGATGATTGCAAAATTTAGCACCATTCGCGACTCCTCAGATAGTGAAGCAGTCCATGTAGAAATGCAACAAGACCTGGACAATATCCAGGCTTGGGCTGATAAGTGGCAAGTAACATTCGCGCCACACAAGTGCCAGGCAATGACCATCTCGAACAAGAGAGAATCTAACGATCTCCCATTGACATTCAACGGCATTACGATCACTGAATCCCCCACTATCAACTTCCTGGGGGTTCCCATTGACCAGAAACTGAACTGGAGGAGCCTTATAAATAGTGTGACTACATGAGCTGGTCAGAGGATAGGAATCATGCGGTGAGTAACTAACCTCCTGACTCCCCAAGCCTGTCCACCATTTACAAGGCACAAGTCTGGAGTGTGATGGAATACTATCCACTTGCCCGGATGGGTGCAGCTCCAACAACATTCAAGAAGCTAGACACGATCCAGGACAAAGCAACACGCTTGATTGGCCCCCCGTCCACAACATTCACTCCCTTCACCACTGACGTACAGTGGCAGCAGTGTGTACCATCTACAAGATGCACTGCAACAATGCACCAAGGCTACTCAGGCAGCACCTTCCAAACCTGCATCCTCTACTGCCTAGAAGGACAAGGGCAGCAGATGCATGGGAATACCACCACCTGAAAGTTCTCCTCCAAGCTACACATCATCCTGACTTGGAACTATATCGCCATTACTTCCTTCACTGTCGCTGGGTAAAAATCCTGGAACTCCCTTCCTAATAGCACTGTGGGTGTACCTACCCCACATGGACTGTAGTGGTTCAAGAAGGAAGCTCACCACCACCTTCTCATGGGCAATTACGGATGGACGATTAATGCTGGCCTGGCTGGCGACGTCCACATCCCATGAAACAAATAATTAAATACAATAACAGCTCATCTCAATTCCTAGTATTTCTAAATCCCACCAGTCCAACATAAGCTGAACAATTATTGCATGTTGTGATTGACGGTCTGGTCTGTAAACTGCACTGTATCACAGATTGCTGACATTTGCTAACTGGAAGTGAGAACTGCAAAATCGGGACAGTAGTTCACATAGTCTGTCAGTGTGAAAGAATCAGGCAATGTGAGGTAATAGAATTTGTCTGTAAATGTTACACTCATATTGCTTTATATTTTTATATTGAAAATAAAAGTAATCATTTCGTCAAAATAGTGACATGTTGTCCAAACTTTGGTAGCCAGTTGTTTTCGTCTTGCACTCAGCAGGGCAATCCACAAGAATACCAATTTAAGGGAAAACAACAACTTTCTTCTGTATGAGAAGAGAGTGCTGATTGGTTGGCAAGTGAACTCTGATTGGTCGAGGCATTGCCATTCAGAATGCATCAGTTTATGGTAACTGACAGATAACTGCCCAGCTTTGTTTGAAATTTAAATCAGGCAGCTTGACTCTGATTGGTCAAGCCATTGCCCAGTGGAATGAGCCAGTGAATGGCTGTCACTTATTTTGTTTAGCTGAAACTGGCACAACATGTGTGCATGTTCTTTCCGTCTGCAAAGAACAGGGCCCTGTGTATTAATACATGTAGTTTACAGTACACACCAGTGCACCACACTGCGAACCCAACTGACAGTCTTAAATCGGTTGTCAGTGTAATTCTTAGCACACTGAGAATTATTTAGCAAATGTTGTCCTATTGTGGAATCACATCTCATGTTGGATACTGTGTTTTGAGTTTTGCAAGCACGGGTTGGTTGGGTAGGGCCCATTGCGAACAGCGGAAGGGACATGTTATTTGATACAATCCACCAGTTTTGGGATGTACGGTCTAGAAACCTAGCATCACACTAGTATTAAAATTCATATATCACGTTACTTATTTGTGTGATAGGCAGGACGTCTCTTTTGCTTGACAGCTGCATCCTGTTAGTGGCGAACACCACACTTGTTGCTCCTGCATAGTAACAGCAGGAAACAGCTCGCTTCACCTGTTACTCAAATACTGGGGATATATTACCCTTCCAGGGTAATTTGAGGGAGACTGGGCACTTTTCAGGGCTCAAAATGACGTCCTTCAGCCCGTTTATAGGTTTGTGCGATACACAGTGAGAAATGATCTGATCAGTGTAGCCATTGTAATGCAGGATGTCTTTGATTCACCCTATTTCAGCATCAAGCTTGCATGGTGAGCAAATGGCTCAGCCCTATTTATGAGGTTGTCGATAAGACCAATCTTATAGCGCGTGGAACTGTAATAATCCTAACGCGTGTATTGACCAGTGAAGGTAGGTTTGCGGTAGACCGTGGTAGAAAACCCCTTAGCAGATTTCTCAACTAGTACATCAAGGAAAGGGAACTCATTTGACTGCTCCATTCCAAAGGTGAATTTGAGTGTAGGATGGAGCCCATGAATATGTGCAAGGAAATTATTTCATGCAGCTGCGGATTCAAATTTAGCAAACGTATCATCTACATATTGGAAATATGCAAGAGGTCGGAGGTTAGGTGTCATTCCCTTAAAAACAGGTTTGTCATGGAATCCAACAAAGATGTTTGTGAGAGCTGGGCCTAGAGGTGATCCCATGGCAACACCAGCGATACATGGTGTCAATAAAACTGAACCCAACTGTGCAAGTTGCCGAGTTCATAAGTTCAATGAATACTGATTCACACAATGGTGACGGGTCTAGATCACCATGATATAGCACTGCAGGGCAAATATCTATGGCTTCCTGAAGTGGTACATTGGTGAATCGGCTAGCAATGTCAAATGACACATGGACACGGCATTGCTATCGATATGCAAGTCCTGTATCGTCTTCGCAAATGTGAAGGAATCCTTCACTGTGCATGTGGAAAACTTGCTCAAAACTGGTTGTAACAATTTGCCCAACCATTTGGCAAATTCATTTCAGGATACTATTTACATTACTTCAAATAAAGGAAACACAACGACACCAGGAATTGAGCACAACGCTGAAAGTTTCACAGCAAATAGTCAAGTGGGAAATGGATAAAATACAGAAAGAAAAAGCCTAAAATACTGAAAACACTCAGCCAGTCCGGAAACAACTGTGGAGAAGAGAAGCTCGGGTTAATGGTCCAGTTCTGTGACCCTTCTATAGACCTGAAACATTGCTCCTACCTTCCTCTCTCCACAGATACTGCTGGAACTGCTGAGTGTTTCCAGAATCTTCTGTTATTATTCAGATTTCCAGTGTGTGCAGTATTTCTCTTTTTGAAAATAAAATATTCCCTGAGAGGAATGGAACGTTACATAAAAAATAGGAGTGGGCCATTCGGCCCATCGAAATAGCTCTGCCATTCAATAAGATCACAGCTGATTTCCTGCGTCAACTCCATCTTGCCACACTAGCACAGATCCCTTGATTCCCTTAGTATCCAAGAACCTATCGATCTCTCTCTTGAATATCCCCAACGAGCATCCACAGCTCTAGAGTCACAGAAAGATACAGCACTGAAAAAGGCCCTTCGGCCCACCGAGTCTGTGCCGACCAACAACCACCCATTAATACTAATCCGACACTAATCCCATATTCCTACCACATCCCCACCGACCCTATATTTCCCTCCCACCTACCTAAACCAGGGACAATTTATCATGGCCAGTTTACCTACCAACAAGTCTTTTGGCTTGTGGGAAGAAACCCACACAGACACAGGGAGAACTTGCAAACTCCACCTAGGCAGTACCAGAATTGAACCCGGGTTGTTGGAGCTGTGAGGCTGCGGTGCAAACCACTGCGCCACTGTGCTGCCCATAATGTGTGATCTCAACAAGGCTCTGTCTAATTGCAGTCAAACTTCTTTATTCTTGTAAAAACTCTTCACAATGTTGAACGCAACTATTAACTGCCATTCTGCTCTAAGAAGAAGGACCCCAGCTTCACACACCCCAGACCCCTATTCTTTCCACATTAGCTGAATTCCTGCATTTCTGATACCATTCCAGTAAATCTCCTCTGCACCCTCTCTAAGGCCTTGACATTCCTGCTAAAGTGTGGAGCATGGAATTAGACACTACGCTCGAACTGAGGCCTATAACCAGTGAGATTTCTAAAGGTCCAGCGTAAATTCCTTGTCTGTGTCCCGTACTCCCATTTATGGTTTCTGACTCAATGTCGGCTCTGAGCTGTTGAAACTGCCTGAATAAATATTTCCACCCAACAAAGCGCTCGGAATGTGAGAAGGGACAAAGTGAGTGACCAAGTACATCAACTCCAAGGAAAACTCCACCATGTAGTGAAAACACTCGAAACACAACAGCTCTTTTAAGAGCCACCCACAATCGCTCTGAAAAAACTGCACCAACATCTCTCTAGAATTGGTTTATTTCATTGGTTTTAATGCTCAGTAACTCTCTGGAACTTTCTCACTGTCTTTGTGTTTTCTGTTTCAATCTGGTATGGAGATTCTGGGAAGATGAGTTTCACTGCCTGGGAGGATCTTTGTGGTTTTCCTGCAGAAACACAAAACAAAGTCTCTTTTCAGAGTCACCCACCGCCTCATAGGGACAGCAGTGACATGGGAACGGGAGCTGGGGTGTGTTTTATGCCGGAAATATCAGTTAATGATTTATGTTGTGCTCTCGTTATATTCCAATCTCTGAATTGAGCCTTTCCACCGCACCAGGGTTATGGGGAGAGTTTTCATCGTTTCTTTTCTAAACGTACAGACGATGTTATAAAGTTGCTGATTTACCCAGATGGCGGATTCTCCCCTCACAGTGAAAAGTAACATCGCACCTTCACATCTGCCCATTGTTTTATTATTGAATAATTAGTCAAATGGAATTATTTGTGATGTTATTTCCCCCGAGACGGTGTTTCCTGCAGTGAAACTGATCAGTTTCAGCTCAGTCATTCAGGGACCTGGAATTCCTGCAGTTTGAACCCGCTGTAACCCCAGCCCACTTCTGATTGTTCACCCTCTTCTCAAAAAGGCAGTGACAGCACATGAGGAGGCCATTCGCCCCATTAAGTCCATGTCGGGTTTCCAATCTTTTCAGTCCCCGACTCAATCCCCAAAATCCTGCATAATCCTTTTGGGTCAAAATGACCGTGGCAGGACTCGAACCCGCAATCTTCTGATAACATCATAGAAAATACCGAAGTCAGACGCCTTATCCATTAGGCCACACAGCCATTAGCTTACATGAATCATTCAATCTGAGAATCTCGAAGCACAAAATACAAAAAATCATTGGTTGAACCTGTCAACCTGGCACAATATTTGAATTTGTGAAAGTCGCCAATTTCACTGTGGAAAAGAAGTGATCGACTGGAAAAGTACATAAAAATCTATTTTCCCGTAGCGGTTTAAATAAACTTTTAAAACACAATTTTGCTTTTACCGACTCAAATTGCTGGTGCTATTTTATGAACAGCTTTATTTTGCCAATTTTTGTCAACTTCTCATCCGTAACTGACAGTAAAAGACTCCGTTCAGCAATCTTTCACGCGACAAATAACTCAAACTCGGTGTGGAAGTAATAAATTACAGACTATTGGTAATTCCCCTTCACACAGGCTTCAGGGGGACAGTGAGAAGCCACTGAAATAGTTGCTTCATCCTTTTAAAAGGTTCCCATTCTGGCCTGTTACTGACATGTTGGAATCAGATTTGTATTTAACAAGATATTTCTGTGAAAACAAAATCCTCAACAGACCAGCTGGGAATCTGGGAATCACTGTAATAAAATAAAAGGCTTTTGATTGAGAAGACGGGACCTTCTCACCAGCAGCCGGGTTACATTCCCCTCACATCCTTACACAGTGAGCAGCTCTTTCCCTCGAGAAATAGACAGCAGCAGTTGGAAGTTCAGTAAAAGGATCGGTTCATTGAGACAAGTTTCTGACTGACAGGTGGTGCTGAATATTAATACAAGAAGGTCCTGGAATGGGAAACAAGTGTCCAGAGTGGGGTCTGAAATCAGGACAGGGAAATGGCCAGCACTGACACAGATCATTTCATTATTACATTGATATCTGACTGTCTATAAGGAGAAGCGAGTTAAACACATGATGGTGAAAGGAATGGAAGATATCACTGGTTGTTCTGGATGAAGAGGGATAGACAGAGGTGTGGGTACAGCAGACTTCAGACAGTAATCAGCCCTTTCAGATACTGTGGGTGGATCTGAAAAGAGCCTTTGGGATAGTGAAAAAAGCTCTTTGTTTAAAAACCCTCAAATAGCTACCTTGTAATTGGTCAGGTTACTAATGTTTTAGTTAGTGTAATTTATGAATAATTACTAATTAGAAAGTGCTGTTTGGACAGAGTGTAAAGCTGTGAGTTGATGTGTGAGGGACTTCACTGACTAGGGGAAAGAGGTGCTCTTTGGTCTCTTCTGCCTTTTCAGCCTCCATGGTGCAGGGGAAGAAGCTGATCGGTGAGTAACTGGTAAATTATTCTACTTATTGCACTTATTACACGAGCAATAATGAGTTTGTGAAGCTTAGTAATGGCAGGGCAGCTCGAAAAGTAAAAGTTCTAAATTGGGGGAAGGCAAATTTTACAAAACTGAGAGGTGATTTGGTGGATGTGGACTGGATACAACTACTTGAAGGAAACCCAAGGATGTTTTATCAGTCCATTAAGAGCAAGAGGATAACTAAGGAAAGGGTATGGCCTATCAGAGATGTACAAGGGAACATCTGTGTGGATCCAGAAGATGTGGGCGGTGTTCTTAATGAGTTTTTTGTCTCTGCCTTCACAAAGGAGAGGGATGATGCAGACATTGTAGTAAAAGAAGAGGAGTGTGAAATATTAGATACGATAAGCATCATGAGAGTGGAAGTACTAGAGGGTCTGACATCCTTGAAATGAATAAATCACCCGGGCCAGATGGTTTGCATCTGAGGTTGTTAAAGGAAGCCAGGGAGTAAATAGTGGATGCGCTGAGGATCATCTTCAAATCCTCACTGGATATGGGGGAGGTGCCGGAGGATTGGAGGACTGCGAACGTTGTACTATTATTTTAAAAGGATGTGGTAAGTCTGACCTCAGTGGTGGGTAAATTATTCGAATCAATTCTGAGGGACAGGATCAACTACCACTTCGAAAGGCACGGATTAATCAGGGATAGTCAGCATGGATTTGTTAAGGGAAGGTCATGTCTCACTAACTTTATTGAGTTTTTTGAGGAAGTAACAAGGAACATTGATGAGGATAGTGCGGTGGATGTGGTTTACATGGATTTTAGTAAGGCATTTGATAAGGTCCCACATGGAAGTCTGGTCAATAAAATGAAAGCCCATGGGATACAGGGGAATGTGGCAGGTTGGATCCAAAATTGACTCAGTGACAGGAAACAAAGGAGAGTAGTCAACGGATGTTTTTGCGAATGGAAAGCAGTTTTCAGTGGCGTTCCACAGGGCTCAGTGTTGGGTCGCTTGCTATTTGTGGTGTATATTACCACACGGGCAGCACAGTGGCGCAGCGGTTAGCACCGCAGCCTCACAGCTCCAGCGACCCGGGTTCAATTCTGGGTACTGCCTGTGTGGAGTATGCAAGTTCTCCCTGTGTCTGTGTGGGTTTCCTCTGGGTGCTCCAGTTTCCTCCCACATGCCGAAGACTTGCTGGTTGATAGGTTAATTGGCCATTATAAATTGTCCCTACGAAGGTGGTAGGGAAATATAGGGACTGTGGGGATGTGGTAGGAATATGGAATTAGTGTAGGATTAGTATAACATGGATGGTTGATGGTCGGCACAGACTCGGTGGGCCGCAGGGCCTGTTTCAGTGCTGTATCTCTTCAAAAAAAAAATTAATTATTTGGAATTAAATGTGGGAGCTATGTTTGGGAAATTTGCTGATGACACAAAAATTGGCCGTGGAATTGATAGTGAGGAGGATGGCTGTGGACTTCAGAATGATATGAATGGATTAATTCAGTGGGCGGAAAAGTGGCAAATGGAATTCAATCTGGAGAAGTGTGAGGTAATGCATTTGGGGAGGGCAAACAAAGCAAGGGAATACACAATAAACGGGAAGATATTGAGATGGGTAGAAGAAGTGAGAGACTTTGGAGTGCATGTCCACAGGTCCCTGAAAGTGACAGGATAGGTAGATAGTGGTGAAGAAGGCATATGGAATGCTTTCCTTTCTTGGTCGACAAAAGCAGGGATGTAATGCGAGAACTGTTTAAAACGGTGGTTTGGCCACAGCTGGAGTATTGCGTACAGTTCTGGTCATCACATTACAGAAAGGACATAATTGCTGTGTAGAGAGTACAGAGGAGACTTACAAGAATGATACTGTGGGTGGCTCTGAAAAGAACCTTTGGGTATTTGATAAAATCCTGGCAGATTGCCTTGGTTTTTGTGCCCGGAGCGCTGGTTTTCTTGGGCAGCAGCATGGCCTAGATATTAGGCAGCACTCAGCCCTGAGTGATGGACACCCCTCCCAGCAGCTTGGTGAGCTCCTCGTCATTCTGGACAGCCAGCTGTCGGTGTCTGAGGATGTTTCGGGTCTTCCTGTTGTCCTGGGCCGCGTTACTGGCCAACTCGAGGATTTCAGCGGTCAGATACTCGAGCACAGCAGCCAGATAGACCGGGGCTCCGGCACCCACACGCTCAGCATAGTTGCCCTTTCTCAGGAGCCTGTGAACACGGCCCACCGGGAACTGCAGTCCCGCCCGTGAGGAGCGAGACTTGGCCTTGGACCGAGCTTTCCCGCCGGTCTTTCCTCTTCCAGACTTTTCTTTTCCAAAAATATACTTGAGGACATTCCGTGCAGACCACTGCCTGATGGATTGGTGGTCAAAGGTGTTTTTCCACACAAACATTTCCACGAACGCACAGTCCAACTGGATGGAGCGTTCCGTGGCAATGTGACCAGATCCATCCTTCGCAACACCGGGGTCAGATAGAACCTCAGCACATAGTGACAGTTGGTGTTTGCATACTGGGGCTCTACGCACAGCTTGATGCAGCCACATACTAAGGCGGCCATCAGGTTGAGGGCGATGTTGAGTACATTTTTTCGCCTTTATCCAGAGGTTTGAACATCGTGTCCCTCCGGACCCTGTCCATTTTGCGTCTTCAGATAAAGCGGGAAATGGCTCGGGTGATCGCCACAGCACAGGAGTGGGGTATGGGCCAGACCTGTGCCACTTACAGCAACAACGTGAGCACCTTGCACCTGATGACCAGGTTCTTACCCATAATAGAGAGAGATCGCTGCTCCCACTTGCTCAGTTTATGTTGTACCCTGGCTGCTCTCTCCTCCCAGGTTTTGGTGCACGTCCCGGCCCTGACAAACCATATCCCCAGCACCTTCAGGTAGTCTGACCTGACGGTGAAGGGGACAAAGGATCGGTCAGCCCAGTTTCCAAGGAACATGGCCTCGCTTTTGCCATGGTTAACATTGGCTCCCGAATCCAGTTCGAACTGGTCGCAGATGCTCATCAGTCTGTGAATGGACAGCGGATCCGATCAGAATACTGCAACATCATCTATGTACAGGGAGGCTTTGACCTGAGTGACTCCACTGCCTGGGATTGTCACCCCTCTTATGCCCGCATCCTTCCAAATAGACTCAGCAAAGGGTTCGATACATCAAACACACAATGCAGGGGAAAGAGGACAGCCCTGTCTGACTCCAGATTTGATTGGAAACTTTCTGATTCCCACCCAATCGTTTGGACTGTACTACTGATGTTTGTGCAGAGCAGTTTGATCCAATTGCAGATTCCCTCCCCAAACCCCATTTTGGAGAGCACATCCATCATGTATGTGTGCGATATCCTGTCAAAAGCCTTCTCCTGGTCCAGGCTGATGAGGCAGGTGTCCACCCTCCTGACCCATATATAGGCGATCGTATCCCTGAGTAGCACGACACTATCAGAGATCTTCCTGCTGGGTACACTACAGGTCTGATCAGGGTGAATCACCAACTCCAGAGCAGTCTTGACTCGACTGGCGATGACTTTGGACAGAATTTTGTAGTCTACATTAAGCAGTGAGATGGGCCGCCAATTTCTGATTTCTGCCCTCTCCCCCTTCTGCTTGTAGATGAGGGTGATGATGCCTTTCCTCATGGATTCTGACATGATGCCGGCCAGGAGCGTACTCTCGTACACTTCCAGCAGGTCTGGGCTGACCCAGTCCCACAGGGCCGAATACAACTCAACTGGTAAGCCGTCGCTTCCGGGAGTTTTGTTCGTCTCAAATGACTTGATGGCCTTTGTCAGCTTGTCCAGAGTTAGCGGTTTGTCCAGATTCTCCTGCATGCTGTCATCTAAGACCTCTGTGATAGATGACAGGAAGGACTGGGAGGACGTGCTGTCCATAGACTTCACGTCTTACAGCCCAGCATTCAAGGATTTGCTAATCCTTAGTATGTCGGAGTGTAAGGTTGTGACCGAGCCATCCTCTTCCTTCAGGCTGCTGATCACAGAGCTCTCTCTCTGTGTACCTTTTGGAAGAAGAAACGCAAGCACGTCTCATCCTGCTCAATGGAGCAGACTCTGGACCGGAAGATCATCTTGGAGGCCTCCGTGGCAAAGAGCGAGGCCTGCTGGCTCTTCACCTCTTGGAGCACCTCCTTGACCTCGACACACATCGACTGCAGCTGGAGCAGATTTTGCATTCTTTTCTGGAGTGTGGACATTTCCCTCTGTCTCTCTTACCCTCTGAACACCTTTGGAGATAAAGAACCTCTTGATGTTCTCCTTGATCGCTTCCCACCAGTGCACCGGATACTCAAAGAGGTTCTCACTGTTCTCCAACTTTTTCAATCTCTTTTGAGTTCCACAATGTTCTCTGGGGTTAGCAGTGTAGCATTGAGCTTCCATGTCCCCCTGCGAACCCGCTGGTCATCCTGTAAGTGACAGTCAACCAGTAAGATGCAGTGGTCGGAGAAGAACACCGGCTTGACGTCGGTGGATCTGACCGTGAAAGCAGGGGACACATACAGGAAGTCAATCCTGGAACGGGCAGACCCGTCCGATCTTGACCAGGTGTATCTACGCTGCGCTCCGTCTGCAGGTTTGCTGAAGACATTGTGCAGTTTGGCATTTTATACTGTTTCCTTTAAGAATCTGGGCGTAGCGTCCAGTTTTCTGTCGTCACTGCCAGATCGTCCAGCTGCATCAATGATGCAGTTGAAGTCACCTCCAAGAATGACCGGCCTGGATGTCGCCAGCAGCAGTGGGAGTTGCTGGAGGATGGTCAGCCTCTCGCTGCATTGGACCGGGGCATATACGTTGCTTAACTGGAGCGGAGCATTGTTGTACATTACATCTGCTACGAGAAGGCGACGCCCACCAGCATCTTAACTTCAGAGATGGTTAAATTGCCTCCCCACAGCAGAATACCCAGGCCGGAGGAACAGGAATCATTTCCTCTGGACCAGATCGATGGCCCGTGAGACCATTGCCTGTAAGTGCTGCGGTGCAGGATTCCACACTCCTGACAAAACAGTACGCTGGCTTTGACCTGTGCGAAGTCATCCAAGGTTGAAACACATCACGTGGTGGATTTAACACAATGCATGTTAATCGAAGCATTCTTTATATCCACTATAAAGTTGGGTGTTGCTTACCACACCAGGTGTCCTTGCTAGTCCCAGTCCTTGAGTATGTTCCTGCATACCCATCGTGTCCGCAAGCTGTTACACATTCGTTGAGCCCAGAAACCGCTCATGGTTATTCATGAGGGTTTTGTTCCACTGGGGTGACATCGGCAGGTGGGGGACGGGTCTTGTAGGCAGCAAGGCTTGGGTTGTCCTCTGCTGTTGGTGTCTTTCCCCTCGGTCCCTCCTCGAAGACATCACTGTTCCTGACTTCCCGGAGCTGGAGCTGGAGTGCGCAGGACACTTCGCTGCTCTCGGTCTCCCGGAGCTGGGGTGCACTGAGCATCTCCTTGGGTTCCATGCTTTTGGTTTCGGGTGCGCTGGGCGTGTCACAGCTTCCAGTGCCCCGGAGCTGGGGGGCTTTATCTTCCAGCTCCTTTGAGTTCTGCTGCTTCTTTTGGAGGTGCCATCGTTCCGGCCCTTCCTCGTGCAGTGAGGAGGAGCTGCTGTAGTCTGTCCCAGATGGTAGCCTCCTCTTGCCATTGGTTTGGGTGGTGACCTGTTCTTTTTTTGGAGCTTTTTTCTTCGTGTTCTTCCTTTGTACCACCTGCCACTGACCTGTTTGTCCATCTGCTGCCTCCCCCTCCATTAATTCTGTCTGTGATGGAGGAGTTTCCAGGCACGGAGTAGGTGTTGGGTCACTGGTTGCAGCTGCCTCCCCTTTCTTCTCTTTCTCAGAAAGACTTTCATCGCTGTGGGGAGGATTGCTTGTTTCCCTCCCAGCACCAGACGTGTTCACCGTTCCTTAACCCAGCCTTTCCTTGGTCCTTGCTGCCTGAGCATAACTGAGGCAGCGTTTGGGCAGGTTTTGTAGAGGTGGCCTGCCCAACCTCACAGGTTGCAGCACTTGCTCTGTTTACAGTCCTTGGTGTGATAGCCTTCCTTCTTGCAGTTCTTGCAGACGACTGTGCTGCAGTTAGCTGCCACAAGACCAGATTTGCCGCAGGTACGACAAACTCTGGGCTGCTCCGCATAGACCATGAAGCCTCGACTTCCCCCGAAAGTGAAGCTGGAGGGAGGATGGATGATGGCTCCGTTGGCATTGACCTTCAAGGTCACCTTGACCTGCCGCTAACTGGTCCAATTCCCAAATGGGTCCTTGACATCAGTGCTGCTGCCGGCCACCTCGACATACCTGGTGAGGAAGGTGAGTACATCCACGACAGGAACATGGGGGTTGTAGAGGTGGCTTCTCACCACACGGTCACGTTGTGATGGCAGTGTGAAGAGCGGCTGCATTGTGAGGATCGACAGCGGCGCCTGGTTTCCCTTCTCCTTGAATACCTTCAGGAACTTGATGCATCCGCCATGTTCTTGGACGTCACGTCAAAATATCCACTGCTGGGGAAGTCCTGCAGGCAGAAGATGTTCGCAGCTTGGAATCCACAGCAATCAATAAGGATTTTCTTAATGAAGAAGGTACGATCAACCGGTGCATCTCCATCATTATCCTTCACTACCACCCGAACGGTGTTACACACTCCCTGGCCTGAAGTTACAGAATTGATTGCAGCCATTTTACTCAAAAACTTACCTGAGACAGGATCATGGTCTCTCCCCTGCTCCTCTTCCAGACATTTCCACAATCTCACAAATACTTTCACAAAGAGTGAAGAATTCCTCCTGCACTTCCCTGCTTTACCTTCTGGAGGAATGCAGTCCGGCTACTTCTGATTGATTACTGTCTGCTGAATCTCATTGGCTGGTTCATGTCACCAATCAGGTAGCTGCTATTTCGCCGATCATCAAAGTGCAATGAGAAAATGGGGTGGAGATTGACAGCGGCAAATTGTCAAAGCTGAAACCCATTCACAAATTTGAAAAGCCCGCCAAAATATTTGTGAAACAAGGAACAGCTGAAATATAATAAATAATATCGTCTGAAGAGTAAAATGTATTTCACTCTCTCCTGATATTGTGTTTCTTTTCATTGTCCGTCACAGATACCAGACTTACTTTCCTTCCGGGGGCGGAGCGGAGAGGAGTGGACCTGTGGGGAGAACACCGAGAGTGGAGCCGATAAATTGAGCCCAAGGATTGCGGCCCAGTCACTCACCTTCCAGGAGAGGAGCGGACCTGTGGGGAGAACACCGAGAGTGGAGCCGATAAATTGAGCCTGAGGATCGCGGCCCAGTCACTCACCTTCCGGGAGAGGAGCGGAGAGCAGTCCAGGCACGCCGGAGTTTGAAAACAAAGTGAGCAGTGATGTCACAGGAAGAATGCAAGGTGATTGGTTGGTGAGTGTCTGCTGTTAGGGAGTTACTCTAAATAGCTGGGTAAGTAACTAAAAGTAAAGGGAAAGGTCTACAGTTTTTTCAATAAAGGAGGTCGTGTTTTTTGGGGGAGAATCAAGGCCCCTAGTGTAAATAATTTAATTTTTGGGTAATTTAAGGAGATAAATTAAGGGTAAGTCATGGCAGGGCAGCTCAGCAATGTGGAGTGATCCTCCTGTGCAATGTGGGAAGTCAGGGAGACTTCAAGTATCCAGGGCGAACACGTGTGCAGGATGTGTCTCCAGCTGCAGCTACTCGAAATCCACGTTTCGGATCTGGAGCGGCGGCTGGAAATACTGTGGAGTATCTGCGAGGCTGAGATCATCATGGATAGCACGTATAGGGAGGTGGTCACACCGCAGGTAAAGACTGCTCAGGTAGAAAGGGAATGGGTCACCACCAGGCAGAGTAGAAGAACTAGGCAGGATTGAAGGAGTCCCCTGGATCCATCTCCCTTTCTAACAGATTTTCCACTTTGAATACTGTTGGGGGAGATAGCTTCTCAGGGGAATGCAGCAAGAACCAAGTCTGTGGCACCACAGGTGGATCAGCTGCACAGGAGGGGCGGAAAAGGAGTAGAAGAGCTATAGTGATAGGGGATTCTATCGTAAGAGGTACAGATAGGCATTTCTGTGGCTGCAAACGTGACTCCAGGATGATATGTTGCCTCCCTGGTGCTAGGGTCAAGGATGTCACAAAGAGTAGCTGCAGGACAAGGGGGAGGGTGAACAGTCAGAGGTCATGGTACACATTGGCACCAATGATATAGGTAGAAAGAGGGATGAGGTCCTGCAACCAGAATTTAGGGAGCGAGATAGCAGATTAAAAAGCAGGACCTCAAAGGTTGTAATCTCTGGATTACTCCCAATGCCATATGCTAATGAGTATAGGAGTAAGAGGGTGGAGCAGATGAATGCTTGGCTGAGGATATGGTGCAGGAGGGAGGGCCTTAATTTCCTCGACCACTGGGTCTGTTTCTTATTCCTATCACAGAGACATGGTTGAGGGAGGGGCTGGACTGGCAGCTCAGTATTCCAGGGTACAGAATCTACAGGCAAGACAGGTGAAGGGGTAAAAGAGGAGGTGGCATTGCACTGTTGATCAAGGAGTCAATTACTGCAGTAAGGAAGGATGATATCTTAGAAATTCCTCAAATGAGGCCATATCGGTAGAACTTAAAAACAAAAAGGGGACAATCACTTGGCTGGGAGTGTACTACAGGCCTCTAAACAGACAGGAAGAGATAGAGGAGAAAATATGTCGGCAAATCTCAGAGAGGTGTAAGAATCTTCTTCTTCTTTGGCCTCCTTGTCTCGAGAAACAATGGGTAAGCACCTGGAGGTGTTCAGTGGTTTGTGAAGCAGCGCCTGGAGTGGCTATAAAGGCCAATTCTAGAGTGATAGACTCTTCCACAGGTGCTGCAGATAAAATTGGTTGTCAGGGCTGTTACACAGTTGGCTCTACCCTTGCGCTTCTGTCTTTTTTCCTGCCAACTGCGAAGTCTCTTCGACTCGCCACACTTTAGCCCCACCTTTATGGCTGCCCGCCAGCTCTGGCGATCACTGGCAACTGACTCCCACGACTTGTGATCAATGTCACAGGACTTCATATTGCGTTTGCAGACTTCTTTTAAGCGGAGACATGGACGGCCGGTGGGTCTGATACCAGTGATGAGCTCGCTGTACAATGTGTCCTTGGGGATCCTGCCATCTTCCATGCGGCTCACATGGCCAAGCCATCTCAAGTGCCACTGGCTCAGTAGGGTGTATATGCTGGGGTTGTGTTGGAGATATGGTTCTGCCACCTGATGCCAAGGATTCTCCGGAGGCTGCGAAGATGGAACGAATTGAGACGTCGCTCTTGGCTGACATACGTTGTCCAGGCCTCGCTGCCGCAGAGCAAGGTACTGAGGACACAGGCTTGATACACTTGGACTTTTGTGTTCTGTGTCAGTGTGCCATTTTGCCACACTCTCTTGGCCAGTCTGGACATAGCAGTGGAAGCCTTTCCCATGCACTTGTTGATTTCTGCATCGAGAGACAGGTTACTGGTGATAGTTGAGCCTAGGTAGGTGAACTCTTGAACCACTTCCAGAGCGTGGTCACCGATATTAATGGATGGAGCATTTCTGACATCCTGTCCCATGATGTTCTTTTTCTTGAGGCTGATGGTTAGGCCATATTCGTTGCAGGCAGCCGCAAACCTGTCGATGAGACTCTGCAGCCACTCTTCAGTGTGAGATATTAATGCAGCATCGTCAGCAAAGAGGAGTTCCCTGATGAGGACTTTCCGTACTTTGGTCTTCGCTCTTAGACGGGCAACCTGCCACCTGATCTTGTGTGGAGGAAAATTCCTTCTTCTGAAGGGTTGAATGTATGTGAGAGCAGCAGGGAGAAGAAGATCCCAAACAATGTAGGTGTGAGAACACAGCCCTGTTTCATGCCACTCAGGATAGGAAAGGGGTCTGATGAGGTGCCGTTATGCTAAATTGTGCCTTCCATATTGTCATGGAATGAGGTGATGATACTTAGTAGCTTTGGTGGACATCCAATCTTTTCTAGTAGTCTGAAGAGACCATGTCTGCTGACGAGGTCAAAGGCTTTGGTGAGATCTATGAAAGCAACGTAGAGGGGCATCTGTTGTTCACGGCATTTCTCCTGTAGCTGGTAAAGGGAGAACAGCATGTCAATGTTGGATCTCTCTGCTCGAAAGCTACACTGTGCCTCAGGGTAGACACGCTCAGCCAGCTTCTGGAGCCTGTTTAAAGCGACTCGAGTGAAGACTTTCCCCACTATCCTGAACAGGGAGATTCCACGGTAATTGTTGCAGTCACCACGGTCACCCTTGTTCTTATAGAGGGTGATGATATTGCCATCGCGCATGTCCTGTGGTACTGCTCCCTCGTCCCAGCACAGGCAAAACAGTCCAAAGAGTGCTGGAAGTATAGCAGGCTTGGTACTCTTGATTATTTCAGGGTAATGCTGTGCTTCCCAGGTGCTTTTCTGCTGGCGAGAGAATGAATGGCATCACTGAGTTCCGATTTTGTTGGCTGTACGTCCAGCTCATCCATGACTGGCAGAGACTGGGCTGCATTGAGGGCGGTCTCAGTGACAACATTTTCCCTGGAGTACAGTTCTAGGTAATGCTCCACCCAGCAGTCCATTTACTTCCGTTGGTCAGTGATTATGTCCCCTGATTTAGATTTGAGGGGGGCGATCTTCTTGATGTTTGGCCCAAAAGCTCTCTTAATGCCATCATACATTCCTCTGATGTTTCCAGTGTCAGAGGCCAGCTGAATATGACTGCATCGGTGTTGCCAGTAGTCATTTGCACAGTGCCTGGCTGTTCTTTGTGCAGCGCTTCCGGCTGCTTTAAGAGCTACGGATGTTAACTCGCTGGGGGCTTTCTTGTATTTCAACAGTGCAATGCGCTTAGCGGCTATGAGAGGTTCCAGCTCTTCAAAGTGCGATTGAAACCAGTCTGCATTCTGCTTCACACGTTTGCCATAGGTGATCATAGCTGAGTCATAGATGGCATCTCTGATGTGGGCCCACTTGGTCTCTGCATCCCCTGTAGGAGTGTTTTGAAGGACTTTATCAAGTGAATTTAGAAACTTACGTAACAGCTGTGGATAAGAAATTCTGCTAGTGTTGATGCGCAGGCGGCCCTTCCGCTTGGAGTGATGCAGCTTCTTTGGTTTGAGTCTAACCTTGCTGCATACCACACACTGCACACCACACACATCCTTGTCCACTCAACACAGTATTCGACTGGCAGTAAAGTAAGCTTGTATGCAGCTTGCTGTGAAATGGCATGAGACTGACATCTCTTGGTGTGAAATAGAACTGCAAGAGGGAAATCGATTGATAATAAAAAGCAAGGTGGGAGTGTAAGCTGTGAGGGGGATACAAAGGACCGGATTTTATTTGGTTCACTCCCCCAGAGACTCCGGCCCTGCTCCAATTCTGGTCCTTTGAGCATCGCTGATTTTTATCGCTCCACCGCTGGCAGCTGTGACATCAGCTGTCCAGGCCCGAAGCCTGAGATTTCCCTCCCTGAACTCTCTGCCTCTCGACCTCTCTTCCCTCCTTTAAAACACTCATGGAAGCTACTTCTGTGACCAAGCTTTTGGCCATCTGCTCTAATACGGTCTTGTGTGGCTTGGGGTCCAAATTTGCTTTCCTACACTCCTGTGAAGTGCCATGGGATGCTGTATTACGTTAAAGGTGCTCTATAAATTTACACACAAGTTGTTGTTGTTTTTGGTCTGGAATGTATTGCCTGAGAGAATGGTGGAAGGAGACTCAATCGTAAGGTTGAAAAGGGAATTTCGATAAATAGTTGAAAGGAAATGAAAGAGCTGCCACAGGCACGATGGGCCGCCCTGGTTGTAGATGTCGTCGTCGTCATCCTTCCTTCTACGTGAGATGATGGACTTGCAGCAAATCCATTGGTGATGGGATAGTTTCCCATGGTGCACTTTGTCTGATAGCTGAAGAGGTCAATCTGTGAGAGGCAGGTTCTTCCACAAGTGACACATATGAGGTGGGATTATCAGGTGTTTCTGTTTTCCATGTCGGCACCTGCTGTCGAACTGCTGTAGTCACTGATTGTCATGGTGACGCACACACCAGTCCAGGGGTAATATCACCATTTCCCTCTGTTGTTGGCCAGTGTCTCCCATGTGTGAAAATCGATGTTTCGGGCCTTCATGTCCTGCTTGCAGGCATCCTTGAAGTGGGGCTTTGGGCTTCCAACTGGTCTTCTGTCTCCGGCTACCTCCCCATACAGAATACCCTTGGGAATGTGTCATCTTCCATCCTGCAAAAGTGCCTGAGCCAGCAAAGTCACCTCTGCTTGACGAGTGTGAGCATACTCGGGAGATTTGCTTTTGAAAGCATTGTTACATTTGTGATTTTGTCCAGTGTTTATTTGCGCAGTGTCTCACTGTCTCTTGCACAACTGCCTTGGCTAATTTCAAGTCATATAATGTTCTGGCTGCTGGTTTCATGTCGTGCGTCAGGTCGGTTCTGCTTTTTGCTTCAATAACAGATGTCATCTCTGCTGAGTAGGTGGGGAAGAGACAGTTGCCCACCTCCTTCTGGAATGTGTCTTTGCAAAGCAGGTGTGGAAAGAGATGCCGTAGTTTTTGTCGAGGTTCATCCCAAGCAGCTCTGTAACACAGGAGTCTGTGCTCTACGGGCTGTTCCCAGGGACGCACACCGAGACAAACATCAACTGCTGCTGGAGGACCATCAATTTGGTGATAGACACTTTTTGGTCTGCCCGAAACTTGCTGGTCTTCCAGCGCAAAACGTTGTCCACGACCGAGTGTTGCAGACTGGCACATTCCAAGGTCCAGGACTACGTGCTGAGGGACACACTAAAGCTTGGGGTAGCCACTGCAAAGGCTCAATGTGGAAAGACCATTGTGTAAGGTCCTCCTGCCATAGTGAACTAAGGAACTGGACCCATGGGAAACCCATCGGGCTGTATACACCAAATATGGTTTTGCTGTAAAATGTACATGGCATGTAAAGTGGAATGGAAGGGTTGTGAGGCAACTCACTCCTGTATTGAAGAAAACTGATTTCTTTCACACTTATTGGAATGTCATAGAGTCATGGAGAGATACAGCACTAAAACAGGCCCTTCAGCCCACCGAGTCTGCGCTGACCACCACCCACCCATTTACAGTAATCATACATTAATCCCATATTCCCTACCACATCCCCACCTTCCCTCAATTCTCCTACCACCTACCTACACTTGGGCAATGTACAATGGCCAATTTACCTATCAACCTGCAAGTCTTTGGCTGTGGGAGGAAACCAGAGCACCTGTCGGAAACCCACGCGGTCACAGGGAGAACTTGCAAACTCCACACAGGCAGTACCCAGAACCGAACCCGGGTCGCTGGAGCTGTGAGGCTGCAGTGTTTTTTTCCAGATTTTTATGAATAAAGTATATTTTGGAAAAACAAAATTCTTAATGAAGTAGGCGCAGTCGATGGGTGCAACTCCTTCACTATCTTTCACCGCCACCCTAACGGTGTTACACACCCCCTGGCCTGGAATTCTGGTGTTGGTTGCAGCGATTTTTACTTGTCGCTTTCCTGGGACAAGTACTAAATCCTCAACTGACAGGGAAACCACCACCACGGTAGATCTCCAATCCCAAAGGGCGGAATGCCCTAAATACGGTGCTGAAACCACCTCCCACCCCCAAAAAAACACAAAAACAGCACCTGCATTATCAAATGCCACTGATCACGGTCTCTCCCCTGCCAGCTAAGTCCAAGCATTGAGGTGGAGAAGTGCATACTTGGAGCTGCGAAGAAACGAGCACGAGTGTTTATAGCAAAAAATATTTGGGAGCAGAAACACTGTCCAGCAACAGCTAGTAAATTCTATTTTTGATTCATATAATCAGGGGTGAGCGCAAAAGCAGACCCCCAACTATCACAAATTCTGCAGTTGAGTATCCCACATTTGAAGACATCGCAGGCATCAGCAAATCCACAGTACAATAGGTTAGCCTCATCCTGGGAGAACTTTTTTCTTTATTTCCAAAATATACTTTATTCATAAAAATCTGCAAAAATTACATTGCCAAACAGTTTAAAACAGCATCAAGTCAAAAAATACAAACAGTGCAAAGGTGATCAGTTTCCTTCTATACAATCATGAGTTGCCTCACAACTCTTCCATTTCACGATTGTTATGCCAATTATAGTTTCACATTTACAGCAAAAGTAAATATCAACAAAACAGTTCGAGGGGTTTCCCATGGATCCAGCCCATCAGTCCAGCTTGGTGGGGGAACCTAACACTGTGGTCTTTCCCCATTGAGCCTTTGCTGCGGCTGCCCCAAGCTTTAGTGCGTCCCTGAGCACGTAGTCCTGGACCTTGGAATGTGCCAGTCTGCAACATTCGGTGGTGGACAACTCTTTGCGCTGGAAGACCAGCAGGTGTCGGGCAGACCAAAGGGCGTCTTTCACCGAATTGATAGTCCTCCAGCAGCAGTTGATGTTTGTCTCGGTGTGCGTCCCTGGGAACAGCCCGAAGAGCACAGACTCCTGTGTTACAGAGCTGCTTGGGATGAACCTTGACAAAAACCACTGCATCTCTTTCCACACCTGCTTTGCAAAGACACATTCCAGGAGGAGGTGGGCGACCGTCTCTTCCCCACCACAGCCAACACGGGGGCACTGTGCGGAGGGGGCGAGACTTCGGGTGTGCATGAAGGATCTGACGGGGAGGGCCCTTCTCACCACCAGCCAAGCTACGTCTTGGTGCTTGTTTGAAAGTTCTGGTGATGAGGCATTCCGCCAAATCACTTTGACGGTCTGCTCGGGAACCATCCGACAGGATCCACCGTTTCCTTTTCCCGTAGGGCCTTGAGGACATTTCGTGCAGACCACTGCCTGATGGACCGGTGGTCAAAGGTGTTTTCCCGCAGAAACTGCTCAACGAAGGATAGATGGTACGGCACGTCCCAACTGCACGGAGCGTTCCGCGGCAATGTGACCAGGCCCATCCTTCGCAACACCGGGGACAGATAGAACCTCAGCACGTAGTGACACTTGGAGTTTGCGTACTGGGGATCTACACACAGCTTGATGCAGCCGCACACGAAGGTGGTCATCAGGATGAGGGCCACGTTGGGTACATTTTTCCCGCCCTTGTCCAGAGATTTGAACATCGTGTCCCTCCGGACCCGGTCCATTTTACATCCCCAGACGAAGCGGAAAATGGCTCGGGTGACTGCCACGGCGCAGGAGTGGGGTATGGGCCAGACCTGCGCCACGTCGGGCAACAACGTGAGCGCCTCGCACCCGATGACCACGTTCTTACCCACAATGGAGAGAGATCGCTGCCCCCACATGCCCAACTTTTGTCGTACCTTGGCTACTCGCTCCTCCCATGTTTTGGTGCACGCCCCGGCCCTTCCGAACCATATCCCCAGCACCTTCAGGTAATCTGACCTGACGGTGAAGGGGACAAAGGATCGGTCAGCCCAGTTCCCAAAGAACATGGCCTCGCTCTTGCCATGGTTAACTTTGGCTCCCGAGGCCAGTTCGAACTGGTCGCAGATGCTCATCAGTCTGCGCACGGACAGCGGATCCGAGCAGAAAACGGCGACGTCATCCATGTACAGGGAGGTTTTGACCTGAGTGCCTCCGCTGCCTGGGATTGTCACCCCTCTTATGCTCGCATCCTTCCTAATAGACTCAGCAAAGGGTTCAATACAGCAAACAAACAAGACCGGGGACAGAGGACAGCCCTGTCTGACTCCAGATTTGATCGGGAAATTTTCAGATTCCCACCCGTTGATTGACACTGCGCTACTGATGTTTGTGTAGAGCAGTTGGATCCAATTGCAGATTCCCTCCCCAAAACCCATTTTGGAAAGCACGTCCATCATGTAGGTGTGCGATATCCTGTCAAAAGCCTTCTCCTGGTCCAGGCTGATGAGGCAGGTGTCCACCCTCCTGTCCCGTACGTAGGCGATCGTCTCCCTGAGTAGCGCAAAGCTATCAGAGATCTTCCTGTCGGGTACAGTACAGGTCTGATCGGGGTGAATCACCAACTCCAGAGCAGACTTGACTCGACTGGCTATGACTTTGGACAGAATCTTGTAATCAACATTAAGCAGTGAGATGGGCCGCCAATTTCTGATTTCTGCCCTCTCCCCCTTCTGCTTGTAAATGAGCATGATGATGCCTTTTCTCATGGATTCTGACATGCTGCCGGCCAGGAGCATACTCTCGTATACTTCCAGCAGGTCCGGGCCAACCCAGTCCCACACGGCCGAGTACAACTCGACCGGTAAGCCGTCGCTCCCGGGAGTTTTACTCGTCTCGAAAGGCTCGACGGCCTTTGTCAGCTCGTCCAGAGTTAGCGGCTTGTCCAGTCTCTCCCTCCTGCTGTCATCTAAGACCTCTGTGATAGATGACAGGAAGGACTGGGAGGCTCTGCTGTCTGTGGGCTTCGCGTCATACAGCCCAGCACAAAAGGATTTGCTGATCCTTAGTATGTCGGACTGCGAAGACGTTACCGAGCCATCTTCTTCCTTCAGGCTGCTGATAACAGAGCTCTCTCTGTGTACCTTTTGGAAGAAGTAACGCGAGCACATCTCATCCTGCTCGATGGAGCGGACTCTGGACCGGAAGATGATCTTGGAGGCCTCCTTGGCAAAGAGCGAGGCCTGCTGGCTCTTCACCTCTTGGAGGTCCTCCTTGACCTTGACCCCCATTGACTGCAACCGGAGTAGATTTTGCATAATTTTCTGGAGTCGGGACAGTTCCCTCTGTCTCTCTCTCGCCTTCTGAACACCTTTGTGGATGAAGAACCTCTTGATGTTCTCCTTAATCGCTTCCCACCAGTGAACTGGAGACTCAAAGAGGGGTTTCACTGTCCTCCAACCTTTGTAATCCCTTTTGAGTTCCTCAACGTTCTCTGGGGTCAGCAGTGTAGCATTGAGTTTCCACGTCCCTCTGCCAACCCGCTGGATGTCCTGTAAGTGACAGTCGGCCAGTAAGAGGCAGTGGTCGGAGAGGAACACCGGCTTGACGTCGGTGGATCCGACCGTGACAGCACGAGACACAAACAGGAAGTCAATCCTGGAACGGGCAGACCCGTCCGATCTTGACCATGTGTATCTGCGCTGCGCTCTGTCTGCAGGTTTGCTGCAGACGTCGTGCAGTTTGGCATCTTTAACAGTTTCTATTAGGAATCTGGACGTAGCGTCCAGTTTGCTGTCATCACTGCCAGATCGTCCAGCCGCATCGATGATGCAGTTGAAGTCACCGCCTAGGATGACCGGCCTGGACGTCGCCAGCAGCAGTGGGAGCTGCTGGAAGACGAACAGCCGCTCGCTGCGTTGTACCGGGGCGTACACGTTGATCAACCGGAGCGGAGCGTTGTTGTACATCACGTCTGCGATGAGGAGGCGGCCGCCCACCACCTCCTTAACTTCGGAGATGGTGAAGTTACCTCCCCGTAGCAGGATACCCAGGCTGGAGGAACGGCAGTCATTACCCCCCGACCAGATCGATGGCCCGTGGGACCACCATCGCGACCACTGCCTGTAGGTGCTGAGCTGTGGTATTCCACACTCCTGCAGAAACAGTAGGTCAGCTTTGACCTTGGCAAGGTAATCCAAGGTTGAAATACATCGCGTAGTAGATTTAATGCTACGCACATTAATGGAAGCAATTCTTACACCCATTTTTTACTAAAAATTAGTTGTTGCTTCCCATACCATTTGTCCTCGCTAGACCCAGTCCTTCGGGATGTTCCTGCATACCCATCGTGTGCGCAAGCAGTTTCACGTTGATTGGGCTCAGAAACCCCTCCTGATTTTTCATGCAGGGTTTGTTCCGCTCGGGTGACATCGGGGGGGTCTTGTAGGCAGAGAGCATTGGGTTGTCCTCAGCTGCTTCCATCTGTTCCTCCTCGAAAACATCACAGCTCCCGGTCTCCCGGAGCTCAGGTGCGCCAGACGTGTCTTTGCTCCCGGTGTCCCGGAGCTGAGATGCGTTGGCCACGTCGTTACGTGTGGGGGATTGGGGTTGGGCCACGCCGGGCCCATCACAGCTTCCAGTGCCCGGGGGCTGGGATGCTTTACCATCCATCTCGGAGTTCTGCCGCCTCTTTTGAAGGGGCTGTCGTTCCAGCATTTCCCCGTCCAGTGAAGAGGAGTTGTTGCAGTCTGATTCAGAAGAGAGCGTCCTCTTGCCACTGGTTTGGGTGGTGGCTTTGGGATGTTTTTTCTTTGTGGTTTTCCTCTGGACCACTTGCCACTGACCTGTTTGTGTCGATAGGCTGACTGGAGGGGAAGCTATGTTGGATTTGGTGCTTGGCAACGAACAAGGCCAGGTGGCAGATCTCTCGGTGGGAGAGCATTTCGGTGATAGTGATCACAACTCCCTGACCTTTACTATCGTCATGGAGAGGGACAGGAGCAGACGGGATGGGAAAATATTTAATTGGGGGAGGGGGAATTACAATGCTAATAGGCAGGAACTGGGGCGCATAAATTGGGAACAGATGTTCTCAGGGAAATGCACGACAGAAATGTGGAGGTTGTTTAGGGAGCACTTGCTGCGACTGCTGGATAGGTTTGTCCCGATGAGGCAAGGAAGGGATGGTAGGGTGAAGGAACCTTGGATGACAAGAAATGTGGAACAGCTAGTCAAGAGGAAGAAGGAAGCTTACTTCAGGTTGAGGAAGCAAGGATCAGACAGGGCTCGAGAGGGTTACAAGGTAGCCAGGAAGGAACTGAAGAATGGACTTATGAGAGCTAGAAGGGGACATGAAAAAGTCTTGGCGGGTAGGATTAAGGAAAATCCCAATGCGTTCTACACTTATGTGAGGAACAAGAGGATGGCCAGAGTGAGGGTTGGTCCGATCAAGGATAGTGGAGGGAACTTGTGCCTGGAGTCAGAGGAGGTAGGGGAGGTCCTAAATGAATACTTTGCTTCAGTATTCACTAGTGAGAGGGACCTGGTCGTTTGAGAGGACAGCGTGAAACAGGCTGATATGCTCGAACAGGTTGATGTTAAGAGGGAGGATGTGCTGGAAATTTTGAAAGACATGAGGACAGATAAGTCCCTGGGGCCAGCCGGGATATACCCAAGGATATTAAGGGAAGCGAGGGAAGAGATTGCCGCGCCTTTGGCGATGATCTTTGCGTCCTCACTGTCCACTGGAGTAGTACCAGATGATTGGAGGGTGGCAAGTGTTATTCCCTTGTTCAAGAAAGGGAATAGGGATAACCCTGGGAATTATAGACCAGTCAGTCTTACGTAGGTAGTGGGCAAATTATTGGAGAGGATTCTGAGAGACAGGATTTATGATTAGTTGGAAAAGCATAGTTTGATTAGAGACAGTCAGCATGGCTTTGTGAGGGGCAGGTCATGCCTCACAAGCCTTATTACATTCTTTGAAGATGTGACAAAACACATTGATGAAGGAAGAGCAGTGGATGTGGTGTATATGGATTTCAGCAAGGCGTTTGATAAGGTTCCCCATGGTAGGCTCATTCAGAAAGTAAGGAGGCATGGGATACAGGGAAAGTTGGCTGTCTGGATACAGAATTGGCTGGCCCATAGAAGACAGAGGGTGGTAGTAGATGGAAAGTATTCAGCCTGGAGCTCGGTGACCAGTGGTGTTCCGCAGGGATCTGTTCTGGGACCTCTGCTCTTTGTGATTTTTATAAATGACTTGGATGAGGAAGTGGAAGTCTGGGTTAGCACGTTTGCCGATGACAAGAAGGTTGGTGGAGTTGTGGATAGTGTGGAAGGCTGTTGTAGGTTGCAACAGGTCATTGACAGGATGCAGAGCTGGGCTGAGAAGTGGCAGATGGAGTTCAACCTGGAAAAGTGTGAAGTGATTCATTTTGGAGGGTTGAATTTGAATGCAGAATACAGGCGAAAAGACAGGATTCTTGGTAGTGTGGAGGAACAGAGGGATCTTGGGGCCCATGTCCATAGATCGCTCAAAGTTGCCACCCAAGTTGATAAGGTTGTAAAGAAGGCGTATGGTGTGTTGGCTTTCATTAACAGGGTGATTGAGTTTAAGAGCCGCGAGGTTATGCTGCAGCTCTATAAAGCCCTGGTTAGACCACACTTGGAATATTGTGTTCAGTTCTGGTCGTCGCATTATAGGAAGGATGTGGAAGCTTTAGAGAGGGTGCAGAGGAGATTTATCAGGATGCTGCCTGGACTGGAGGGCATGTCTTACGAAGAAAGATTGAGGGAGCTGGGACTTTTCTCATTGGAACGAAGAAGGATGAGAGGTGACTTGATAGAGGGGTACAAGATGATGAGAGGCATAGATAGAGTGGATAGCCAGAGACTTTTTCCCAGGGTGGAAAGGGCTATCACCAGGGGGCATAATTTTAAGGTGATGGAGGAAGGTTTCGGGGAGATGTCAGAGGTAGGTTCTTCACACAAGAGAGTGGTGGGTGCATGGAATGCACTGCCAGCGGTGGTAGCAGAAGCAGATACATTAGGGACATTTAAGCGTCTCTTGGATAGGTACATGGATGATAGTAGAATGAAGGGTATGTAGGTAGTTTTGATCTTAGAGTAGGTTAAAGGTTCGGCACATCATCGTGGGCCGAAGGGCCTGTACTGTTCTGTACAGTTCTATGTTCCATAACACAGGTGTTGGGAGGCTCAGCCTGGCTACGCAATGTTACAAGGACGCTGAGTGACACCATCGACAACGGGACAGAGAGAAAAACACACAGAAAACGAATAGACTGTGAGGAAGCAAAAGTGAGGAACGGAGAGAGAGAGAGACAGACAACGAAACTGAGATGGAGAAACAAGTCATTTGTATGATTGTGCTCTCTCTGTTGTGTAACGGTATTTCCTGTTGTGTAAATATATTTTCTGTTGTGTAAAGATGCACCCTGTTGTTGTGTAAAGGTTTTCCCTGTTATTGTTTTATTTTCTGTTGCTGACCGTCTCCTCACTGTGACCATTTGTCCTGGTTTTATTGTGGCCAAAATCACCATCTGGTGGTGGAGAGGAGACTCTGCAGGAAGGGGTTGACAAAGTGGGAGAGACTCGGCTGGTCCGTATTTGCAGTTTGTGTTCGTGTGAGGAAAAGTGATTTGTCACTGATTGATGTGTTCACTCAAAGGAAAAAGCTGATTGCAATCGAGCACATCTCGTTATTCTGGGGAAACACTTGATGTTTTGAAAGTGAACTGTTTGTGTTATTACCAAACATAAATAGCAGAGAATGGTTTCGATCCATCGACGTCTGGGTTATGAGCCCAGCACGCTTCCGCTGCGCCACTCTGCTAACTGCTGTTTTCACTTTTAGCTGCCTGTTAGTGAAATATGTTCATTTCCCCAATGTTTTTATCAAAATAGGATTGTGGTCGGATTTCTCAAGAATCCCGGACTCAGCAACACACGTGCTGACGGACTCACCCTCACTGCACAATGACACAAGGACACTGAGTAACAGCACCGACAATGAGGGAGACAGAGAAAGACACACAGAAAACCAGGAAGATATTATCAGGACCCAGAAAGGAACAGACAGAGAAAGACACACAGAAAATCAGGAAGAGATTATCAGGACCCAGAAGGGAACAGACAGAGAAAGACACACAGAAAACCAGAAAGAGATTATCAGGACCCAGAAGGGAACATATAAAGAAAGGTACTGAGCAAACCAGCAAGAGACAACGAAAGACTGATGATTTATGTAATTGTGCTCTCTGTTGTGTAAAGATTTTTCCTGCTGTGTAATATGTTCTCTGTTGTGTTGCTGTATTCGCTGTTGTGTGAAGATGTTCTCTGTTATTGTGTAAAATGGTTCCCTGTTGGGTAAAGATCTTCTCAGTTGTGTAAATATGATCCGTCTTGTGTAAAAGTGTTCCCGGTTGTTTAAATATGTTCCCTGCTCTGTAATGTAGAGCTGAGTCTGCACTAATGGAATTGCTACAGTATCTTCCAGTCTGATACTGTATGAGGGCTGGAATGTGATCCAAAGCACAGTCTATACAAATTAAATTGCTATTGTATCTTTTAGTTTCACAATCCGGGGGAGTTTTAAACTGAAATCTCAGTTTGTATCTCAGGTTATGCTATCTTTCAGATTCTCTCAATCTGATATCACACTTGAGATTTAGACTTAAGAAAGGATGTACTGGCATTGGAGGAGTTCAAAAGCGATTCACTCAGCTGATTCCTGAGATGAAGGGGTTGACTTATGAAGAACGGCGAAACAGGTTATTCATTAGTGTTTAGAAGAATGAGGGGTGATCTTTTTGAAACGTACAAGATTCTGAGGGGGCTTAACAGGGTGAAGAAGGGTCTCTGACCTGAAACATTAACTCTGCTTCGCTCTTCACAGATGCTGCCAGACCTGCTGAGTGTTTCCAGCATTTCTTGTTTTGATTAACAGGGTAGATGTTGAGAAGATGTTTCCACTAGTGGGGGAATCTCAAACTAGGCGACATAGTTACAGAATAAGGGGACACTCATTTAAAACTGAGATGCAAAGGAATTTCTTCTCTCAAAGGGTAGTGAATGTCTGGAATTCTCTATCCCAGACAGTATTGGAGGCTAAATCACTGAAAGTATTTAAAGAGGATGTAAATAGATTTTTGAAATATTGGAGAGTTGAGGTCCATGAAGAGCTGGCATGAAAGAGGAGTTGAGGTCTGGGGCAGATCAGCCATGATCTTACTGAATGGCAGGGCAGGCTTGAGGGGCCGAATGGCCTACTCCTGCTCCTATTTCTTCTGTTCTTATGTTATGTTATATCTAATGTATATGTCAGGATGCACTATGGGAATTAATACTAAAACTGATAAACTCATAATGTGTGTAAATATTGGGCTGATATTTAACTTGAATCTCAGAGTACATTATTGTAGTTAATTCTGTAAGTTTGAAAAGGGAACTCTGTTCCATAATGAAAACAAGAAATGCTGGAAATACTCAGCAGGTCAGGCAGCATCTGTACAGAGAGAAGCAAAGGAAACGTTTCAGGTCAATGACCTTTCAGATGCTGCCAGACCTTTTGAAAGTCCATGCACACCACATCAACAGCATTGCCCTCATCATCCCTCTCTGTTACCTCATCAAAAAGCTACAGCAGGACAGTTAAACATGATTTTCCCTTAAGATATCCATGCTGGCTTTCTTGAATTAACCCACATTTGTCCATGGGATTAGTAATTTTGTTCCGAATTATTCTTTCGAGAAATTTTCCCACCTCCAAAATTGAACTGACTGGGGAGTGAAATGAGGTGAGTTGCTCTAACAGAGAGCCAGCACGGGTTCGACAGGCTGAATGGCCTCCTTCTGTGCTGTAGCCATTCTATGATTGTATGATTCTAGCAACAACTGTTGGTGGAGAGGCAGTGATGCAGGAATAGGTTGACAGAAATGGGAAAGTCTGGGCTGATGTGTGTTCGGGTTTGTGAATAAAGGACATTTGGAAGCTGTGTTCCAAATTGAAGTGTTTCCTGGAAGGAAGAAGTTGATGTAAATAAAGAGTAAAACGTGTTAAGATGAAGCGTGGTGTGATTGTGGGCAGCAGTAAATATAGTGCTGGTGAATTATTTGTGTTAATAAACTTCCACTGCGCCCTCTGCTGCAGGCTGCTGTTTATATCCAGCTGTGTATTAGTGCTGTGTGTTAACGAGATAAATGTTTGTTTCAACGCTGTTTATAAAGCAATAGCATTGCACTCAAACAGTCCCAGACATAGCAACACACGTACAAAAGCAAAATACTGCAGATGCTGGAAATCTGAAACATAAACAGAAAATGCTTGAAATAATCAGCAGGTCTGGCAGCATCTGTGGAGAGAGAACAAAGTTAATGTGAGCTAAGGAAACAGACCAGAACTGTTAACTGTTTCTCTCTGCACAGATGCTGCCAGACCGACTGAGCATTTCCAGCATTTTCTGTTTTTATTCCAGCAACACAGGCGTTGGGAGGCTCAGCCTGGCTACACAATGTTACAAGGACGCTGAGTAACACCATCGACAACGGGACAGAGAGAAAAACACACAGAAAACCAAGAATAGACTGTGAGGAAGCAAAAGTGAGGGACAGAGAGAGAGGCAACGAGACTGAGATGGAGAAACAAGGCATTTGTATGATTGTGTTGTCCCTGTTATCTAAAGGTATTTCCTGTTGTGTAAATATGCTTTCTGTTGTGTAAAGATGTACCCTGTTGTTGTGTAATGGTTTTTCCTGTTATTGTTTTATTTTCTGTTCCTGACCGTCTCCTCACTGTGACCATTTGTCCTGGTTTTATTGTGGCCAACATCACCATTTGGTGGTGGAGAGGAGGCTCTGCAGGAAGGGGTTGACAAAGTGGGACAGACTCGGCTGGTCCGTGTTTGCAGCTTGTGTTCGTGTGAGCAAAAGTGATTTGTTACTGATTGATGTGTTCACTATAAAGAAGAAGCTGATTGCAATAGAGTGCCTTTGGAAGCATCTTGTTATTATGGAGAAATACTTGATGTTTTGAAAGTGAACTTTTTGTATTATTACCAAACATAAATAGCAGAGAATGGTTTCGATCCATTGATCTCTGAGTTATGGGCCCAGCAAACTTCCGCTGCACCACTCTGCTAACTACTCTTTTCAATTTCAGCTGCCCGTTAGTGAAATATGTTCATTCCCCAATGTTTTTCTAAAAATAGGATTGGAGTCGGATTTCTCAAGAATCCCGGACTCAGCAACACACGTGCTGACGGACTCACCCTCACTGCACAATGACACAAGGACACTGAGTAACAGCACCGACAATGAGGCAGGCAGAGAAAGACACACAGAAAACCAGGAAGATATTATCAGGACCCAGAAAGGAACAGACAGAGAAAGACACACAGAAAACCAGGAAGATATTATCAGGACTCAGAAATGAACAGACAGAGAAAGGTACTGAGCAAACCAGCAAGAGACAGCGAGATAAAAGCAAAATACTGCGGATGCTGGAAATCTGAAATAAAAACAAGAAATGCTGGAACCACTCAGCAGGTCTGGCAGCATCTGTGGAAAGAGAAGCAGAGTTAACATTTCGGGTCAGTGACCCTTCATCAAGGAGGCGAGGACAAATGGTATGGGAAGCAACAACTAATTTTTAGTAAAAAATGGGTGTAAGAATTGCTTCCATTAATGTGCGTAGCATTAAATCTACTACGCGATGTGTTTCAACCTTGGATTACCTTGCCAAGGTCAAAGCTGACCCACAGTTTCTGCAGGAGTGTGGAATACCACACCTCAGCAGCTACAGGCAGTGGTCGCGATGGTGGTCCGACGGGCCATCGATCTGGTCGGGGGGTAATGACTGCCGTTCCTCCGGCCTGGGTATTCTGCTGCGGGGAGGTAACTTCACCATCTCCGAAGTTAAGGAGGTGGTGGGCGGCCGCCTCCTCGTAGCAGACGTGATGTACAACAACGCTCCGCTCCGGTTGATCAACGTGTACGCCCCGGTACAACGCAGAGAGCGGCTGACCGTCTTCCAGCAGCTTCCACTGTTGCTGGCGACGTCCAGGCCGGTCATCCTAGGCGGTGACTTCAACTGCATCATCTGGAGATCTAAAATGGACCAGGGCGGGAGGGACACGATGTTCAAACCTCTGGACAAGGGCGGGAAAAATGTACCCAACATCGCCCTCATCCTGATGACCACCTTCGTGTGCAGCTGCACCAAGCTGTGTGTGGAGCCCCAGTACACAAATACCAAGTGTCACTATGTGCTGAGGTGTTGCGAAGGATGGGTCTGGTCACATTGCCGCGGATCGCTTCATCCAGTTGGACCATACCGTACCAGCTATCCTTCGTGGGAATGTTTCTGCGGGAAAACATCTTTGACCACCAATCCATCAGGCAGTGGTCTGCACGGAATGTCCTCAAGGCCCTACGGGAAAAGGAGATGGTGGATCCGGTCGGATGGTTCCCCGAGCAGACTGCCAAAGTCATTTGGCAGAATGCCTCATCACCAGAACTTTCAAACAAGCACCAAGATGTAGCTTGGCTGGTGGTAAGAAGAGCCCTTCCTGTCAGATCCTTCCTGCATGCCCGAAGTCTCGCCCCCTCCACACGCGGCCCTCGAGGTGGCTGCGGTGGGGAAGAGCCAGTTGCCCACCTCCTTCCAGAATGTGTCTTTGCAAAGCAGGTGTGGAAAGAGATGCAGTGGTTTTTGTCGAGGTTCATCCCAAGCAGCTCTGTAACTCAGGAGTCTGTGCTCTACGGGCTGTTCCCAGGGATGCACAACGAGATAAACATTAACTGCTGCTGGAGGACCATCAATTCGGTGATAGACACTCTTTGGTCTGCCCTAAACTTGCTGGTCTTCCAGCGCAAAGAGTTGTCCACGACCGAGTTTTGCAGACTGGCACATTCCAAGGTCCAGGGCTACGTGCTGAGGGACGCACTAATGCTTGGGGTAGCCACTGCAAAGGCTCAATGGGGAAAGACCACTGTGTAAGGTCCCCCCGCCATAGTGAACTGGGCAGCTGGACCCATTGGAAACCCCTCGTGCTGAAGACACCAGATATGGGTTTGCTGTAAAATGTCCATGTCAGGTAAAATGGAGTGGAAGGGTTGTGAGGCAACTCTCTCCTGTATTGAAGAAAACTGATTTCCTTTGCACTTTTTGGAATGTCAACTTGGTGCTGTTTTGAACTGTTGTATAATGCATTTTTTACAGATTTATATGAAGAAAGCATATTTTTAGGAATAAAATCCTGGGGATTCATATGCATAGTTCTTTGACGGTGGCAGGACACATTGAGAAATTAGTTAGCAAAGGATATGGGATCTTGGGCTTCATAAATAGAGGTACTGAGTACAAAAGTAGGGAAGTTATGCTGAACCTGTATAAATTTCTAGTTGGGCCACAACCAGAGAATTGCATTCAGTTCTAGTCAACACACGTTTGGAGGGATGTGAGTGTCCTTGAGAGGGTGGAGAAGATTTATCAGAATGGTTCCAGACATGAGGGATTTTAGCTGTAAGGTTAGGTTGGAGAAGCTGGGGTTGTTCTCCTTGGAGCAAAGGAGATTGAGGGGAGATTTGATAGACATGTACAAGATTATAATAAATATGACAGGTTTAGATAACTTACAGGGCAATGGGGATAGAGCGGGGGAATGGGACTGAATGGATTGATTTACATGGGCTTGATGGGCAAAATGACTTCCTGTACTGTAGTGACTCCAGGACTCAATGACTCTCTCTCCTTCTCTCTCTCTCTCTCTCTGTCTATCGCTTTACCTCTCTCTGCCTCTCTCTCTCTATCTGTCTTTAGCTGGTCCTCTAACTTTCTATCGCACTCTCTCTCTCTTTTTTTTTCACTCTCTCTCTCTCCATTACACACATATTTGTCAATCACATGTCAAAGAAGGAAGCGTAATGAAGGAATGGCTGCGCTCTTGAAAATGTTTCCAGCAGAATAGTTAAATGTTTAAAGTTTCTGTAGGGAGTTTGACCTGAGATGGTGAGACACAAGGATGTGAGGTTATTAAAGTCTTCACCAAATGTAATAGGGAATAATTTTCTTCACTGGTGAACCCAAAGGAACAAATATGGCACAAGAATGAGAGAAGTCAGAGGATTGAGAAACATCCAATGGTTCTTCACATATACAAGTCAGCAGACCCACAGAAAAACAGTAGGTTGGGAGTTCAGATCCAGTGATAGACTGGACAAATATCGAGCCAATGCTTTTTTCTTTATAAACCCAACATCTGTCCACTTGGCTATTGCACCTCGTCTCGATGTATCTGATAATACTGATACTATTTGTATTCCACAGTTGCTTTGAAATCACAGGCAATATAAATGGATTGGGAATGTCAATGGTCAGGAACCATTAATGGATTGGGAAAGTCAATGGACTGGAAAATATCAGTGGATTGGGAAATTCTATGGGCTGAGTTATATCAATGGATTGGGACAGTTCAGTACATTGTGAAACATCAATGGATTAGGAAACAGGAATTCAAGGGACAGATGGAGAAGGCTCGAGGAATCATGTGGCTACTCCTCATGTTCTTCCCAGTGTCGGGGATAAAGTGCAACATCACACTGATTTCCAGATGGCCGAAACAAATGCAACTGACATCTTTTGTGGAAACATCACATTTAAAGTGAGAAACTAATCAAAAGGCACGGACGGGGATTGAACCCGTGATCTGCAGTTTACAAGACTGACGCCTTACCACTTGGCCACCATGCCTTTGCTTAATGGACTCCTGACGCTCCAGAGGAGGATTTGTGATTCTTTTTCAATTTGGTTGAAACAGCATCGAGAAACATGCACAGAAATAAAGAGGGATTGTGGAATGGGGAACAGATCAGCCTCATTTACATCATCAGCATCATGAAATCTTCATTCAGACGTTCCATTCCCATCCTCAGCTTTTCTCACATCTGTACAATAATATAAGAGTGGACATTGGGTTGTTACTGGTCAGATTATATAAATAGACTATGTGCATCATCACAGGAAGTGATGTAATATAATCTGTACGGCACCTCATGGAGAGTTGTCGATGAAACCTTCAATGCAAGGTGTGTAGAGTAAACTCAGGTTATTTTAACCGTCAGATTCTTATAAATTCTGTACTAAGCCTTGACAGATATCAGAATATTATATGGGGGCCACAGTAAACCAAAGTGAAGATGGAGAAATCTTTGCCTGCACCTTTGAAAAGGTCACTGGACTGAACCAAGCCGAGGAGTGGCCGAGATGGTTCCAGAGGTTTGCAAGGTATCGTACTGCATCGGGTCTCGTGCAGAAGCCAGACATGGAGCAGGTCAGTACGCTATTGTCTGCAATGGACGGAGTGTGCAGGCAACATCCTCATGAAGAACAGAAGGCTACATGTGAAGAAGTTATTAAGGCACTCAAGACCTATTTTAATTGAGGAAAAAAATGTCATCGTGGAGCCAAAGTTAAAACGCTGCATTTGCTGACAACGCAACCACCAGGTGACGCTGTACTAGCACATGCGCAAATGCAGCCTCTTCCACTGAAACGTCACTGTCTGTGACATTCAGGCAGCTGCCAGGATTAAAGATGGAGCTACTCAATTTCTCACAGAAAACAACTTCGACCCAAAAATCCCCTCAAAGGTTGCCATCACCGCCTCCGTCCCACCCCAACAGTCCCCCGCTACCTCTTGCGCATTCGCCAGTTATATAGTACCAAGTCATCTTAATTCACCTAAAGTGAATTACATTAGGAGCAGTGACTGTCGTTTCATAAGCAAATATGGCACATACCTACACAATGGACATGTTTTGGTTGATACTCGGAGAACGTTGCGCTATTTGAAGTCTCATTAGAAGGACAGCACCTCTGACAGTGCTGCACACCCTCTGTAATTCAGTGAGGTTTCATAGAGTCAAAGAGTTATACAGCACAGAAACAGGCCCTTCGGCCATCATGTCCGTGCCGGCCATCAGGTACCTATCTATTCTAATTCCATTTTCCAGCACGTGGCCGTAGCCTTGTATTCTGTGGCGTTTTGAGTGCTCATCTAGATACTTCTTAAATGTTGTGAGGGTTCCTGCCTCCACCACTCCTTCAGGCAATGTGTTCCAGATTCCAACCACCCTCGAGGTGAAACATTTTTTCCTCAAATCCCCTCTAAACAGTGCCATCCCATTCTCCGGACGATCATTCCCCGCTTCCCCCCATCCCACTCTCTGACTGCTCACTCCCCGCTTCACCCACCACCACCCCCATCCTGCTCTCTGGCTGATCACACTCCAGGCCATGGGCTCTGCCGCTTCCCTCCTCTCAGCCACTCGCTCCAACATTGTCCCATCACCCCTCGAGGCTCGCCTTGCTTTATCGGGTGGTGCGGTGAAGAATGATCGAATGTTGGAGCGAATGGCCGAGAGGAGGGAAGCAGCATGGCTTCGAGCTAGTGTCTGGAGGGACGTGGGGGGGAAGCGGGGCGTGAGTGGACGGAGAGAGGGCAGTGCGGTGGTGGGGGGGGTAGCAAGCTGCCGGAGGGCGGGGGAGCGGGGTAGCGAGGAGCGGGCAGCGAGCGGCCATGAGTGAGTGGCTGAGAGGGGGTAGAGCGATTTCCTGCGCATGCGCCAGTTAGTCCTGGAAGACGTAGGCTGAGCATGCGCAGCATCTCAGAGCGCAGGAGACTGTTTGTGCATGTGCGAGCTTGCAGCGCTCTGATGACGTCGGCTGGCCGCTGCATTGTCAGGAATCACTTTGAATTTAATAAGCGTACAAAACAGAAAGGGGAGAGTATTCATTCATTTATCAATGACTTGTACAAACTCACGGAAGTTTGTGAATACGGCAACATAGGAGAAGAGCTGAATGGAGACAGGATTGTGTTCGGGGTATTGGACAACACCCTTTCAGATCATCTACCATCCAGGGCTGATCTCACATGAACGAAAGAGTTTCAATTGAGCAGACAAGCAGAGGTTAGAAAGTTTAACCAATCCATTGTCCAAGGGGACAGGGAGAGTCTCATCTCGAGAGTAGCAGACTCAATTGAATTTGTTCAGAAAACAAAAGGAAAAATTAGTGGTAAAAGACAAGAAAGACGGGAAGAGCATCTCGTGGTAGCTGCAACCAATTGCAGTAGGTGTGGCCGAGAGAGACACAAGTGGGAAAACTGCCTCGCCAAAGAAGCTGAGTGTTTTTCCTGCAGAAAGTTGGGACACTTTCAGTCAGTGTGTCTCAGTAAAATACCAGCACTGAATATAATTAAAGAGAAATCACCAGAGAGCAAAAACATTAATGAAGTACAGGATATCCAAAGTGTGAAAATACATTTTTTAGGTGAAATCCAGGAAATAAAGTGAGAGTTGCTGGACGACAGAAATTCTGAAATATTTTAAGATAGAGGTAGATAGATTCTTGATAAACAAGGGGGTGAAAGGTTATCGGGGGCAGGTGGGAATGTGGAGTTGAGGTTACAATCAGATCAGCCATGATCTTATTGAATGGTGGAGCAGGCTCGAGGGGCCGAGTGGTCTACTCCTGCTCCTAATTGGTATGTTTGTATGTAAGAAAACATGTTCCAGATACAATGAGAACTATCATTTGTTTGGAAATGGATTTGAACCCCCTTTTTTCAAAAGGTGATCGAGCTTTAATTTTTCTACAATTAACAGGCAAATCCTTGAGGAGTTGAGATTGACAGAAACAATGGGCTGGATTCTATAGAGCCCTCGACGTCGAGATCTGTGGTGGGGGTGGGGTGGGGGCCGCCTGAAGATGGCCCGGATGAGGCCCGCGACGAACCTCAACGCTGGCAGGGCCTGGCTCGATATTGCCGGCGACAGCGAGGCCTTGTGGGGGACCCCCACCGCTCGGCAACGGGACCACAAACCTGCATTAATTATTATCCCATCACTTCCTGATATCCCGCTGCGATCTTCAGCCCAGTGGCTGGCACTGCCGTGCCTTCGGAGCCCCATCCGGGCAAATGAGGTGCAACACGGGTGGGGAGGGGGGAGAAGGTAAGTTTCTCAGTGTGGGGGTGGGGGGACGGAGTCAAATTAATGTCATGGGTGTAGGGGATGGTGGGAAGGGTTATAGTTTACAGTTTGTGCAGTTTTGGGCGGAAGGTCAGATTGTAAAGGTAGGTTTTGGGAGGGAAGGGCAAATAATTAACTTAACTGTTATTGGGGGGATGGGAGAGAGGCAAAAGCAATGTATTTATTTCATTTCATTTAATCTTCCTTTAAGTATTTTCCAGTCGGACTAACAGCCCTTTAAAAATGGCTGACACTCCAGTACAGTACTAAGGCAGTGCTGCACTATCAGAAATGCTGTTTTTCAGGTGAGACAGAAAACTGAAGATCCCTCTGCCCTCTCAGGTGGATGTTAAAGGTACCATGGCACTATTTCAGAGAATAGAAGGGGAATTATTTCTGGGGTGCTGGTCATTGTTTAACCCTGAATCAACATCACTTAAAAACAGATTATCTCGTTTGTATCACATTGTTGTTTCTGGGAGCTTGCTGTGCGCACATTGGCCACCATGTTTCCTACATGACTACAGTGACTGCACTTGGAAAGTCCTTCATTGGCTGCAAAAGGCTTTGCAACGTCCTGTGGTTGTGAAATGCAAGTCTTGCTTTTTCCATTGTTATCAGTGTCATTGTGATCAAAAGAAAGGATTCGTGAGCACAAAATTTAAATCAATTTTGATTAAAATAATGTAAAAGCATCTATATTCTTGCACTGTACTTAATAATCTCCATCTTCCTATCCTTACAGAGTGCAATGTCATCGACCCTGAAATTGATTCCACAATCTCATGGAATCACAGAGTCAGAGAAAGTTTAAGGCACAGAAAGAGGCCACTTGGCCCATCGTGTCTGTTCAACAAACAATTTCAGCCGAGTTCTGATGAAAGGTCACAGACCAGAAACGTTAACTCTGTTTCTCTCTCCACAGATGCTGCCAGACCTGCTGAGTATTTCCAGCATTTTCTGTTTTTATTTCAGATTTCAAGTATCTGCAGTATTTTGCTTCTGTGTTACTTTGAAAGTTGAAACTGACCTACCTGTCTAAAATTCACACTGGGGTCTCCCATGAAATGATTCTGTGTAATGTTGTTAGAATGAATGCAGACTCCGAGCACAGAGCTTCCTGTGGGGAATTGGGGATCTGAAAACCAGCAGACTGCAGGAATTTCCACTGGGAGCACAAATTCACAAAATCTACCTTTTACATATCGATTCATTTTAATTGTCCTTTTGGAAAATTATTTTGAAGCAATTTAAACATCAACCCACAGCTCCATGACTGGGTCAATTATGAGGTCATCCTCTGACAGGTCATGTGACAGCTGGAGCCACAAGACATCAGAACCAGATTTGTGACTGGATTAAAACCCGGAATCCTGTCCCAATAGCTTTTCAAATAAAGCTGTTCCTGTTTGAAAACACAGCAGTTAAACTTTCTGCCTGACCATGAGGGGAGCTAGGGAGAAATTTACAAAACTCAATCCTTCAACAAAATAGTTCAAAAATCATTAATATCGAAATCATGTGAGGATTCATATGCAGTAGAGAAACAAGCAGAATACAGAAAGTACAGAGGAGAGCTGAAAAAGGAAAAGAGATCAGCAAGAGAATGTATGAGAAAAGATTAGCGGGTCACATAACTAGGAACACTGAAGTCTTTTACCAAACATATGGACAGACAATGAAAGGGTGGGTCAATTAGGAGATCCTGTGGAGGCAGAGGGTGTGGCTGAGGTACTAATTAAGTACATTTCATCTGGCATCATAAAATGAGCGGATGTTGCAAATGTCACAGTAAAGGAGGATGAAGTGAGATAATTGGACGGAATGAAAATAGATAAAGCGGAGACAATTACAAGGTTGGCAGCTCTCACAGTAGAAAAGTCACCCAGTTTGAATGGGCTGCATCCTGGGTTGCTGAGGGAGGTAAGGTTGGAAATAGCGGAGGCTCGAACCACAATCTTTCATTCCTCCTTGAATATGGGAATGATGCCAGAGGACTGGAGGAATCTCCTCAAGATTCCACATGAATCAGTGTCCATAATTCAACTTTACATATTTAAAACAGGTTTACAAAAACAGTAGAAGTACTCTCATAACAGAAAAGCAAAATACTGCAGATGCTGGAAATCTGAAACAAAAACAAAAAGTGCTGGAAGTACTCAGCAGGTCTGGCAGCATCTGTGGAGAGAGAAGCAGAGTTAACGTTTCAGGTCAGTGATTAGGGACGCTACAACCTGCCGGACTGAACATTAAATTCAATCATTTCAGAGCATGACGGACCCCACCCCCCACACCCCCCCAACATACTTTTTTATGTTTAGTTTTTTTTTCTTTTTTCTTTTTTATTTGGTTATTTTATTTCAGTTTTTTTTTAGTTTGGTTCGTTTGTTTCCACTGTGTCTACCCATTGTTTCTGTTTTTAAAAAAATGTTTAATGTTTGTGCTCGGAGTGCTTTGTGCATTACAGTCAATTCACACCTTCTCTGTCGTAACGCTTTGTCTTTCAGCACACCATTGAGCACTGTTCAGCACTGTTCGCCTTTGTTCCATGCCCTTCTGGTCAGTTTTTCTCTGTGACCTTGTCCAATCAACACCTCTTTTGTTATCTCTTGCCCCACCCCCAGCTTTACTTGCTTAAAACCTTTTCATTTATAATATTGTCAGCTGTGATGAAGGGTAACTGACTTGAAATGTTAACTCTGCTTCTCTCTCTACACAGATGCTGCCAAAACCTGCTGAGTATTTCCAGCATTTCCTGCTTTTACTCTCATTGCACAGTTAACCTGTTTTTTCTCTCTCTCTGTTCATATTCTGTCTCAGTGTTTGGATCTCTCACTGTTTGGATTGAGAATTGAGCTTGTATCAGTCCTGTGATGGACAGATCTGCTGAGTATTACCAGCATTTTCTGTTTTTTCTTCATTTCGGATCAGAATTTCTAATTGAAACACGGGGAATGCTGTTTCAACTGCTCCGGGGATACCTTCATGTGTTGCTGAAACATTCTAATTCCTATTCCCACACGGAACGAAGCCAGGCAGGAGGAGATACCTGTGACTCAATGATCAGACATTGCAGCTCATGAAGTATGTTTTCTGATGGTCGATGGGTTCCTGTGTGAAGTTGACACGGGTTTGGTTTTTCTCCCTGACACTTTGACCCTTCAGTTAGTTCTTTGTGTTCAGCTGTTTCAGGTGATGTTACTGAGTCAGGAATGTTGGTCAGGACAGTGCGGGAATTCCCTGTGATTCTTTCAATAGCGCTGGGGAATCTTTAACATCCACCAACAGGGCCTCATTTAATTGTCACTTCAAAAACCTGCTGGCAATTATTGCTCAGGATTACACTCAGCTGGGACACTAAGGATATTCAATTAATGAAATCAGTATTTTAAACTGAGAGCAATAGTCCCTCCCACATCCTGATACCTTAGGATTTCTGAACTTTATTTACTGCTTCATTCCTTGGTTTGTGGGCTGGTTCACCACCTGTAGACATTTGAGGCGCTCACAGGCACTGGTAATCTCGAGGCTTAGAGTCATAGAATCATAGACAAGTTACAGCACAGAAGGAGGCCATTCAGCCCTTTGTGTCCATGCCAGCTCTCTGCAAGAACAAGCCAGCTAGTCACACTCCCCCGCCTTTGCCTGTAACCCTGCATTTTCTTTTCTTCAGATAATTATTAAATTCTCTTTCAAAAGTCATGATTGAATCTGCCTCCACCACACTGTCAGGCAGTGCAATCCAGATCCTAACCAGTCGCTGCATAAAAAAGTTTTTCCTCATGTTGCCTCTGGTTCTTTGGCCTTTCACCTTAAATCTGTGCCCTCTGGTTCTTGACACTTCTGCCAATGAGAATAGTCCCAATATAATTGCTCTTTCTTGATACTATTCGATAAACTCAGACCCTACCCAGATACCGACAGCTTCTCTCCCTCAATGCTGTTCCCCGCCCTGACTGTACAGAAATCCCCTCTCAAAGCTGCACGTTAACACTGGTCTCACTGCTTTTCCCTGCCCTGATGGTGCAGAAATCCCCTCTCATAGCTGCACATTAACACTGGTCTCACTGCTGTTTCATTCCCTGACTGTACAGAAATCCCCTCTCATAGCTGCACATTAACACTGGTCTCACTGCTGTTCCCTGCCCTGACTGTATAGAAATCCCCTCTCATAGCTGCACATTAACACTGGTCTCACTGCTGTTCCCTGCCCTGACTGTACAAAAGTCCCCTCTCATAGCTGCACATTAACACTGGTCTCACTGCTGTTCCCTGCTCTGACTGTACAAAAGTCCCCTCTCATAGCTGCACATTAACACTGGTCTCACTGCTGTTCCATTCCCTGACTGTACAGAAATACCCTCTCATAGCTGCACATTAACACTGGTCTCACTGCTGTTCCCTGCTCTGACTGTACAAAAGTCCCCTCTCATAGCTGCACATTAACACTGGTCTCACTGCTGTTCCCTGCTCTGACTGTACAAAAGTCCCCTCTCATAGCTGCACATTAACACTGGTCTCACTGCTGTTCCCTGCTCTGACTGTACAAAAGTCCCCTCTCATAGCTGCACATTAACACTGGTCTCACTGCTGTTCCCTGCTCTGACTGTACAAAAGTCCCCTCTCATAGCTGCACATTAACACTGGTCTCACTGCTGTTCCATTCTCTGACTGTACAAAAGTCCCCTCTCATAGCTGCACATTAACACTGGTCTCACTGCTGTTCCCTGCTCTGACTGTACAAAGGTCCCCTCTCATAGCTGCACATTAACACTGGTCTCACTGCTGTTCGCTGCCCTGACTGTACAAAAATCCCCTCCCATAGCTGCACATTAACACTGGTCTCACTGCTGTTCCCTGCCCTGACTGTACAAAAGTCCCCTCTCATAGCTGCACATTAACACTGGTCTCACTGCTGTTCCCTGCCCTGACGGTACATAAATCCCCTCTCATAGCTGCACATTAACACTGGTCTCACTGCTGTTCCCTGCCCTGACGGTACAGAAATCCCCTCTCATAGCTGCACATTAACACTGGTCTCACTGCTGTTCCCTGCCCTGACTGTACAAAAGTCCCGTCTGATAGCTGCACATTAACACTGGTCTCACTGCTGTTCCCTGCCCTGACGGTACAGAAATCCCCTCTCATAGCTGCACATTAACGCTGGTCTCACTGCTGTTCCCTGCCCTGACGGTACAGAAATCCCCTCTCACAGCTGCACATTAACGCTGGTCTCACTGCTGTTCCCTGCTCTGACTGGACAGAAATCCCCTCTCATAGCTGCACATTAACACTGGTCTCACTGCTGTTCCCTGCTCTGACTGTACAAACGTCCCCTCTCATAGCTGCACATTAACACTGGTCTCACTGCTGTTCCCTGCTCTGACTGTACAAAAGTCCCCTCTCATAGCTGCACATTAACACTGGTCTCACTGCTGTTCCCTTCTCTGACTGTACAAAAGTCCCCTCTCATAGCTGCACATTAACACTGGTCTCACTGCTGTTCCCTGCTCTGACTGTACAAAAGTCCCCTCTCATAGCTGCACATTAACACTGGTCTCACTGCTGTTCCCTGCCCTGACGGTACAGAAATCCCCTCCCATAGCTGCACATTAACACTGGTCTCACTGCTGTTCCCTGCCCTGACTGTACAAAAGTCCCCTCTCATAGCTGCACATTAACACTGGTCTAACTGCTGTTCCCTGCTCTGACTGGACAGAAATCCCCTCTCATAGCTGCACATTAACACTGGTCTCACTGCTGTTCCCTGCCCTGACTGTACAAAAGTCCCCTCTCATAGCTGCACATTAACACTGGTCTCACTGCTGTTCCCTGCTCGACGGTACAAAAGTCCCCTCTCATAGCTGCACATTAACACTGGTCTCACTGCTGTTCCATTCCCTGACTGTACAGAAATACCCTCTCATAGCTGCACATTAACACTGGTCTCACTGCTGTTCCCTGCTCTGACTGTACAAAAGTCCCCTCTCATAGCTGCACATTAACACTGGTCTCACTGCTGTTCCCTGCTCTGACTGTACAAAAGTCCCCTCTCATAGCTGCACATTAACACTGGTCTCACTGCTGTTCCCTGCTCTGACTGTACAAAAGTCCCCTCTCATAGCTGCACATTAACACTGGTCTCACTGCTGTTCCCTGCTCTGACTGTACAAAAGTCACCTCTCATAGCTGCACATTAACACTGGTCTCACTGCTGTTCCATTCTCTGACTGTACAAAAGTCCCCTCTCATAGCTGCACATTAACACTGGTCTCACTGCTGTTCCCTGCTCTGACTGTACAAAGGTCCCCTCTCATAGCTGCACATTAACACTGGTCTCACTGCTGTTCCCTGCCCTGACTGTACAAAAATCCCCTCCCATAGCTGCACATTAACACTGGTCTCACTGCTGTTCCCTGCCCTGACTGTACAAAAGTCCCCTCTCATAGCTGCACATTAACACTGGTCTCACTGCTGTTCCCTGCCCTGACGGTACATAAATCCCCTCTCATAGCTGCACATTAACACTGGTCTCACTGCTGGTCCCTGCCCTGACGGTACAGAAATCCCCTCTCATAGCTGCACATTAACACTGGTCTCACTGCTGTTCCCTGCCCTGACTGTACAAAAGTCCCCTCTGATAGCTGCACATTAACACTGGTCTCACTGCTGTTCCCTGCCCTGACGGTACAGAAATCCCCTCTCATAGCTGCACATTAACGCTGGTGTCACTGCTGTTCCCTGCTCTGACTGTACAGAAATCCCCACTCATAGCTGCACATTAACACTGGTCTCACTGCTGTTCCCTGCCCTGACGGTACAGAAATCCCCTCTCATAGCTGCACATTAACGCTGGTCTCACTGCTGTTCCCTGCTCTGACTGGACAGAAATCCCCTCTCATAGCTGCACATTAACACTGGTCTCACTGCTGTTCCCTGCTCTGACTGTACAAACGTCCCCTCTCATAGCTGCACATTAACACTGGTCTCACTGCTGTTCCCTGCTCTGACTGTACAAAAGTCCCCTCTCATAGCTGCACATTAACACTGGTCTCACTGCTGTTCCCTTCTCTGACTGTACAAAAGTCCCCTTTCATAGCTGCACATTAACACTGGTCTCACTGCTGTTCCCTGCTCTGACTGTACAAAAGTCCCCTCTCATAGCTGCACATTAACACTGGTCTCACTGCTGTTCCCTGCCCTGAGTGTACAAAAATCCCCTCCCATAGCTGCACATTAACACTGGTCTCACTGCTGTTCCCTGCCCTGACTGTACAAAAGTCCCCTCTCATAGCTGCACATTAACTCTGGTCTAACTGCTGTTCCCTGCTCTGACTGGACAGAAATCCCCTCTCATAGTTGCACATTAACACAGGTCTCACTGCTGTTCCCTGCTCTGACTGTACAGAAATCCCCTCTCATAGCTGCACATTAACACTGGTCGCACTGCTGTTCCCTGCCCTGACGGTACATAAATCCCCTCTCATAGCTGCACATTAACACTGGTCTCACTGCTGTTCCCTGCCCTGACTGTACAAAAGTCCCCTCTCATAGCTGCACATTAACACTGGTCTCACTGCTGTTCCATTCCCTGACTGTACAGAAATACCCTCTCATAGCTGCACATTAACACTGGTCTCACTGCTGTTCCCTGCTCTGACTGTGCAAAAGTCCCCTCTCATAGCTGCACATTAACACTGGTCTCACTGCTGTTCCCTGCTCTGACTGTACAAAAGTCCCCTCTCATAGCTGCACATTAACACTGGTCTCACTGCTGTTCCCTGCTCTGACTGTACAAAAGTCCCCTCTCATAGCTGCACATTAACACTGGTCTCACTGCTGTTCCATTCTCTGACTGTACAAAGGTCCCCTCTCATAGCTGCACATGAACACTGGTCTCACTGCTGTTCCCTGCTCTGACTGTACAAAAGTCCCCTCTCATAGCTGCACATTAACACTGGTCTCACTGCTGTTCCCTGCCCTGACGGTACACAAATCCCCTCTCATAGCTGCACATTAACACTGGTCTCACTGCTGTTCCCTGCCCTGACTGTACAAAAGTCCCCTCTCATAGCTGCACATTAACACTGGTCTCACTGCTGTTCCCTGCCCTGACGGTACAGAAATCCCCTCTCATAGCTGCACATTAACGCTGGTCTCACTGCTGTTCCCTGCTCTGACTGTACAGAAATCCCCTCTCATAGCTGCACATTAACACTGGTCTCACTGCTGTTCCCTGCTCTGACTGTACAAAAGTCCCCTCTCATAGCTGCACATTAACACTGGTCTCACTGCTGTTCCATGCTCTGACTGTACAAAAGTCCCCTCTCATAGCTGCACATTAACACTGGTCTCACTGCTGTTCCCTGCTCTGACTGTACAAAAGTCCCCTCTCATAGCTGCACATTAACACTGGTCTCACTGCTGTTCCCTGCTCTGACTGTACAAAAGTCCCCTCTCATAGCTGCACATTAACACTGGTCTCACTGCTGTTCCATTCTCTGACTGTACAAAAGTCCCCTCTCATAGCTGCACATTAACACTGGTCTCACTGCTGTTCCCTGCTCTGACTGTACAAAGGTCCCCTCTCATAGCTGCACATTAACACTGGTCTCACTGCTGTTCCCTGCCCTGACTGTACAAAAATCCCCTCCCATAGCTGCACATTAACACTGGTCTCACTGCTGTTCCCTGCCCTGACTGTACAAAAGTCCCCTCTCATAGCTGCACATTAACACTGGTCTCACTGCTGTTCCCTGCCCTGACGGTACATAAATCCCCTCTCATAGCTGCACATTAACACTGGTCTCACTGCTGGTCCCTGCCCTGACGGTACAGAAATCCCCTCTCATAGCTGCACATTAACACTGGTCTCACTGCTGTTCCCTGCCCTGACTGTACAAAAGTCCCCTCTGATAGCTGCACATTAACACTGGTCTCACTGCTGTTCCCTGCCCTGACGGTACAGAAATCCCCTCTCATAGCTGCACATTAACGCTGGTGTCACTGCTGTTCCCTGCTCTGACTGTACAGAAATCCCCACTCATAGCTGCACATTAGCACTGGTCTCACTGCTGTTCCCTGCCCTGACGGTACAGAAATCCCCTCTCATAGCTGCACATTAACGCTGGTCTCACTGCTGTTCCCTGCTCTGACTGGACAGAAATCCCCTCTCATAGCTGCACATTAACACTGGTCTCACTGCTGTTCCCTGCTCTGACTGTACAAACGTCCCCTCTCATAGCTGCACATTAACACTGGTCTCACTGCTGTTCCCTGCTCTGACTGTACAAAAGTCCCCTCTCATAGCTGCACATTAACACTGGTCTCACTGCTGTTCCCTTCTCTGACTGTACAAAAGTCCCCTCTCATAGCTGCACATTAACACTGGTCTCACTGCTGTTCCCTGCTCTGACTGTACAAAAGTCCCCTCTCATAGCTGCACATTAACACTGGTCTCACTGCTGTTCCCTGCCCTGAGTGTACAAAAATCCCCTCCCATAGCTGCACATTAACACTGGTCTCACTGCTGTTCCCTGCCCTGACTGTACAAAAGTCCCCTCTCATAGTTGCACATTAACACAGGTCTCACTGCTGTTCCCTGCTCTGACTGTACAGAAATCCCCTCTCATAGCTGCACATTAACACTGGTCGCACTGCTGTTCCCTGCCCTGACGGTACATAAATCCCCTCTCATAGCTGCACATTAACACTGGTCTCACTGCTGTTCCCTGCCCTGACTGTACAAAAGTCCCCTCTCATAGCTGCACATTAACACTGGTCTCACTGCTGTTCCATTCCCTGACTGTACAGAAATACCCTCTCATAGCTGCACATTAACACTGGTCTCACTGCTGTTCCCTGCTCTGACTGTGCAAAAGTCCCCTCTCATAGCTGCACATTAACACTGGTCTCACTGCTGTTCCCTGCTCTGACTGTACAAAAGTCCCCTCTCATAGCTGCACATTAACACTGGTCTCACTGCTGTTCCCTGCTCTGACTGTACAAAAGTCCCCTCTCATAGCTGCACATTAACACTGGTCTCACTGCTGTTCCATTCTCTGACTGTACAAAGGTCCCCTCTCATAGCTGCACATGAACACTGGTCTCACTGCTGTTCCCTGCTCTGACTGTACAAAAGTCCCCTCTCATAGCTGCACATTAACACTGGTCTCACTGCTGTTCCCTGCCCTGACGGTACACAAATCCCCTCTCATAGCTGCACATTAACACTGGTCTCACTGCTGTTCCCTGCCCTGACTGTACAAAAGTCCCCTCTCATAGCTGCACATTAACACTGGTCTCACTGCTGTTCCCTGCCCTGACGGTACAGAAATCCCCTCTCATAGCTGCACATTAACGCTGGTCTCACTGCTGTTCCCTGCTCTGACTGTACAGAAATCCCCTCTCATAGCTGCACATTAACACTGGTCTCACTGCTGTTCCCTGCTCTGACTGTACAGAAATCCCCTCTCATAGCTGCACATTAACACTGGTCTCACTGCTGTTCCCTGCTCTGACAGTACAGAAATCCCCTCTCATAGCTGCACATGAACACTGGTCTCACTGCTGTTCCCTGCTCTGACTGTACAGAAATCCCCTCTCATAGCTGCACATTAACACTGGTCTCACTGCTGTTCCCTGCTCTGACTGTACAGAAATCCCCTCTCATAGCTGCACATTAACGCTGGTCTCACTGCTGTTCCCTGCTCCGACTGGACAGAAATCCCCTCTCATAGCTGCACATTAACGCTGGTCTCACTGCTGTTCCCTGCTCTGACTGTACAGAAATGCCCTCTCACAGCTGCACATTAACGCTGGTCTCACTGCTGTTCCCTGCTCTGACTGTACAGAAATCCCCTCTCACAGCTGCACATTAACACTGGTCTCACTGCTGTTCCCTGCTCTGACTGTACAGAAATCCCCTCTCATAGCTGCACATTAACGCTGGTCTCACTGCTGTTCCCTGCCCTGACTGTACAGAAATCCCCTCTCATATCTGTACACTAACACTGGTCTCACTGTTGTTCCCTGCTCTGACTGTACAGAAATCCCCTCTCGTAGCTGCACATTAACACTGGTCTCACTGCTGTTCTCTGCTCTGACTGTATAGAAATCCCCTCTCATAGCTGCACATTAACACTGGTCTCACTGCTGTTCCCTGCCCTGACTATATAGAAATCCCCTCTCATAGCTGCACATTAACACTGGTCTCACTGCTGTTCCCTGCTCTGACTGTACAGAAATCCCCTCTCATAGCTGCACATTCACACTGGTCTCACTGCTGTTCCCTGCCCTGACTGTGCAGAAATCCCCTCTCATAGCTGCACACCAACACTGGTCTCAGGTGAGTTTTGAGTGGTCATTCAATGATCCGACAATGGCGTGGCCTCGGTTAATAGCAGTTTGAAGCCGGATATCAGTTTTAAATTCCATCGGCTCATCCCAAAAACCGACCTTTAAACAAGTCAAAACACTGGAAACACACGATGGCTCATTCAACATCGATGGAGAGAACAAAGACGTTTACTGTTGGGGTTTGGACAATGAAGAGAAACATAGGAACTTGACGAGGACATTCAGCCTTTCGAGTCTGTTCCACCATTCAATTAGATATTTGCTGATCTGTATATTAACACCATTTGTCTGCTTGTTTCTGTAACCCTTGGTACCTTACCTAACTCAAATCAATCATTTGTCAGAAATAAATAAGGAAACTGATTCATCGAATTTCTTAAAAGCAAAATACTGCAGATGCTGGAAATCTGAAAAAAAAACTGAAAGTGCTGACAAGACTCAGCAGGTCTGGCAGCATCTGTGGAGAGAGAAGCAGAGTTAACGTTTCAGGTCAGTGACCCTTCTTCAGAACTGGCAAATATTAGAAATGGAAAAGATTATAAGCATTAAAGCGGGGGTGGGGCAAGAGATAACAAAGGAGAAGATGTAGATAGGACAAGGCCACAGAATATTTGACCAGAAAAAGGCAAACAATATGTTAATGGTGTGCTGAAAGACAAAGCATTAGTGCAGATAGGGTGTTAATGGACTGAAAAACTAAACAGCCACAATCACAAACATGAAAACAACAGTGGGTAGGCACAGTAGAAACAAACTGAACAAACTAAAATAAAGGTTTATTTTTTACTTTGCCGATGTCTTTGTATATATTGTGGATCCTTCTTCAGACTGTCTTCTTTCACAATGTAGTTCTGACCTCTGGTGATGTTGATCGTAATCAGCTTCAACTTGCTGATAGTTTTGGAACTGAGCAGATTTTCTTTGCTTGATTCTACAACATGGAACTCAGTCTGACATGTGGACCCCTGGGAGGACTTAAAAGTAACTTGGATGATCCCTAGGACTGGTGGAGGAGTATCTGATCCATGGGAGAAGATTTTAGATATCAGCTTGTTTAATTACAGTTTCTGTTTTCTCTGTTACTTGTGGAATGTCGGAGCATCCATTATGTTGATCATTGCTCCTAGTCAATTACTGCAGATATTGTCGAATTACCTCTGAACACATCACACATGGGCAGGTGTCTGGACTTGTGGTCGCGAGCAACAAAAATCTTCTCTCGTGCTGCAAATATGTAATCTTCCTTCTGGCATTTAAATCTATGAATGTTTCCTGCAGGCTTCGATCAGCATACTGTAGTGAAATATCCCATTTTTCTGCATACTTTACACTTCTTCCCTCTCGAAGGACAAGTTTTGTAATAAGGATCCTCACCACTGCAATGATTGGATGTTTGAATGTGATTGTGACTTCTGAGTCTCATCATGTAGTGGTCAAGAGTCTTGCACCATATTGTTTTGCTTGCCTGAAACATAAATGTCAGAGTGAGGATTTGTCCTTGCTTGAAAATATCGTGTTAGAAAATGCATCGCAACATCATAATCATTATCGGTTCCAGTGTCTCTGAGTGTATTGAAGGTATTGTCAACGTTTGGTCCAGCAGAGTGTAGGAGTAATGCTCTCTTTCTTCGGGGTGTATTGATAGCGAGTGCCATCATTAGGAGTTCAAGTCTTGTGAGCCATTTGCTCCAGTGTGGCCCTGGGTTGCTGTCTATCTCTGTAAGGGCTGGAAAGACTGGCTGTTGTTGTGCACACATGATGATTGTTGTTTATTTAAATCTGGAATTGTCAATGTAAGTCTTCTGTATGTCCCTGGTTGTCTGTGTGATTACTTCTTTTTAATCCTCAATGTCAGAAAAATATAGTGTTGTGCTGTGTTCTTACGTCTACATTAAATGATGACCCCAGGCTTTATATTCGGATTCAATACAAACAGTATTTATTGTCTTTCTTATCTACATGGCATGATCACAGGTCCCAGGTCTTTTTCTCATTGGTGTGTGTGCGCTCTCTGAAAGCCATGTTTAGAATGTGTCTCTCAAAATGGTGTCTCCTTATATATGTATGATGATGTCATCTGTTGCATCAGTGCCTTGGTCTCTTAAAGGTGCAGTTTCTTAAAGGTGAAGTCACCATTACACAACATTGCAAGCAATGAGTCAGCCACGCTCGATAGAGTGTCAGGAATGAAGGTCAGAGAAGCAGACCAGGCTGGAAACACATAAAGAACGAGGGGCAGCCAATGTGAAAAACAGGGAATAAACAATATGGCATGGGTGGTGTTTACAATACCTCGAATCTCGGTTTGATTCTCTTCCAGGTCAGAGGGAATTCTAGTAACATGATGTCTATGGAATCACAGAATGACGACCAAAGAGACCATTTGGTCCATCATGCCAGTGTTGTCTCTTTGGTAGAGACAAATTACAATTAGTCCTGCTGCGTGGCTTTTTCCTGTAATCCTGTACATTTTCCCTTCCAGCATATATCCATATCCCTTTTGAAAGTTACGATTGAATCTGCTTTCATCTCCCAATCAGGCAGTGCATTCCAGATCACAACACATTACTGTACAACAAATGGTTCTTCATGTCACCTCTGGTTCTTTTGCCAATCACCTGATATCTGTGTCCTCTGCTTACTGACCCTTTTGCCACAGGAAACAGTTTCTCCTGATTGAAAGTGTTGAGAACCATCATGATTTTGAACACCTCGGGCAAATCTCTTCTGAACTTTCTCTGCTCCAAGAAGAACAACCTCAGCTTCTCCAATCTCTCCACATAACTGAAATCCTTCACCCCGGTATCATTGCAGCAAATCTCTTCTGTTCATTTCTTGCCCCAGAAATAATTGAAATGAAATGTTTCTAAAAAATGCATGAACTAAATAAAAAGGAGAGAGAAATAAATGCTGAGCAAAATGGATATCAATGTTTGGAAGGTAAAAAGAGCAAAGAGATCGAAATTTTATTATCGAGGAGTGAGAGGAATAAATAACACTTTGGAGATTTTGTCAGTGGATTTACTGATAAATTTGGGAATTGAGAGGAAGCTGGTTCATGGAGAAAAAACTGCCAACCCGGGGGTGGAGCCTACAACTGCATCCGTCCAAAAAGAGACAGAGCAGAAGTGACAGTTCAGTCAGTGGAACAGGACACTTTTAATCTCAGGATTATGGGTTGGATGATCCACTGTGGGTGCCCGTGAAATTCCACAGGAGCTAATACAACACCTTGCTGTCAGTGGCTCCTTGTTCAATGGGTGTGATTCTTGTTTAAGGAGTGTGATTAATGAAAGTGTGAGCGACCCCAGGTTCAAATCACCAATGAGCTCTTGGCATTTTTAGTTTAATGTTACTGATTGGTGTCAGTCTTACGGAGCTGGCTTCAGGATCAGAGAACTGGATTCAAAGAGCTTGTCGACAAAATTCTAATTTACACAATGTACACATAGCCAAGTGAGAATATAAAGTTGTCGCAGTAATTGAGACCTGACTCCAAAAACAACAGGACTGGGTTCTGGAATGGACTGGAATGGAATTCTTCAGTGTTTCTGTTGTTTGACTTGCACTGACTCATCGATTTTCTTGTTTTTCACTTTGTCGATGCCTTTGAATAATTGTGGATCCTTCTTTAGAGTGTCTTCTTTCACCAGGTAGTTCTGACCTCTGATGATGTTGATTGTAATCAGCTTCAATTTGCTGATAGTTTTGGAACTGAGCAGATTTCCTTTGCTTGAGTCTACAACATGGAACTCAGTCTGACATGTGGACCCATGGGAGGATTTGAATGCCACCCCTGCGTTGGAGTTGCATCCATCCAATAAGAGTAGAAGTGACAGTTCGGTCAGTCGAATATGAGATTTTTAATGGCAGGGTTGTGAATTTGAGTCAAAAACAAGAAATGCTGGAATCACTCAGCAGGTCTGGCAGCATCTGTGGAAAGAGAAGCAGAGTTAACGTTTCGGGTCAGTGACCCTTCTTCGGAACTGACAAATATTATAAAAGTCACAGATTATAAGCAAGTGAGGTGGGGGTGGGGCAAGAGATAACAAAGGAGAAGGTGCAGATTGGACCAGGCCACATAGCTGACCAAAAGGTCACGGAGCAAAGGCAAACAATATGTTATTGGTGTGTTGAAAGACAAAGCATTAGTACAGATTAGGTGTGAATACACTGAATATTGAACAGCAGCAAGTGCAAACCTGAATAAAAACCTGAAAAAAACAGTGGGTAAGCAAACTGAACAAACTAAGATGAAATGAAATAAATGCAAAAAAAGATTGTAAACAATGCAAAAAAGAATGTAAAAAAAAGGAAGAAAAAACAACTAAAAATGAAAGTAAAATGGGGGACTGTCATGCTCTGAAATTATTGAACTCAATGTTCAGTCCGGCAGGCTGTAGTGTGCCTAATCGGTAGATGAGATGCTGTTCCTCGAGCTTGCGTTGATGTTCACTGGAACACTGCAGCAATCCCAGGACAGAGATGTGAGCATGAGAGCAGGGGGGAGTGTTGAAATGGCAAGCAACCGGAAGCTCAGGGTCCTGCTTGCGGACTGAGCGGAGATGTTCCGCAAAGCGGTCACCCAGTCTGCGCTTGGTCTCCCCAATTTCGAGGAGACCACACTGTGAGCAGCGAATACAGTATACTACATTGAAAGAAGTACAAGTAAATCGCTGCTTCACCTGAAAGGAGTGTTTGGGGCCTGGGATAGTGAGGAGAGAGGAGGTAAATGGGCAGGTATTACACCTCCTGCGATTGCAGGGGAAGGTGCCCTGGGACGGGGACGAGGTGGTGGGGGTAATGGAGGAGTGGACCAGGGTGTCGCGGAGGGAACGATCCCTTCGGAATGCTGACAGGGGAAGGGAGGGGAAGATGCGACTGGTAGTGGCATCACGCTGAAGGTGGCGAAAATGGCGGAGGATGATCCTTTGGATATGGAGGCTGGTGGGATGAAAAGTGAGGACAAGGGGAACCCTGTCAAGGTTCTGGGAGGGAGGGGAAGGGGTGAGGGGAGAGGTGCGGGGAATGGGTCGGACACGGTTGAGGGCCCTGTCAACCACAGTGGAGGGAAATCTTCGGTTGAGGAAAAAGGAGGTCATATCAGAAGCACCGTCATGGAAGGTAGCATCATCAGAGCAGATGCGTCGGAGACGGAGAAACTGGGAGAATGGAATGGAGTCCTTCCAGGAGGTAGGGTGTGAAGAAGTGTAGTCGAGGTAGCTGTGGGAGTCGGTGGGCTTATAATGGATATTGGTAGACAACCTATTCCCAGAGATGGAGACAAAGAAGTCGAGGAAGGGAAGGGAAGTGACAGAGATGGACCATGTGAAGGTGAGAGAAGGGTGGAAATTGGAAGCAAAGTTGATAAAGTTTTCTAGTTCGGGGCGGGAGCAGGAAACGGCACCGATACAGTCATCAATGTACCGGAAAAAGAGTTGGGGGAGGAGGCCTGAGTAGGACTGGAACAAAGAATGCTCGACATATCCCACAAAAAGACAGGCATAACTAGAACCCATGCGGGTACCCATAGCGACACCTTTTACTTGAAGGAATTGAAGGAAGTGCGTGGAGTTGAAGTGCTCCCGCCCCGAACTAGAAAACTTTATCAACTTTGCTTCCAATTTCCACCCTTCTCTCACCTTCACATGGTCCATTTCTGACACTTCCCTTCCCTTCCTCGACTTCTCTGTCTCCATCTCTGGGAATACGTTGTCTATTAATATCCATTATAAGCCCACCGACTCCCACAGCTACCTCGACTACACTTCTTCACACCCTACCTCCTGTAAGGACTCCATTCCATTCTCCCAGTTTCTCCGTCTCCGACGCATCTGCTCTGATGATGCTACCTTCCATGACGGTGCTTCTGATATGACCTCCTTTTTCCTCAACCGAGGATTTCCCCCCACTGTGGTTGACAGGGCCCTCAACCGTGTCCGGCCCATTCCCCGCACCTCTCCCCTCACCCCTTCCCCTCCCTCCCAGAACCGTGACAGGGTTCCCCTTGTCCTCACTTTTCATCCCACCAGCCTCCATATCCAAAGGATCATCCACCGCCATTTTCGCCACCTTCAGCGTGATGCCACTACCAGTCGCATCTTCCCCTCCCTTCCCCTGTCAGCATTCCGAAGGGATCGTTCCCTCCGCGACACCCTGGTCCACTCCTCCATTACCCCCACCACCTCGTCCCCGTCCCAGGGCACCTTCCCCTGCAATCGCAGGAGGTGTAATACCTGCCCATTTACCTCCTCTCTCCTCACTATCCCAGGCCCCAAACACTCCTTTCAGGTGAAGCAGCGATTTACTTGTACTTCTTTCAATGTAGTATACTGTATTCGCTGCTCACAGTGTGGTCTCCTCTACATTGGGGAGAGCAAGCGCAGCCTGGGTGTCCGCTTTGCGGAACATCTCCGCTCAGTCCGCAAGCAGGACCCTGAGCTTCCGGTTGCTTGCCATTTCAACACTCCCCCCTGCTCTCATGCTCACATCTCTGTCCTGGGATTGCTGCAGTGTTCCAGTGAACATCAACGCAAGCTCGAGGAACAGCATCTCATCTACCGATTAGGCACACTACAGCCTGCCGGACTGAACATTGAGTTCAATAATTTCAGAGCATGACAGCCCCCCATTTTACTTTCATTTTTAGTTATATTTTTTTCCTTTTTTTTTACATTCTTTTTTACATTTTTTACAATCTATTTTTGCATTTATTTCATTTCATCTTAGTTTGTTCAGTTTGCTTACCCACTGTTTTTTTTCAGGTTTTTTTTCAGGTTTGCACTTGCTGCTGTTCAATATTCAGTGTATTCACACCTAATCTGTACTAATGCTTTGTCTTTCAACACACCAATAACATATTGTTTGCCTTTGCTCCGTGACCTTTTGGTCAGCTATGTGGCCTGGTCCAATCTGCACCTTCTCCTTTGTTATCTCTTGCCCCACCCCCACCTCACTTGCTTATAATCTGTGACTTTTCTAATATTTGTCATTTCCAAAAAGGGTCACTGACCCGAAACGTTAACTCTGCTTCTCTTTCCACAGATGCTGCCAGACCTGCTGAGTGATTCCAACATTTCTTGTTTTTGTTTCAGATTTCCAGCATCCGCAGTATTTTGCTTTTATTTTTGTGAGTTTTGCCATTTTGTTTTTCCCTTTTTTAAGGCTTCATGAGCAGAGAGTACAGGGAGTGTTTGAAATGAGCAAGCCTCGCTTTGATTCAGGACTCTTACCTCTCTGCAGCATCTCACTATGAAAGATTGAATTTGATCTCATTTCATTCTCAGCTCGGGGTCTGTGCGGCTCAGTGGCACTTCTGGCTGTCTCCCGCTTCACAATCCATCAGTACTGAGAAAGCAATGGGGAATATTACTCACATGTTGTATTCTTTAATTTTTTGGAAAACTTGAATGCATGTATTTTCTTCCAAAACAAGGACACCAAGCCACTGTTGATGTAGGGCTGAAATAGCTCAGTTGGGAGAGCGGTAGACTGAAAATCTAAAGGTCCCGGGTTTCAGCAATTTTGCTTCCTTATGCGTCCCTTGCCTTGGTTCTGATTTTCCGGTTGCACAATTTACTTTGAAATTATTTACCAAGCACCAGTGGATTGAATTTGAGAAACAACACAGAGTCATTTACAGCACAGAAGGTGGTCGTTTGGCCTATCACGTCCATGCTGGCTCTCCCCGGAGCAATCTAGTCAGTTCCAGTCACCAGCTCGATCCCTTTTCTCCTGCAGGTTTCTTTCCTTCAAGTATCCATCTAATTTCCTTTTCAAATCATTGATTGTCTCTGCTTCCACCACACTGGTGGGCCAAGACATTCCCACCCACAACATAAAAAATTTCACCTCATCAAGGATGGGAAATACTTACATCTTCTATATTTGCTTATTCTCTATTTCTATGAGAATAGACTGACAGTCAACATGAAAGGAAACCCAAAAATCTTCGAGCAGCATGTAAATGATAAGTGGGTAGTAAGGGGTTGAGTCGGGCCTATTAGGGACAAAAAGGATAATATAAGCTTAGAGGTGCAGGGAAATGTTAATCTACTTAATGAGTACTTTGTATCAGTGATCACTAAGGAAGTGGAATTTGACAAAATATCAGTCGAAGTGAAGAGAGCAGAGTCAACGGAGAGGGTACAAATTGAGAGAGGGAGGTACTAAAAAGGCTGGCTGTGCTTAGGGAAGATAAATCGCCTGGCTCACATCCTAGGTTGCGAAAGGATATGCGGATGCAGATAACGGAAGGGCTTGCTATAATCTCCCAATCTTCCCTGGATACGGGGGAGGTGCCAGAGGATTAAACAGTGGCAAATGCGACACCCTTATTCAAGAAAGGGTGTAAGGACAGTCCGGGTAACGACAGGCTAGTTAGATTAACAGCAGCGGTGGGTAAGGTTTTAGAAAGAATAATCAGGGTAAAAAATCAACAGTCACTTGGAGAGGTTCGAGTTAATTAAGGAGAGTGAGCATGTATTTATAAATGGGAGTTCATGCTTGACTAATCTAACTGCATTTTTTGATGAACTAACAGAGCAGTTTGATGAAGGGAATGCAGTGGATGTTGTTTTATGGATTTTAAGGAAGCGTTTGACAAGGTACCACATAAAAGGGCGGTTAACAAAATTGAGGTTCGTGGTATAGGAGGGTCAGTGTCCAATTGGATAGAAAATTGGTTTAAGGACAGAAAACAGCGAGTCTTATTAAATGGTTCTTTGTCAGACTGGAGGATAGTCGACAGTGGTGTTCCCCAAGGGTCAGTGCTAGAACCACTGCTTTTTTTGCTCAAGGTAAGTGACTTGGATCTTGGAATACAGAGTAGAATCTCAAAATATGCCGATGACACCAAACCTGGAGGAGCGGCAAACAGTGAGGATGAAATGAACTGCCTGCAACAGGACAGTGATAGGCTAGCAGAATGGGCAGACAGGTGGCAGATGGAATTTAATAGTGACAAGTGTGAGGTGATGTATTTTGGCATAAGGAATAGGGAGAGGCAATATATACTTAATGGCACAGTTCTAAATAGTGTACTGGAATAGAGGGACTTGGGGTTCATGTGCATCAATCTTTGAATGAGGCAATTCATATTGCGAGAGTGGTTCGCAAAGCATATGGGATCTTGGGCTTTATAAATAGAGGCATTGAGTACAAAAGCATGGAAGTTATGCTGAACCATTATAAAACTCTGGTTAGGCCCCAATTGGAGTGTTGCTTCCAGTTCTGCTCAGCAGACTTTAGAAAGAATGTGAGGGTCCTTGAGACGATGCAGAGGCGATTTACCAGAATGGATCCAGGGATGGGGGATTTTAGTTACAAGGTTAGGTTGGAAAAGCTAGGATTATTCTGCCTTTCTCAAAGGAGATTGAGTGGAGAATTGATAGAGGTGTATAACACCTCTAGAGAACAGGCCATCCTGGACTGGGTATTGTGTAATGAGAAAGGATTAGTTAACAATCTTGTTGTTCCCTTGGGGAAGTGCGCCCATAATATGATAAAATTCTTCATTAAGATGGAGTTGATTCCGAGACTCGGGTCCTGAATCTAAACAAAGAAAACTATGAAGGTATGAGGCGGGAGTTGGCTTTGATAGATTGGGGAACGTTACTTAAAGGGTTGACAGTGGATAGGCAATGGCTAGCATTTAAAGGGCGCATGGATGAATTACAATAATTGTTCATTCCTGTCTGTGCAAAAGTAAAACAGGAAGGGTGGCTCAACTGTGGCTTACAAAAGAAATTAAGGAAAGTATTAGATCCAAGGAGGAGAAATATAAAATGGCCAGAACAAGCAGCAAACCTGAAGATTGTGAGCAGTTTGGAATTTAGCAGAGGAGGACAAAAGGATTGATTAAGAAGGGGGAAATAGAGTATGAGAGTAAGCTAGCAGAGAACATAAAAACTGACTGTAAAAGCTTCTATAGATATGTGTAGAGAATAAGATTAGTGAAGACAAATGTGGGCCCCTTACAGTTAGAAACGGGGGAATTTATAATGGGGAACAAAGAAATGGCAGACCAATTAAATACATACTTTGGATCTGTCTTCACAAAGGAGGATACAAATTATCTCCCAGAAATGTTGGGGAACATAGGGTCTAGTGAGAAGGAGGAACTGTATGAAATCAGTATTAGTCGGGAATGTTTGGGAAATTGATGGGATTGAAGGCCGAAAAATCCCCAGGGCCTGATAATCTACATCCCAGAGTACTTAAGGAAGTGGCCCTTGAAATAGCAGATGCATTTCTGGTCTTTTTTCAAAATTCTATCGACTCTGGAACAGTTCCAATGGATTGGATGGTAGTTAATGTAACTCCACTATTTAAAAAAAGAGGCAGAAATTAAACAGCGAATTATATACCGGTTAGCCTGACATCAGTCGTGGGGAAAATGCTGGAGTCCATTATAAAAGATGTAATAGCAGAGTGCAATAATAACTCGTCTCCACTCCTAGTATTTCTAAATCCCACACATTCACTATAATGGGAACAATTATTTCCTGTTGTGTCTCTCTCAGATTTGTAAACTTCACTGTATTGGAGTGAGGTAACATCTACTGGCGGGAAGCAAGAACTGCAATTAAGCAGCAGAAACTCCACAGTCTGTCAGGGTTAAAGAAACATTGCAATGTGAGGATACAGCGAAGTGGTTTGATTGGGTAGATGGAGACATGATTCCACTTGTGGTGGTGTCTGAAGCTAAGGCCAGAAATACAACATTGTCATTAATAAAAGAAATGAGGAATTCATGAAAAATGTAGTAACGTAGTGAATGGTTCGAATGTGGATAGAATAGAAAGTGAGATTGGATGGACAGAAGCAGTCTGAAAGGATGGCTGAAACAAAAGGTGAGTGCCCTGAAACGTTAACGTTAATCTCACAGCACAGATGCTGCCAGAGCTGCTGAACATTTCCAGCACTTTCTGTTTTTATTTCAGCATTTGCAGGATGTTGCTTTGATCTGAAAAAAAATGGATGATTGGCTGGAGGGTTATAGTGAAATTCCACAGCAGCTAATAAAGTTTGACTTGTCAGTGCCTCGTTGGTCTAGGGGTATGATTCTCGCTTAGGGGGTATGGTTAATTAACATGCGAGAGATCCCGGGTTCAAGTCATGGACGAGCCCTGGTCTGCTGGCATTTTTAGATTAAGGTCATCTATTGGTTTCAGCCTTGCAGAAGGTGGAATTGACTTCCATACGGAGCTGGCTTGAGGACCAGACAACTGGATTCAAAGAGCTTGTCGACAAAATTGCAATTAACTAAATGTACAGATAGCCAAGTGGGAATATAAAGTTGTTGCTGTCATTGTGACCTGACTCCAAAAACAACAGGACTGGGTTCTGGACTGGAATGAAATGGAATTCTTCAGTGTTTCTGTTGTTTGGCTTGCATTGTCTCATCGATTTTCTTGTTTTTCACTTTGTCGATGCCTTTGAATAATTGCGGATCCTTCTTCAGGGTGTCTTCTTTCACCAGGTAGTTCTGACCTCTGATGATGTTGATTGTAATCAGCTTCAACTCGCTGATAGTTTTGGAAGTGAGCAGATTTCCTTTGCTTGAGTCTACAACATGGAACTCAGTCTGACATGTGGACCCATGGGAGGATTTGAATGCCATCCCTGCGTTGGAGTTGCATCCATCCAATAAGAGACCGAGTAGAAGTGACAGTTCTGTCAGTCGAACATGAGACTTTTAATGGCAGGGTTGTGAGTTTGAGTGCCATTCTGTTTTTCCCTTTTGTAAGGCTTCATGAGCAGAGAGTACAGGGAGTGTTTGAAATGAGCAAGTCTCGCGTTGATTCAGGACTCTTACCTCTCAGCAGCATCTCACTATGAAAGATTGAATTTGATCTCATTTCATTCTCAGCTCGGGGTCTCTGCGGCTCAATGGCACTTCTGGCTGTCTCCCGCTTCACAATCCATCAGTACTGAGAAAGCAATGGAGAATATTACTCACATGTTGTGTTCTTCAATTTTTTGGAAAACTTGAATGTATGTATTTTCTTCCAAAACAAGGACACCAATTCATTGTTGATGTCGGGCTGAAATAGCTCAGTTGGGAGAGCTTTAAATTGAAGATCTAAAAGTCCCTGGTTCAATCCCGGGTTTCAGCAATTTTGCTTCCTTTGCGTCCCTTGCCTTGGTTCTGATTTTCCGGTTGCACAATTTACTTTGAAATTATTTACCAAGCACCAGTGGATTGAATTTGAGAAACAACACAGAGTCATTTACAGCACAGAAGGTGGTCGTTTGGCCTATCACGTCCATGCTGGCTCTCCCCGGAGCAATCTAGTCAGTTCCACTCACCAGCTCAATCCCTTTCCTCCTGCAAGTTTCTTTCCTTCAAGTATCCATCCAATTTCCTTTTCAAATCATTGATTGTCTCTGCTTCCACCACACTCGTGGGCCAAGTCATTACAACCCACAACAAAAGCAAGTTCCACCTCATCAAGGATGGGAAATACTTACATCTTCTGTATTTGCTTGTTCTCTATTTCTATGAGAATAGACTGGCAGTCAACATGAAAGGAAACCCAAAAATCTTCGATCAGCATGTAAATGATAAGTGGGTAGTAAGAGGTTGAGTCGGGCCGATAAGGGACAAAAAGGATAATATAAGCTTAGAGGTGCAGGGCAATGTTAATCTACTTAATGAGTACTTTGTATCAGTGATCACTAAGGAAGTGGAATTTGACAAAATATCAGTCGAAGTGAAGAGAGTAGAGGCAATGGAGAGAGTACAAATTAGGAGAGGGAGGTACTAAAAAGGCTGGCTGTGCTTAGGGAAGATAAATCACCTGGTCCGGATGGCTCACATCCCAGGTTGCGAAAGGAAATGCGGATGCAGATAACGGAAGGGCTTGCTATAATCTTCCAATCTTCCCTGGATATGGGGGAGGTGCCAGAGGATTAAACAGTGGCAAATGCGACACCCTTATTCAAGAAAGGGTGTAAGGACATTCCGGGTAACTACAGGCTAGTTAGATTAACAGCAGCGGTGGGTAAGGTTTTAGAAAGAATAATCAGGGTAAAAAATCAACAGTCACTTGGAGAGGTTCGAGTTAATTAAGGAGAGTGAGCATGGATTTATAAATGGGAGTTCATGCTTGACTAATCTAACTGCATTTTTTGATGAACTAACAGATCAGCTTGATGAAGGGAATGCAGTGGATGTTGTTTGTATGGATTTTAAGGAAGCGTTTGACAAGGTACCACATAAAAGTGGGGTTTACAAAATTGAGGTTCGTGGTATAGGAGGGTCAGTGTCCAATTGGATAGAAAATTGGTTTAAGGACAGAAAACAGGGAGTCTTATGAAATGATTCTTTGGCAGACTGGAGGATAGTCGACAGTGGTGTTCCCCAAGGGTCAGTGCTAGAACCACTGCTTTTTTTGCTAAAGATAAATGACTTGGATCTTGGAATATTGAGTAAAATCTCAAAATATCCCGATGACAACAAACTTTGAGGAGTGGAAAACAGTGGGGATGATATGAACTGCCTGCAACAGAACAATGATAGGCTAGCAGAATGGGCAGACAGGTGGCAGATGGAATTTAATAGTGACAAGTGTGAGGTGATGTATTTTGGCATAAGGAATAGGGAGAGGCAATATTTACTTAATGGCACAGTTCTAAAGTGTGTGTTGGAATAGAGGGACTTGGGGTTCATGTGCATCAATCTTTGAAGGTGGCAAGACATATTGCGAGAGTGGTTAGCAAAGCATATGGGATCTTGGGCTTGAAAAAAAGAGGCATTGAGTAAAAAGCAGGGAAGTTATGCTGAACCATTATAAAGCTCTGGTTCGGCCCCAGTTGTAGTGTTGCTTCCAGTTTTGCTTACCACACTTAAGAAAGAATGTGAGCGTCCTTGAGAGGATGCAGAGGAAATTCACCAGAATGGATCCAGGGATGGAGGATTTTAGTTACAAGGTTAGGTTGGAAAAGCTAGGGTTGTTCTACCTGCATCAAAGGAGAGTGAGGGGAGAATTGATAGATGTGTTTTCGGCTATGACAGTTTTAAATAAGTTGGCAAGGAAACATTGTTCCCGTTAACTATTGGTACAAGGACTAGGGGACACAGATTGAAGGTTTTGGACAGGAGGTACAGGGGGAATGTGCGCAAGAACTTTCTTACACTGATTGGTGATGATCTGTAACTCGCTGCCCACGAGGGCGGTGGAAATGGAGACAATCGAGGATTACAAAATGAATTTGAATGGGCACTTGAAGGAAATAATTTTACAGGGCTATGGGGATCGAGCAGACAAGTGATAACTCGTCTCCACTCCTAGTATTTCTAAATCCCACACATTCACTATAATGTGAACAATTCTTTCCTGTTGTGTCTTTCTCAGATTTGTAAACTTCACTGCATTGGAGTGAAGTGACATCTACTGGCAAGAAACATGAACTGCCGCTTCTCGGCCTTTTGGCTCAGATCAAGTGTAGTATCTGTTCTTATCAGTGCTTATTTGATTGAGAAGAGACCATGATCATTGCCTTTTGATCCTGGGGAAGCTTTGAGTAAAATGGCAAGAATCAATTTTCGAACTTCGGGCCAGGGAGTGCGCAACACCGTTCGGGTGGTCGTGAAGGACAAGGAAGGAGATGCACCGGTCGATCGCACCTTCTTCATCAAGAAAATTCTCTTCGATTGCTGCGGATTTCAAGCGACGGACGTCTTCTGCCTCCAGGATTTCCCCAGCAGTGGATACTTCGACGTGACGTTCCGGAACGTGGCGGGATGCATCAAGTTCCTGAAGGCGTTCAAGGAGAAAGGGGACCGGGCGCCACTGTCGATCGTCACAGCGGAGCCGCTCTTCACGCTTCCGTCACAACGGGACCGGGTGGTGACGATTCACCTCTACAACCCCCATGTTCCGGTGGTGGATGTACTCACCTTTCTCGCCAGGTACATCGAGGTGGCCGGCAGCAGCACTGATGTCAAGGACCCCTTTGGGATCTGGACCAGCAAGCGGCAGGTCAAGGTGACCTTGAAGGTAGATGCCAGTGGAGCCATCATCCACCCTCCCTCCAGCTTCGCTATCGGGGGAAGTCGAGGCTTCTTGGTCTACGCTGGGCAGCCCAGAGTTTGCCGCACCTGTGGCAAATCTGGTCACATGGCAGCCAACTGCAGCACGGTTGTTTGCAAGAACTGCAAGGAGGAAGGCCATCAGACCAAGGACTGTAAGCAGACTAAGTGTTGCAACTTGTGCGGTGCGGCAGGCCATCTCTACAAGACCTGCCCCAAACGTTGCCTCAGCTAGGCTCAGGCGGCAAGGTCCAAGGAAAGGCCGGGAGAAGGTTCGACGAAGGCGTCCGCTGTTTGAAAGGAGACCAGCAGCTTTCTCCGCAGTGAGGAACTTCAACCTGAGAAGGAAGGGGAGGCAGCTGAAACCAACGACCCAGCACCTACCCAGCGCCCGGAAACCCCTCCTCCACAGACAGAATCGATGGAAGAGGAGGCAGCAGATGGACAAACAGGTCAGTGGCAAGTGGTCCAAAGGAAAACAACAAAGAAAAAACATCCCAAAGCCACCACCCAAACCAGTGGCAAGAGGAGGCTCTCTTCTGAATCAGACTGCAACAACACCTCTTCACTGGACGGGGAAATGCTGGAACGACAGCCCCTTCAAAAGAGGCGGCAGAACTCCGAGATGGATGATAAAGCATCCCAGCCCCCGGGCACTGGAAGCTGTGAGGGGCCCAGCGTGCCCCAACCCCAATGCCCCACACGTAACGAAGTGGCCAACGCATCTCAGCTCTGTGACACCGGGAGCAAAGACACGTCTGGCGCACCTGAGCTCCGGGAGACCGGGAGCTGTGATGTTTTCGAGGAGGAACAGATGGAAGCAGCTGAGGACAACCCAATCCTCTCTGCCTACAAGACCCCCCCTGATGTCACCCGAGCGGCACAAACACTGCATGAAAAATCAGGAGGGGTTTTTGAGCCCAACCAACGTGAAACTGCTTGCGCATACGATGGGTATGCAGGAACATCCCGAAGGGAAAGGACTGGGACTAGCGAGGACAAATGGTATGGGAAGCAACAACTAATTTTTCGTAAAAAATGAGTGCAAGAATTGCTTCCATTAATGTGCGTAGCATTAAATCGACTACGCGATGTGTTTCAACCTTGGATTACCTTGCCAAGGTCAAAGCTGACCTACTGTTTCTGCAGGAGTGTGGAATACCACACCTCAGCACCTACAGGCAGTGGTCGCGATGGTGGTCCCACGGGCCATCGATCTGGTCGGGGGGTAATGACTGCCGTTCCTCCGGCCTGGGTATTCTGCTGCGGGGAGGTAACTTCACCATCTCCGAAGTTAAGGAGGTGGTGGGCGGCCGCCTCCTCGTAGCAGACGTGATGTACAACAACGCTCCGCTCCGGTTGATCAACGTGTACGCCCCGGTACAACGCAGCGAGCGGCTGACCGTCTTCCAGCAGCTCCCACTGCTGCTGGCGACGTCCAGGCCGGTCATCCTAGGCGGTGACTTCAACTGCATCATCGATGCGGCTGGACGATCCGGCAGTGACGACAGCAAACTGGACGCTTCGTCCAGATTCCTAATAGAAACAGTTAAGGATGCCAAACTGCACGACGTCTTCAGCAAACCTGCAGACGGAGCGCAGCGCAGATACACATGGTCAAATCGGACGGGTCTGCCCGTTCCAGGATTGACTTCCTGTTTGTGTCCCGTGCTGTCACGGTCGGATCCACCGACGTCAAGCCGGTGTTCTTCTCCGACCACTGCCTCTTACTGGCCGACTGTCACTTGCAGGACGACCAGCGGGTTGGCAGAGGGACGTGGAAGCTCAATGCGACACTGCTGACCCCAGAGAACGTTGAGGAACTCAAAAGGGATTACAAAGGTTGGAGGACCGTGAAACCCCTCTTTGAGTCTCCAGTTCACTGGTGGGAAGCGATTAAGGAGAACATCAAGAGGTTCTTCATCCACAAAGGTGTTCAGAAGGCGAGAGAGAGACAGAGGGAACTGTCGCGACTCCAGAAAATTATGCAAAATCTACTCCGGTTGCAGTCAATGGGGGTCGAGGTCAAGGAGGACCTCCAAGAGGTGAAGAGCCAGCAGGCCTCGCTCTTTGCCAAGGAGGCCTCCAAGATGATCTTCCGGTCCAGAGTCCGCTCCATCGAGCAGGATGAGACGTGCTCGCGTTACTTCTTCCAAAAGGTACACAGAGAGAGCTCTGTTATCAGCAGCCTGAAGGAAGAAGATGGCTCGGTAACGTCTTCGCAGTCCGACATCCTAAGGATCAGCAAATCCTTTTATGCTGGGCTGTATGACGCGAAGCCCACAGACAGCAGAGCCTCCCAGTCCTTCCTGTCATCTATCACAGAGGTCCTAGATGACAGCAGGAGGGAGAGACTGGACAAGCCGCTAACTCTGGACGAGCTGACAAAGGCCGTCCAGTCTTTCGAGACGAGTAAAACCCCCGAGAGCGACTGCTTACCGGTCGAGTTGTACTCGGCCCTGTGGGACTGGGTCGGCCCGGACCTGCTGGAAGTATACGAGAGTATGCTCCTGGCCGGCAGCATGTCAGAATCCATGAGAAAAGGCATCATCACCCTCATTTACAAGCAGAAGGGGGAGAGGGCAGAAATCAGAAATTGGCGGCCCATCTCACTGCTTAATTTTGATTACAAGATTCTGTCCAAAGTCATAGCCAGTCGAGTCAAGTCTGCTCTGGAGTTGGTGATTCACCCCGATCAGACCTGTACTGTACCCGGCAGGAAGATCTCTGATAGTCTCGCGCTACTCAGGGAGACGATCGCCTACGTACGGGACAGGAGGGTGGACACCTGCCTCATCAGCCTGGACCAGGAGAAGGCTTTTGACAGGATATCGCACACCTACATGATGGACGTGCTTTCCAAAATGGGGTTTGGGGAGGGAATCTGCAATTGGATCCAACTGCTCTACACAAACATCAGTAGTGCAGTCTCAATCAACGGGTGGGAATCTGAAAGTTTCCCAATCAAATCTGGAGTCAGACAGGGCTGTCCTCTGTCCCCGGTCTTGTTTGTTTGCTGTATTGAACCCTTTGCTGAGTCTATTAGGAAGGATGCGAGCATAAGAGGGGTGACAATCCCAGGCAGCGGAGGAACTCAGGTCAAAACCTCCCTGTACATGGATGACGTCGCCGTCTTCTGCTCGGATCCGCTGTCCATGCGCAGACTGATGAGCATCTGCGACCAGTTCGAACTGGCCTCGGGAGCCAAAGTTAACCACGGCAAGAGCGAGGCCATGTTCTTTGGGAACTGGGCTGACCGATCCTTTGTCCCCTTCACCGTCAGGACAGATTACCTGAAGGTGCTGGGGATATGGGGCGTGCACCAAAACATGGGAGGAGCGAGTAGCCAAGGTACGACAAAAGTTGGGCATGTGGGGGCAGCGATCTCTCTCCATTGTGGGTAAGAACCTGGTCATCAGGTGCGAGGCACTCACGTTGTTGCTCTACGTGGTGCAGGTCTGGCCCATACCCCACTCCTGCGCCGTGGCAGTCACCCGAGCCATTTTCAGCTTCGTCTGGGGATCTAAAATGGACCGGGTCCGGAGGGACACGATGTTCAAATCTCTGGACAAGGGCTGGAAAAATGCACCCAACGTGGCCCTCATCCTGATGACCACCTTCGTGTGCGGCTGCATCAAGCTGTGTGTAGATCCCCAGTACGCAAACTCCAAGTGTCACTACGTGCTGAGGTTCTATCTGTCCCCGGTGTTGCGAAGGATGGGCCTGGTCACATTGCCGCGGAACGCTCCATGCAGTTGGGCCGTGCCGTACCACCTATCCTTCGTGGAGCAGTTTCTGCGGGAAAACACCTTCGACCACCGGTCCATCAGGCAGTGGTCTGCACGGAATGTCCTCAAGGCCCTACGGGTAAAGGAAACGGTGGATCCTGTCGGATGGTTCCCCGAGCAGACCGTCGAAGTCATTTGGCGGAATGCCTCATCACCAGAACTTTCAAACAAGCACCAAGACGTAGCTTGGCTGGTGGTGAGAAGGGCCCTCCCCGTCAGATCCTTCCTGCACACCCGAAGTCTCGCCCCCTCCGCACAGTGCCCCCGCGTTGGCTGTGGTGGGGAAGAGACGGTCGCCCACATCCTCCTGGAATGTGCCTTTGCAAAGCAGGTGTGGAAAGAGATGCAGTGGGTTTTGTCAAGGTTCATCCCAAGCAGCTCTGTAACACAGGAGTCTGTGCTCTGCGGGCTGTTCCCAGGGACGCACACCGAGACAAACATCAACTGCTGCTGGAGGACTATCAATTCGGTGAAAGACGCCCTTTGGTCTGCCCGAAACTTGCTGGTCTTCCAGCGCAAAGAGTTGTCCACCACCGAATGTTGCAGACTGGCACATTCCAAAGTCCAGGACGACGTGCTGAGGGACGCACTAAAGCTTGGGGCAGCCGCAGCAAAGGCTCAATGGGGAAAGACCACAGTGTAAGGTTCCCCCACCAAGCTGGACTGAGGGGCTGGATCCATGGGAAACCCCTCGAACTGTATCGTTAATATTCTCAATTGCTGTAAATGTAAAACTGTAATTGACATGACAATTGTGAAACGGAAGGGTTGGGAAGAAACTCATGACAGTATTGAAGGAAACTGATCTCCCTTGCAATGTTTGTATTTTTTGGTGCTGTTTGGAAACTGTTTGGCAATGTAATTTTTACAGATTTTTATGAATAAAGTATATTTTGGAAATAAAAAAAAGATCTGCCGTGATGAGATCAGCCATGATTGTATTGAATGGCAGAGCAGGCTCGAGTGGCTGACTTGCCGACTCCGGCTCCTCGTTCTTATGTTCATAGAATCATACAGCACAGAAGGAGGTCATTCGGCCCTATTGTGCCTCTGCTGACTCTCTGACAAAAAGATGCAATTAGTCCAACCCCCTGCCTATTTCCCCATAATCCTGGAGAATTTCACTTTGAAATATTTGTCCAATTCCTTTATGAAAGTTATAATTGAATCTGTTTCCACCACCCTGTCAGACAATTCATTCCAAATCCGAATCAGTTACTGGGTAAAAAGATCTCTCCTCACCTCCCCTTGACATCTTTGGCCAATTATTTTAAATCTGTGTCCTCTGGTTACTGACCCCCAGGACAGTGGAAACAGTTTCTCCCTCTCTACACTATGAAAATCCTTCATGATTCTGAACACCTCTATTAAATCTTCCCTTAACCTTCTCTACTCTGAGGAGAACAATCCCAGCTTCACCAGCCTGTCCTAGGAACTGACACCCCTCATCTCTGGTATCATTCTAGTAAATCTCCTCTGAACTGTCTCAGAAGCTTTGATGTCCTTTCTGAAGCCTGGTGCCCAGAACTGGACACATTACTCGAGCTGAGATCGAGCCAGCGACGCCCATATCCCACGAACGAATAAAAAAACGCTCCCGAACCAGTCCCCAATTCTTAAGCATTTATCGACACTCCCTGCCCAGTCCCCAAATCTTATTCATTTAGAAACGCTCCCTGCCCAGTCTCCAACTCTTATTCATTTACAGACGCTTCCTGACCAGTACCCAAATCTTATTCATTTAGAGACGCTCCCTGCCCAGTCCCCCAATTCTTATCCATTTGCAGACGCTCCCTGCCCAGTCCCCAATTCTTATCCATTTACAGACGCTCCCTGACCAGTACCCAAATTTTATTCATTTGGAGACGCTCCCTGCCCAGTCCCCAATTCTTATCCATTTATAGACGCCGTTTCGGGAAGCCTCACCGGGAAAAGCTTCACCACCGCCATCCGCAGGGATACAGATGGGATTGTTCCATCTTATTGTGGCCCTGAGGCCCTGCTCCAGCTGTGTGAGCCCGCAAAGTCTTCTCGCCCTTTGTGAATATCCCGCTCCAACTCCGAACCCGCAGCTCTTGCTGCTGACAAAGCTCTCTACCGCGCCTGCGCGCCCCGCTCCTGTCACAGATAGGGCGGATTCTAGGCCGCTGAGCATTCTGGGTATCACACCTGTCATTAATGCTATTCTTTCAGCTGAAAGGTTTTATTACGTACATTTCATGTCCTGGAATCGTCGTGAGTGTTTTCTTTTGCACCTGTCAGTGCCTGGGAGGATAGAGTCAGCTTCACTTTGTAGCCATGAGTTTCTGGTGTGAGACAGTGGTGTTTAACTCAGTATATTTCAGTTTTTGGTCTGTGACTGTGGGTATTATTCAATACCTGTTTGTTTCTGCTATTGCTCTGTGAGTTTCACCACATATCTTTCAACAACTTGTATGTGAGCATCAGCTTTTGTCGAGATCTATCAGTTTCTGAGAAGTGAGAAAGGGTTTGATTCTATCCCTATCAGTTTCTGTTACATGCATGTGTCTTTAATCTGCACCTCCTCTGAGTGTGTCTTCGTCTCTGTACTTGCAGGTGAATATGTGTTTTGCTTTGTATCTCTCAGTCTTTGAAGTGTGAGCCTGGGTTTGTACCTAATTTCCTTTGTACCTTGCAGTTGGGACATGAAAGAAAGAATTTTACACGTTACCTGCCAACTGCTGCTACGTGACTGTGGGTTTCACACTGTATCTGTCAATTTCTTGTCTGGTAATGCGAAGTTTACAGTGGACCTGTCAGTTTCTAGTCCAGGACTGATTGGGTTTACTCTGTCCCTCACATTCGCTGGTATGTTAGTGTGGGGTTTACATTGTACCTGTCAGTTTCTTGTATGTGAGTGTTGATTTCACTCTGAAAAGAATCATAGATCATAGAATAGTTACAGAACAAAAGGAAGCCATTCAGCTCATTGTGCTTGTGCTGCTTCTCTGCACGAGCAACTCAGCTCATGCCACAGACTCATGTATTCCATGAAAACATGCAATTTTTTTCACTTCAGATAATTATTTTATACCATTTTGAAAACCATGGTTGAATCAGCCTCCATCACACTCTCAAACAGTGCATATCAGATCTTAACCACTCGCTGTGCAAAAGAAGTTTTTCCTCATGTTGCCTTTGGTTCCTTTGCCATTCACCTTAAATCGGTGTCCTCTGGTTACAGAGCCGTGAATAATATTCCCCATTGCTTTCTCAGCTCTGATGGATTGTGAAGCGGGAGATGGCCAGAAGTCCCACTGAGCCGCACTGACCCCGAGCTGGGAATGAAATGAGATGAAGTTCAATCTTTCACAGCGAGATGCTGCAGAGAGATAAGAGTCCTGAATCAAAGTGAGACGTTCTCATACTTTTGCTAAATTTCATTTCAAACACTCCTTGTACTCTCTGCTAATGAAGCCATAAAAAAGGGAAAAACAAAATGGCACTCAAACTCACCACCCTGAAATTAAAAGTTTCATGTTTGACTGACTGAACTGTCACTTCTACTCGGTCTCTTATTGGATGGATGCAACTGTATTCTGCAACGCAGGGGTGGCATTCAAATCCTCCCATGGGTCCACATGTCAGACTGAGTTCCATGATGTAGACTCAAGCAAAGGAAATCTGTTCAGTTCCAAAACTATCAGCGAAATTGAAGCTCATTACAATCATCATCATCAGAGGTCAGAACTACCTGGTGAAAGAAGACAATCTGAAGAAGGATCCACAATTATTCAAAGGCATCGACAAAGTGAAAAACAAGAAAATCGATGAGTCAATGCAAGCCAAACAACAGAAACACTGAAGAATTCCATTCCATTCCAGTCCAGAACCCAGTCCTGTTGTTTTTGGAGTCAGGTCACAATTACTGCAACAACTTTATATTCCCACTTGGCTATCTGTACATTTAGTTAATCAAGCTCTTTGAATCCAGCTCTCTGGTCCTCAAGCAGGCTCCATTTGGAAATCAATTCCGCCTTCTGCAAGGCTGAAACCAATCAATGACCTTAAACTAAAAATGCCAAAGAAGAAGGGCTTGTCTAGGACTTGAACCCAGGATCTCTCACACATTAATTAATCACTCACCCTAAGCAAGAATCATACCCCTAGATCAACATGCCACTGATATCAGAACTTCCTTTTAGCTCCTGTGGAATTTCACTGGCAGCCAAAGCCGATCATCCATTTTTTTTTCAGAGCAAAGCAACATCCTGCAAATTCTGAAATAAAAACAGAAAGTGTTGGAAATGTTCAGAAACTCTGGCAGCATCTGTGGAGAGAGAAACAGAGTTAACCTTTCAGGGCGTTTACCTTTTGTTTGAGCCATCCTTTCACACTGCTTCTGTCCACCCAATCTCACTTTCTATTTTATCGAGATTCCACCCACTCACTACCTAAATACATTTATCATGAATTCCTCATATCTTTTAATAATGACAATTTTATATTTCTGGCCTTTGCTTTGGACTCCACCACAAGTGGAATCATGTCTCCATCAACCCAATCAAACCCATTCACTATTTCCTCACATTGCAATGTTTCTTTCACCCTGACAGACGATGGAATTTCTGCTGCTTGATTGCAGTTCTTGCTTCCTGCCAGTAGATGTCACCTCACTCCAGTGCAGTGAAGGTGACAAATCTGAGAGCACACAACAAGAAGTAATTGTTCACGTTGTTCATTGTTCAGTGAACAGGTCCCTCTATTCCTGCACACTCTTTAGAACTGTGCCATTAAGTATATATTGCCTCTCCCTATTCCTTCTGCTAAAATGCATCACCTCACACTCGTCGCTATTAAAATCCATCTGCACCTGTCTGCCCATTCTGCTAGCCTATCACTGTCTTGTTGCAGGTGGTTCATTTCATCCTCACTGTTTGCCACTTCTCCAAGTTTGGTGTTAACGGCATATTTTGAGATTCTACTCTATATTCCAAGATCCAAGTCATTTATCTGTAGCAAATAAAAAGCAGTGGTTCCAGCAGTGACCCTTGGGGAACAGTACTGTCGACAACCTTCCAGTCTGAGAATGAACCATTTATTACGACTTTCTGTTTTCTGTCCTTAAGCCAATTTTCTATCCAATTGGACACTGACCCTCCTATTCCATGAACCTCAATGTTGTTAATCACCCTTTTATGTGTCGCTTCTTAAAATCCACATAAACAACATCCACTGCATGCCCTTCATAAACCTTCTCTGTTAGTTCATCAAAACATGCAGTTAGATTAGTCAAGCATGAACTCCCTTTTATAAATCCATGCTCACGCTCCTGAATTAACGCAAACCTCTCCAAGTGACTGTTGATTTTTTCCCTGATTATTCTTTCTAAAACCTTACCCACCACTGCTGTTAATCTAACTGGCCTGTAGTTAGCCGGACTGTCCTTGCACCCTTTCTTGAATAAGGGTGTCACATTTGCCACAGTTTAATCCTCTGACACCTTCCCCGTATCCAGGGAAGATTGGTAGATTATAGAAAGCCTTTCTGTTATCTGCATCCACATTTCCTTTCGCAATCTGGGATGAAAGCCATCCGGACCAGGTAATTTATCTTCCTGAAGCATAACCAGCCTTTTCAGTACCTCCCTCTCTCAATTTGTACCCTCTCCATTGCCTCTACACTCTCCACTTCTACTGATATTTTGTCAAATTCCACTTCCTTAGTGATCATTGATACAAGGTACTCATTAACTAGATTAACATTGCCCTGCAGCTCTAAGTATATATTACCCTCTTTGTCCCTAATGGGGCCCACTTCACCGCTTACTACCTGCTTATTATTTAAAGACTGCTCAAAGATTTTTGGGTTCCCTTTCATGTTGACTGCCATTCTATTCTCGTAGAGATAGAGAATAAGCTAAATATGGAAGATATAAATATTTCCCATCCTTGGGTGAGGTGGAATTTTTTTATGCTGTGAGTGGTAATGTCCTGACCCACGAGTGTGATGGAAGTAGAGACAATCAATGATTTGAAAAGGAAATTGGATGGATACCTGAAGCAAAGGAACTTGCAGGAGGAAAGGGATCGAGCAGGTGAGTGGAACTGAGTAGCTGGCTCCGATAATTGCTGCAGTCACTTCGATCCCCCTTAATTTTGTACAAGGTGACAATGTTTGTATCACGCATGTTTTGAGCCCTTGTTGAGCTGGACGATGGTGGGCTCACTGTCCAGTTCCTCCATGACAGGGAAGTCTGGAATGGCACTGAGAGCTACTTCAATGACAATGTTCTCCGTTATGTAGAGTTCAAGATAATGCTCCAGTCACCTTTCCATCTGCTTGTTAGGTTCACTGATGATCACCCCTCTCTTTGTCTTCAAAAGGTGCTGATTTAGTTACTACTGGGCCCATTGCTTTCTTAATTCCTTCATACATCCCTCTAGCATCCCCGGATTCAGCCGCAGAGTTTTAACCAGTATTGATTGGTGCAGTGTTGAGCAGTCTGCAGAGACTTGTTTCTGGCAGCTCTGAGAGCATCTAGATGTTGTTTGCTGGGGACTTGTTTGTAGTTCATGTGGGCTCTCCACTTAGTTACAGTAACTGACTCCATTTCAGTCCAATAAGCCTCAAACCAGTCAGCATTCCTCCCATCTCTTTTCCTATACACAGTGAGTGCAGAGTTATAGATGGTGGTGTGCAGATGATTCCACTTTGACACTGCACTGAGGCCTTGAGCATTGTTGTCTGAAAGAGCCTGATCGAGGATGTTGAGGAACTCCTGGGTCCTTTCCGGGTCAGTGGTTCGGCAAGTGTTGATCAGGAGACGACCTTTCTTCATGGATGGATGAAGCTTCCTTGGCTGAAGCCTGACCTTGTTACACACCAGGGAGTGGTCAGTGTCACAGTCAGCGCTGTGATAGCTGTGAGTGATGAGGACACTGCTGAGGGTGGTATGTCTGGTGATGATAAGGTCTAGCTGGTGCCAGTGGCGTGATCTCGGATGTCTCCAGGACACCTTGTGGCACAGCTTGACCTGGAAGTAGCTGTTCATCACACAGAATCCATGGTGACAGCATAGCTCCAGCAACCTCTGTACATTTTCGTTCATCTTGCAAATCCCCTGGTGCTCTATGCACATTGGCAAAGCTGTGTAGTCAGTATCCAAGCTTGTGTTGAAGTCTCCTAGAAGGTACAGTCCCTCAGTGCTGGGAATTCTACTGATGGCAGTGTCAAGTGTCACATAGAATTGATCCTTGACATCTGGGGTGGAGGTGAGTGTCGGGACATAGATGCACATGAGATTAACTGGGCCCACGCTTGTTGACAAGTGAAGAGTAAGAAGTCTCTCTGAGCCTACTGTGGGTGGTTCACTCATCTCAAGTAGCGTGTTTTTTACTGTGAAACCCACTCCATGCTCACGAGTTGCCTCTTGGGCTTTCCCCTGCCAGAAGAAGGTGCAGTGTTTCTCTTTGAGGGATCCACTTTGAACGAGTCTAGTTTCTTGCAGCTCAGCAATGTCCACATTGAGCCTTGTGAGTTCCTTGTCGATCACAGCTGTCTTGTGTGTGTCATCAACCTGCAGAAGGTTGTCGGAAAGGCCAGGACACATGGTCCTCACATTCCAGCTTGCAATGCGAAGGACTGGTGTCTTCTTTGTTGAGTTTGTTTTTCTTGGTGCACAGATTATCGATCCTCCTGTTGAGAGATGACTCTCCAAGCTCCAAGCACCCATTGAAGCACGCAGGTCGTGGCTTCACAGCACCTAATTGACTGGGGGCTGCCCAGCTTGGAGTGAATGGTAGCTATCCAATGAGACACTAAGAGCTCTCCCACTGTCCGAAGTAACCCCTGGCGCTCATACTCTACATCAATTCAATGAGAGCTTATAATCAGTAACTGTTTATTCCCGGGTTGTGCTAATGTTTAACCAAGAAGCTGGAGTGTCCTCTCCAGGGCACAGGCCTGGGCAAATAGTATGGAGACCCTGAGCATCAGGATCCCTTCTCAGCATTGCTAGTATTGTCCAAAGGAAAGGAAAAACCAGTACTGTTTGTTACCAGCTCTGCTGTTGGAGTTGCTGGAAAACTGCCTGATAAGTCACAGGTAACTGCCTCCAGGACTCCACTCCGGATTTACTCTCCAGGTTTACTCCCTCAGCCTTCGTATTCATTTATTTAGAGATACAGTACTGAAACAGGCCCTTCCGGCCCACCGAGTCTGTGCCGACCATTCAACCACCCATTTATACTAATCCTGCATTAATCCCGTATTCCTACCACATCCACTCAATTCCCCGACCACCTACCTACACTCGGGGCAATTTACAATGGCCAATTTACCTATCAACCTGCAAGTATTTGGCTGTGGGAGGAAACCGGAGCACCCGGCAGAAACCCAAGTGGTCACAGGGAGAACTTGTAAACTCTGCACAGGCAGTACCCAGAATCGAACGCGGGTCACTGGAGGTGTGAGACTGCGGTGCTAACCACTGCGCCACTGTGTCTTCTCGAGACACCCATCGAGAAGTGAGACTTTTTGCCCAGAGATGGGGCTCTGTTTCTTGGCATCAGGATGGAACCACACACCAGTGGGCCTGTATGACATGCACAAGGATATCACACACTGCCCCATCCCTGGTACAGATCAGAGTCAGACACTGAACAGATTGCCACCCACAAGGACATCACAACCTTCCCGCTCTCTGGGACAGGTCAGTGTGACACACCAAACAAACAGCACCCCACAGGGACCTCATAAATGCCACTTCCCTGTGACAGATCAAGGTCAGACACTGCAAATATTGCAACCACAGGAACATCACAAATTGCCCCATCCCTCGGACAGCTCGGGGTCTGACATTGAACATATTGCAACAACAAGGACATTACTGTATAACTCCCTCCATTCTGAAAAACAAGCATTCACCCTACTTTTTACCCTGCAGCCAATTTTGGAGCCACACTGCCACTGCCCCTTTAATCCCTTCTGCTTGAATTTTGTTAACAAGTCACAGAGAGATGCAAAACTGAAACAGGCCATCCGGCCCACTGAGTCTGTGCTGACCAACCACCACCCATTTATAGTAATCCTACACCATAATCCCATATTCCCTACCACATCCCCACCATTCTCTTACCTACACTCGGGACAATTTACAACAGCCAATTTACCTATTAACCTGCAGTATTTGCTTGTGGGAGGAAACTGGAGCACCCAGCAGAAACACACACAGTCACAGGGAGAACTTGCAAACTCTGCACAGGCAGTACCCAGAACTAAACCTGGGTTGCGAGAGCTGTGAGGTTGCAGTGCCAACCACTGTGCTATTGTGCTGCCCCAAGTCTAGTTTATGGTACCTTTTCAAACACAATTTTGATGTCCAGACACGCACCATTAACCTCACCACCCTCGTCAACTCTCTCTGAAACTTCATCAAAGAAATTAATTCATTAATTATTTCAGACACAATCTTCTGTTAACCAATCTGTACTGGCTGTCGTTTATTAGCCCATGTTCTACCAAGTGACAGTTAATTTTCTCCTGGATAATTGTGTCTAAAAGTTTCCCCACCACCGACATTAGACTAATTGGTCTGTAGTTCCTGGGTTTATCTCTCTTTTTAAACAGGACTGTAATATTCACAACCCTTGCAGACTTATCTTTTAATTCTGGAAAGTCTATTGCAGACAATCACTTTGGGCATGACTTTAACCAAATAAAGCAACAGGATACTTGATTAATAAGTCCAGAACTTTTATTGAGAGTAAAATAGTACTTAATAATTGAAAGTAAAATTATACTTAACAAACTTGGGGAATATAACTTTACAGCTCTGGGGACTGGTCGAGCTTGGTCTCAGAGCGTCACGGTCCTCTTTGTCCAGTCTAGATCCCTCGTCAGATGGAGAACTTGGTTGATGATCTGAGTCTTTACCCCTGAGACCTTCTAGTGTTCCTGCACACTGAAACCTTACAAGATCCCTACTTTTAACCCCTGGATGGCCATCACACCACCATGTAAAATAATAATTGGTCCTAACTGTTGCTAGGTACATTTAATTGGTTCTTAATAATGTCTTCCACTAACAGTCACCTGTCCTCAGAATCTCAGACATGAGTACAATGGAGTGGTTTCACACTGTCTCCCAATCTGATCTGAAACAAGTTTCCTGTCCATTAAATCTAGACTCTTGAAGGTCACGATGTACCACACCATGGGTTTTATCAGGGGTCCGAGAAAGGTCCATTGTTTGAATACATTTAGCTGAAACTGTCCTTTGCCACACAGACACAGAAACTCACAGTAATTAGATTGAACTAACTTTAAATGAAAACCCATTCTCTCTAAAATGTTTATTGATTCATTAATTATAACTCAATCAAGATTCATTACTTTTACAATCATCTGTTTCAGGATGGGTAGCTACTCATTAATTATACAGGATATAAACGTTAGTACTGAACACAAAATGGTTCCTTTGGTCATGTGTTCATTATAAAATGGCTTTCTTAACGTTGTTAGTTATGACAATGGATACATGATAAAAATGGTCAAGTTAAACTGAGATCGAACTACCCAAGCTTACCTCCATCCTCCAGTCCTCTGGCATCATTCCCATATTCAAGGAGGATTGAAAGATTGTGGTTCGAGTCTCTGCTATTTCCACCCTGACTTCCCTCAGCAACCCAGCATGCAGCCCATCCAGACCGGGTGACTTTTCTACTGTGAGCACTGCAAACCTTGTAATTGTCTCCTCTTTAACTATTTTCATTCCCTCCAAATTCTCCACTTCCTCCTCCTTTACTGTGACATTTGCAGCACCCGTTTGTTTTGTGATGACAGATGAAATGTACTTAATTATTACCTCAGCCACACCCTCTGCCTCCACAGGATCTCCTTATTGACCCACCCTTTCATTGACTGTCCATATGTTGGTAAAAGACTTCAGTGTTCCCAGTTATGTGACCTGCCAATCTTTTCTCATACATTCTCTTGCTGATCTCATTTCCTTTTTCAGCTCTCCTCTGTACTTTCTGTATTCTGCTTGTTTCTCTACTGCAGATGAATCCTCACATGATTTTTCAGTGAATGGTTTTTGAACTATTTTGTAAAAGGATTTAGTTTTGTAAATTTCTCCCTCGCTCCCCTCATGGTCAGGCAGAAAGTTTAACTGCTGTGTTTTCAAACAGCAACAGCTTTATTTGAAAAGCCATTGGGACAGGATTCCGGGTTTTAATCCAGTCACAAATCTGGTTCTGATGTCTTGTGGCTCCAGCTGTCACATGACCTGTCAGAGGATGACCTCATAATTGACCCAGTCATGGAGCTGTGGGTTGATGTTTAAATTGCTTCAAAATAATTTTCCAGAAGGACAATCAAAATGAATCGATATATAAAAGGTAGATTTTGTGAATTTGTGCTCCCAGTGGAAATTCCTGCAGAGTCTGCAGGTTTTCATGTCCCCAATTCCCCACAGGAAGCTCTGTGCTCGGAGTCTGTATTCATTACATCAACATTATACAGAATCATTTCATGGGAGACCCCAGTGTGAATTGTAGACAGGTGGGTCAGTTTCAACTTTCAAAGTAACACAGAAGCAAAATACTGCTGATACTGGAAATCTGAAATAAAAACAGAAAATGCTGGAAATACTCAGCAGGTCTGGCAGCATCTGTGGAGAGAGAGACAGAGTTAACGTTTCAGATCTGTGACCTTTCATCAGAACTGAGCTGAAATTGTCTGAGGGACTGAGATTGTGGAATCAATTTCAGGGTCAAAGACATTGTACTTGGTAAGGATAGGAAGATGGAGATTATTAAGTACAGTGCAAAAATATAGATACTTTTACATTATTTAAATCAAAATTGATTTAAACTTTGTGCTCATGAATCCTATCTTTTGATCACAATGACACTGATAACAATGGAAAAAGCAAGACTTGCATTTCACGACAACAGGACATTGCAAAGCCTTTTACAGCCAATGAAGGAAGGACTTTTCAAGTGTAGTCACTCAACAGTACAATAGAGTACCCGACAATAAATATGTATAAGATTCTCACCACACAACTGCCCAACAATGACCATCCCAAACAAGAGAGAATCTAACCATCTCCCTTTGACATTCAATGGCATCGCTGAATCCCCCACTCTCAACAACCTGGGGGTTACCATTGAGCAGAAACTGAACTGCAGTAGCCATATAAATATTATGGCTACAAGAGCAGGTCAGAGACTAGGAATCCTGCGGCAAGTAACTCACCTCCTGACTCCCCAAAGCCTGTACACTAGTCAGGGGTATGACGGAATACTCTCCACTTGTCTGGCTGGGTGCAGCTCCAACAATACACAAGAAACTCAACAGGACAAAGCAGCCCGCTTGATTGGCACCCCATTTACAACATTCATGCCCTCCATCACTGGCACACAGTGGCAGCAGTGTGTACCATCCACAAGATGCACTGCAGCAATGTGCTAAGGCTCCTGAGACAGCCCCTCTCAAACCCGCGACCTTTATCACCGAGAAGGACAAGGGCAGCAGATGCATGGGAACACCACAACCTGCAAGTTCCCCTCCAAGCCACACACCATCCTGAATTGTAACTGTATCACCGTTCCTTCACTGTTGCTGGGTCAAAATCCTGGAACTCTCTTCATAACAGCAGCACATGGACTGCAGTGGTTCAAGAAGGCAGCTCAGCACCACCTTCTCAAGGCAATTAGGGATGGATAATAAATGCTGGCCCAGCCAGCGACACCCACCTCCCATGAATGAATAAAAAAAATGATAATACCCTGTAATCCTCCGAAGTAGAAAATACAGATGGAAATGAAAAATAATAAAACACAGTCAGCATGGATTACATAAAGAAAGACCTGATTAACCTTATCTTTGAAAAATCAAAAGCAAGAGTAATATAGCAGATGTAGAAGAGTTTAAGTCAATAAAGCCTCATCCATTTATGTGCTTGAACCAACAAATTGTGGGTTAACAAACAAACACACTAACTGACAGAGCTGGGTGTTGTTCTTTCTAAATTACCCTAAAGTAGGGTGTTAATGAGTTAAAGCTTCAGGTTGCTGCAACCAGAATAGCCATTGTCCACGATCAGTTTTACTGTTATAAATAAAGGGTAGAACATTCATTGTGAATCTATAGAAACAGTCTGGTCCTGCACACTGCAGACACATCCACGTCATCACCAACCAGCTCTCCTATAATTGGTGCAGTTATTTGACTTTGCCCCATTCGCTCCATGGAATTACTTTTAAAAGATTTTAAATTACAAGCAGTTTTGTTAATGTTCAGCCTTTGAGAAGAAATCATTCCCTGGCCACAGTGGAGAGAGCATTGAATATAAAACAGTAGACTGCCAGGTAACACAGTGAAAGCTCATCAGCTAATCTATAATTACTTACTTTTCTTATTTTTGCTCTTGCTATTCGGTTTTTCATCATTTTCAGCTCCTGACTGTGGATATTATTGTGATTAAATGTGAAAAGATGCACTGTGTCTCAGCCCCGGTATATTGGCTCTTTCTCTGTACAGTGCTGTATACACTCAGATACTGACACTGTCTCTCCCTCCCTCAACTTTCCAGCCCTGACATTGCAGAAAGCGCTGCTCAAAGTTACACATTCTGACTGTTTGCAGTTGATTAGTGAGAGATTATTAACGTATCCTCCTGCAGCGCTGCCTCGGTTAATAACAGCAGATCTAAGTCACATTTCAGATACAGAAACAGACGCATCAATTATTCACTCTTTCCCAGAGTGAGTGAGGCCCGGACAAGCAGCAACATTCCAGCCCCACACTCTGCAATAACCCAGCACCAGCGGAAAGCAGTGAATACAGATACAATCAGTGGGTTAATGTCCATTACAGGGATGCAAGATTCCACGGCCCAGGACAGACATCCCCATACACCGAGAACAAGCTCAGGAAAAGCCGGGGGAGTTAATATCCCAATCACTGAGCATTCCAGTAACATTGAACAAGTTCCTGAACTGAGTGAACCTTTCAAAGTACAGAAGTGATGACGAGGTCAAAAAGGTCTGAACAGTTGAGGTGACTGAGCAGTTTCAGCTTCTCTGTTCAGGTTGCAGCTTTCACTGGAGGCATGTGTTTAAATCCCACTTCTGACAACTTGATTTTCAGTTACTTTGCAGAGCTTCCTTGAAGGTTTGAGGTAGAGTAAATACTGAAGAACTGTTTCTAACTGCTGAGGTTAGGGTTGTTCTCCTTAGAGAGGAGATTTGATGGAGGTGTTCACAATCATGAGGGGTCGTGACAGACCCGATAGAGAGAAACTGTTGGTAGAAGGATTGAGACTCAGGTAAAAGCTGTGGCTCAGTTGGTCACATTCACCTCGAAATCACAAGCTTCTGGGTTCAGATTTCACAGCTGATACTCCAGTACAGCACTGAGGGTGTTGAAGGTGCTGCCTTTCAGGTGTGATGTTAAACCAAGACCTGGTCTGCATGTTTGGGTGAATGTAAAAGATCCCATGCTGCAATTTCAAACAAGTGAAGAGCAATTCTCCCTGGTGTTGTGATCAATATTTGTCCCTCAATCAGATCAGTTGGTCATTATCACATTGCAGTTTGTGAATATCAGCTGCTGCATTTCTGACATTACAACAGTGATGACACTTCAAAAGTATTTCATTGTCTACAAAGTGCTTTGATATGTCCAGTGGTCTTGAAAGGTGCTACATAAATGCAAGTCTTTTCTTTCTTTATCACAACACATTACTGTGGAAAAATGGTTCCTCATGTCATCTGTGGTGCTTCTGCCAATCACCTGATATCTGTGTCCTCTGCTTACTGACCCTTTTACCACTGGAAACAGTTTCTCCTTATTTAAACTATTGAAAACCTCCATGATTTTGAACAAATGTGTCAAATCTCTTCTGAATTTTCTCTGCTGCAAGGAGAACAACCCCAGCTTCTCCAATCTCTCCACATAACTGAAATCCCTCACCCTGCTACCATTGTGGTAAATCTCTTTTTTATTCTTTCATGGGATGTGGGCACTGCTGACACAATGTGATTCCTGTCAATGCAGCGGCCCGCTGACATCATCGGACTGTGCCAAGCTGTGCATAGGCACAGCTACATCTTGCCAGGATTAAGTGGCACATGCGTAGGATGATGCCATTGCACAGCGCCAACATCATCGCATATCCGCGCCTGGTCCATCTTCGCACATGTGCGCGAAAGCATCATCGGGTATCCAGCCCCTCACTCGGCTGGAGGAAGCGGCTGAATAGGAGACTTTGAGGCTGGAGCTCTCCCCCCTCGGCAACTCGCTCCAGGCCTCGACGCTTCCTCCCCTCAGCCGCTCGCTCCACACCTCGATGCTCCCCTGGACAATTGTTCCCCACTCGCGTCATCCAGCTCCATGGCCGCTTGCTCTCTGACCCCCAACCCCCGCTCCAGCCGCTAGCTCTAGGCCGTGCCACTTCCCTCCTCTAGGCCACTCACTACTCACTCCTACGTCACACTTTGCAGCCCACCTTGCTTCTTCGGGCGGCGCGTGGAGACTGGACAAACGTGGGAGCAAGTGGCCGAGAGAAGGGAAGCAGCACAGCCTTGAGCTAGCGGCTGGAGGGGAGGGGGGTGGGGAGTGAGCGAACGACTGGAGAATGGGGTGACATGATCGGGAGACAATCGGCCAGGGAAGTAGGGGGGGGGGGGGAGCAGCGAGTTCTGGAGCGAGCGACTGTGGAGGGTGGAAGCGGCCGGTGCAAAGCAGGGGGAGAAAGCGAGTTGTGCCACCTAGTGGTTGCGTTGTCAGCAAACGCAGCCATTATTGTCCATCCTTAATTGCCCTTGAGAAGGTGGTGGTGAGCTGCCTTTTTGGAGCTGCTGCAGTCCATGTGTTGTACGTAAACCCACAGTGCTGTTAGGAAGTGAGTTCCAAGATTTTGATCCAGTGACAGTGAAGGAATGGTGATATAGTTCCCAGTCAGGACAGTGTGTAACTTGGAGGGGAGCTTGCAGATGGTGGTGTTCCCATTCATCCAATATCCTTCTCGGTGGTCGAGGTTGGGGGTTTGGAAGGTGCTGTCGAAGGAGGCTTGGTGAGTTGCTGCAGTGCATCTTGTAGATGGTACACACTGCTGCCACTGTTCACTGGTGGTGCAGGAAGTGAATATTTAAAGTAGTGGATGGAGTGCTGATCAAGTGATCTGCTTTGTCCTGGATGGTGTTGAGTTTCTTTGGTGTTGTTGGAGCTCCACTCATCCAGGCAAGTGGGGAGTATTGCATCACACTCCTGACTTGTGCCTTGTAGATGGTGGACAGAGGTGAGTTCCTTGCAGCAGAATTCCCAGCCTCTGACCTGCTCTTGTAGCTACGGTATTTATATGACTGATCGAATTCAGTTTCTGCTCATTGGTAACCCACCGGATGTTGATTGTGAAGGATTCAGCAATGGTAATGTCATTGACTGTCAAGGGGAGATGGTTAGATTCACTCTTGTTGGAAATGGTCATTGCCTGGCATTTTTGTGGCGTGCATGTTACTTGCCACTTATCAGTCCAAGCCCAATCTTGCCCAGGTCTCTCTACATGTGGATACGGACTGCTTCAGTATCTGAGGAGTTACTAATGCAACTGAACATTTTGCAATTATCAGTGAACATTTCCACTTCTGACCTTATGATGGAAGGAAGTTTATTGATGAAGCAACTGAAGACGGTTGGGGCCTAGGACACTACCCTGAGGAACTCCTGAGCGATGTCTGGTACTGAGATGATTGGCCACCAACAACCAGCACCATATTCCTTTGCGCAAGGTATGACTCCAACCAGTGGAGATTTTTCTCCTTGATTGCCATTGACTTCAATTCTGCAAGGGCTCCTTGATGCCCTTGGCAAGAGCAGTCACTGTCACCTCACCTCACCTCCTGAATTCAGCTCTTCTGTCCATATTTGAACCAAGGCCATAATGAGGTCAGGAACCGAGTGGCCTTGGCGGAAACCAAAATGAGCATCGGTGAGCAGGTTATTGCTGTGTAAGTGCTGCTTGATAGCACTGTCAACGACACCTTCCATCACTTTACTGATGATCAAGAGGAGGCTGATCAGGGAAGTAATTGACCGGTTTGGATTTGTCCTGCTTTTTGTGTACAGGACATACCTGGGCAATTTTCCACATTGCCGGGTAGATGCCAGTGGTGTAGCTTGGCAGGCGGCGTGGCTAGTTCTGGAGCACAAGTCTTCAGCACTGCAGCCAGGATGTTTTCAGTATCCAGAGCCTTCAGCCATTTCTTGATATCATGTGGAGTGAAGTGGATTTAGCTGAAGGTTGGCACCTGTGATGCTGGGGATCTCAGGAGGAGGCTGAGATGGATCATCTACTTGGCACTTCTGGCTGAAGATTGTTGCAAATGATCCAACCTTGTATTTTGCACTGATATACTGGTCTCCCCTATCATTAAGGATGGGGATATTTGTGGAGCCTCGTCCTCCTGTTAATTGTTTAATTATCCACCACCATTCAGGACTGGATTTGGCAGGACTGCAGAGCTTTGATCTGATCTGTTGGTTGTGAGATCACTCAGCTCTGTCTATTGCATGCTGCTTCCGCTATATGACATGCAAGTAATCCCGTGTTGTAGCTTCACTCATTTTTAGGTCTGCTTGGTGCTGCTCCTGACATGCCCTCCTGCACACTTCATTGAAGCACTATTGCTCCCTTGGCTTGATGGTAATGGCAGAGTCAGGGATATGTCAGGCCATGAGGTAACATATCGTGTTTAAATACAATTCTGCTGCTGCTGCTGATGGCCCACAGTGCCTCATGGATGTCCAGTTTTGAGCTGCCAGTTCTGTTCATTTCCTCCCTCAGATATAATTGACTACTCCGCCCCCGCCCAGTGTGGTTGACAGGACTCTCAACCTCTGCCTTCCCCCTTCCCCCTTCCCCTCCCTCCCAGAACTGCGACAGGGTTTCCCTTGTCCTCACTTTCCACCCCACCTGCCTCCACATCCAAAGGATCATTCTCCACCATTTCCGCCACCTCCAGCGTGATGCCACCACCAAACGCATCCTCCCCTCCCCTGTCAACATTCTGAAGGGATTGTTCCCTCCGCGACATCCTGGTCCACTCCTCCATTACCCCCGATACCTCGTCCCCTTTCCAAGGCACCTTCCCATGCAATCGCAGGAGATATAATACCTGCCCTTTTCCCTCCTCTCTGCTCATTATCCAAAGCCCCAAACACTCCTTTTAGGTGAAGCAGCGATTTACTTGTACTTCTTTCAATTATGTATACTGGATTCACTGCTCACAATGTGGTCTCCTCGAAACTGGGGAGACCAAACGCAGATTAGGTGGAACACCTCTGCTCAGGCCGAAATCATGACCCTGAGCTTCTGGTTGCTTGCCATTTCAACACTCCCCCCTGCTCTCATGTCAACATTTCTGTCTTTGGCCTGCTCCAGTGTTCCAGTGAAAATCAACCCAAGCTCGAGGAGCAGCACCCAACCTTTTGATTCGGCACTCGACAGCCTTGTGCATTGAACATTGTGTTCAATAACATCAGAGCATGACTGGTGTCAGGCAACCACAAGCATTAACACACTATTTGCCTTTATCCCAGGACAGCTTTGTTATTTAATCTCTCCTGCCCTCTGCTCTATCAAACACCTTCCCTTTTGTTCTCTCCCACATGCCCCTCCCCTTCACTTGTTTAAAACCTAATTCTTTTCTAACCTGTGTCAGTTCTGATGAAAGGTCACAGACCAGAAACATTAACTCTGTTTCTCTCACCACAGGTGCTGCCAGAGCTATTGAGTATTTCCAGCACTTTTTGTTTTCATTTCAGATTTCCAGCATCTGCAGTATTTTGCTTTTATTGTGTCAGAAAGTCTTTCCTTGATTCAGGACTCTTACCTCTCTCCAGAATCTCTCTGCTAAAGATTGAACTTTATCTCATTTCACTCACAGCTCAGGGTCAGTGTGGCACAGTGGGACTTCTGGCTGTCTCCTACTTCACAATCCATCAGTACTGAGAAAACAATGGGGAATATTACTCACATGTTGTGTTCTGTAACTTTTTACAAACACTTTCATGGATATATTGTCTTCCAAAGCAGTGACAGAATGGTGGCTTTAGTGTGTTGTTGAAATAGCTTTGTTGAGTTCGTGCTGTACTAACAGTTAAACAGTTCTTGGTTCAATCCCAGGTTTTGGCACTTTCAACCTCTCCTGTGTCCTTTTCTTTGGCTCCAATTGTCAAGCTGCATGATTTACTCTGAAATTAGCACCAGAGAACCAAGGCACCAGCGAGCATGAGGAGCTGAAATTAGCACAGATCAAATCCACTTAATATTTCTGACTGAAGATGGTTGCAAATGCTTCAGCTTCATCTTTTGCACTGACGTGCTCTGCACGACCATCATTGAGGATGTGAATGTTTTTGGAGCCTCCTCATCTTGTTAGTTATTTAATTATCCACCACCATTCACGACTGGATGTGGCAGGACTGTGGAGCTGTGATCTGATCCTGAGGGAGATATCCGTGCGTGGAATGGCGGGATGTATGGAGAGTGATCCTGAAGAGGGTGTCCGAGCCTGGAGTGGAAGCTTTCCGTGGAGCTACAGGAGTAGGTCATTCATCCCCAGTGTTTAATAAAGGTTTAGCATAACTTATTTGCTTTTACTCGATGCCTCTATTCATAAAGCCAAGTGTCCTGTTTGCTCTTAGCAACCTTTTCAAACCTTGATCAAAAAAGATTGGTGTGCATTGTCTCATTCTTCCTCCCAAACTGTATCACTTCACAATTTTCTGTGTAAAATTTTATCTGCTGTGTGAAAACCCATTTTACCAGTGTGTTGAAGTTCCTCTGAAGTGTGTTACTGTCACTGGCATAGATTAGATTAGATTAGATTAGAGATACAGCACTGAAACAGGCCCTTCGGCCCACCGAGTCTGTGCTGAACATCAACCACCCATTTATACTAATCCCACACTAATCCCATATTCCTACCAAACATCCCCACCTGTCCCTATATTTCCCTACGACCTACCTACACTAGTGACAATTTATAATGGCCAATTTACCTATCAACCTGCAAGTCTTTTGGCTTGTGGGAGGAAACCGGAGCACCCGGAGAAAACCCACGCAGTCACAGGGAGAACTTGCAAACTCCACACAGGCAGTACCTGGACGAAATTCACGAGCATTCTTTGATGCTATCTCCGTGGAAAGAGCAATCTTACACACTAGCTCAAATTGGGATTTTGTGTGTTTAGTATCTTTTCTCATCCACCAATATAAGCACAATTCTGTCTCATAATGTACAGTCTAAGAATGTGCCAAAGTTGCAATGTGGTGATAAATTCTTCAGTGTCACAATGTACTCACCAACTGTTTCACTACTTTTCTGATTTCTGGATCCATGTTTGTAGCTTTCCGCGATCTCTAGTGGCTTAGGGTTGAGCCTCACTTCAACGAAGAAACGGAAAATTATGATTTAAAGATTACACTGTCAATCATTCACATCTCTGTCTTCTCCTGAACTTCGAGTTCAAATTTGTTTGTGAAGTTGAGTGACACGTTAAGAAAGCACAGTCTTTGTCTTTGTGAAGGAAGTGATTTGGGAAGGGCTGTTTGAAACTGTCCCTTCTTGCACAGAAATTCAGTGCAAATACTCGATCACTCACAATTTCCTTGAGAGAAATTTGTTCACAATCGCATTCGACACGGAAACTGCCTCAGCATTAATCTCACTGAAGCAGAATGTGACCGTGTTGTATGTTTCAGAATGTTGGTGCCGTTATTTGTCGCTTTTAACCGAGACTGGGACACAGGGCAAGGTTGATCCGAGGTTGGAATATATTATCATTCAGGAGCAAGAAAAATCAAAAGGAACAAAATAAGAAAACCCAGTCTCCAGATTTGAGAATCTGTAGTTCCGCTTTGGGAAAGTGAATCAGAGCAGAATGAAGGGTGAACTGTCCAGAAGAGATGAAGACACAGCTCAGTCAACACGTTCCCCTGGTTTATGATGCTGGAACATTCCTCACACATAAATGATTCAACCCAATGACAAACATTCTTACAGCTGATAATTTCTGCTACTGATTTAAGGACTGTCTCATGTGGTTACCGAGTGACGACGAGAAGATATTAAACTTTGTTCTATTCAATCTAGCTGTGATGAAGTTTGAATTTTTCTACCTTTTCTAAACAGTATTTGAAGGGTCTCGGTAACAATGTTCAGTGTTGATGAGAGTGGGGTCTGGGTGAGAAGCTGCTGAGTGTGACAGGGTCAGGACTGGATGCAGGAAGTTCTCTGACAGTCTCCCTCTATCTCTCTAATGGGTTTGAGTTGACTTACGACTGGTAGCTTTTATTTTACTTTTCTTATTTAGAGATACAGCACTGAAACAGGCCCTTCGGCCCACCGAGTCTGTGCCAACCAGCAACCACCCATTTATACTAATCCTACATTAATCCCATATTCTCTACCACATCCCCACCATTCTCCAACCACGTACCTACACTAGGGACAATTTACAATGGCCAATTTACCGACCAACCTGCAAGTCTTTTGGAGGTGGGAGGAAACCAGAGTACCCGGCGGAAACCCACACAGACACAGGGAGAACTTGCAAACTCCACACAGGCAGTACCCAGAACTGAATCCTGGTCGCTGGAGCTGTGAGGCTGCGGTGCTAACCATTGCGCCACTGTGCTGCTGTTGGTGTTTTGATAAATGAAGGAAGTTCCCTCCACCCATTTTTTTTTGGACAGACAGTGTGGTATAAGGATGTAAAGGGTTAATGCTGAAGATAGTGGGATCAACCCCTCCCACGGTCAGAGTGATGATGTAACAGTCACATGAGATGAAGTTTGGGAGAAGAGAGAGCAGCACCAAGGATGCCAGCTTAGCAGGCTTGATGAGTGTGTATAGAGTGTTGTGTAAATTAGAAAAGAGTTCTTAGTTCTTTCAGCAGGAACTGTGTCCAGAAAATATCGAGAAACTCACAATTTTATTATTCAGGAGTCGGAACACAGATATTAATTCCAAGTGACCGTTCTGGGACCAATTAACAAAAAAAAGTAGAGAATAATATTGCTGACTGATTGAAATCCCCTAGTGAGGAGACAGTTAAACAGCTGATCTGTTGGAGCATCCTTCGATCCAAGGTTTCAGCAACATTTAATCTCCCTTTTTGGTGAAATTCTCTGTTATTTGCAACTTTTTTTATCAGCTTTGATGGGCGAGTGAAAAAACTGAAAAAATTGAACAGTTCCATCCTTTCTTTTCTTCCTTCTTCTCTTCTTTCCATCAGTTTCTCTTTTCTGTCCCAGATCAATATAATGATGAGAATCCCACTTTAATCTGCTGTTTCTGGTGTTTTATCCATTCAATCAAAATTTCAACATTCCAATCAAATCTATTTGTTATTCCACAGTGTCTCTCCATGTGTTTTATTCTGTTGTATTCTTTCACAGTCTGTTTGATGATCAATGTCACATCTCACTCTCTGTTCTGGTGAAGATCAGAAGCAGTGATATCTGTTTACACCACCCGACAAGTCGGCCTGAGGCTGTGCCTCGCTGATCATGTGGAGTTTAAGCAATTCTTCCAGTCAGTTGGTTCAGTTGTCATTTCATGAGTAATTCGGGCATCTTGACTTCATCAGTGACCTAATGGTTCAGGTGTCTGAGTGATGTTAATCATGATGTGTTGAAATGATTGTATGTTCCAGTCTTTCCGTGGTGGGTTTTCACACTGAGTAGAAATGTGTTGGACATGGTCTGGAAATGTTTCACACTGCTCCATTCCCAACTTCATTTACTTACAGAAGATATATTTCCATCATTCCACAGCTGGCTGCACAGCCAGAAACTGTGCTGAAGGTGACAGCTGTGCTTCTGCAACTGACAAGGAGGCCGCGAGGTTAAGGTAATGGGCTGCTAATCCATTGTGCTCTGCACACGTGGGTTCGAATCCCATCCTTGTCGCTAGTTTATGAACTGTTCAGTGTATTGTTTATGTGCAATGACAGCCTCGAAACCTGTTCTTGTCAATGTCTGGACAGTGATTCCAGAATTGTTTATACTTTATTAAAATTGAGACAGACAATTGGAATTCTTCACCCAAACTGCACTGGAATGAAGATCAAATAGGGATCACGAAACAGAGCAGGATTTTTCCTCCCCTCCTTCCTTCCATCTTTACTTTCTCTCGATTTGCACCAAGTGAAAGACAAATGGGAAAAGCAAATGGCGAGGGAGCAGGTGCAGAAAATTATCCTTTGGCAAGAAATTTATTTTCAAATCTTCTTGATAGATTAAGTGAGTGAGCAATGCTTTGGCAGATGGAGTTTGAAATGAGGGGTCATCTAGTACCTATGATAGATCAGAGTGTTTTTTGTAAGAGGTGAGATGTTAGAAACGGCGGAGGAGCAGAGACCCGAATACTGAATTAATAAAAGCTAGTGGACTTGTAGAAAATAATGTGAAAAGTGAACAGAATATGAAGATTGGAACTCATGTTGCAGTGATATAAAGCTCTGTGCTCCTGAAGTAAATGTCCAAGCCCAGATTGTAGGGAATCTGTGGAGAGTGATTTGGTTTTTATTCATTCTTGGGTGTGAGTATCGCTGATAAGGCGAGCATTTTTTACCCATTCCTATTGCCGTTAAGAAGGTGGTGGAGAGCTGCCTTCTTGAACTGATGCAGTCCATATGGTGCAGGAACACCCACAGTGCTATTGGGGAGGGAGTTCCAGGATTGTGACCCAACAACAGTGAAGAAATGGCGATATCTTTCCAAGTCAGGATGGTGAGTGTCTTGGAGGGGAACCTGCAGGAAGTGAGTTCCCATGCATCTGCTGCCCTTGTCCTTCGAGGTGGTAGTGGTCACGAGTTTGGAAGGTGCTGTTGAAGGATATTTGGCGAGTTGTTGCAGTGCATATGGAGATGGTACACACTGCAGCCACTGTTTACTGGTTGTGGAGGGATTGAATGTTTAAGGTGGTGGGTTAGGTGCCGATCAAGTGCGCTGCTTTGTCCTGGATGGTGTTGAGCTTCTTGAGTGTTGTTGAGTGGGATGTATTCCATCCCACTCCTGACTTGTGCCTTGTAGATGGTGGACAGGATTTGGGGTGTCAGGAGGTGAGATACTTGCTGCAGAATTCGTAATCTCTGACCTGCGCTTATAGCCACAGCATAGATGTGACTGGTCCAGTTACGTTTCTGGTCAAGATGTTGATGGTGGGGGATTTAACGATGATAATGCTTCTGAATATCAAAAGGTAGATTTTTTTTCTCTCTCATTGGAGATGTTCGCTGCTTGGCACTTGTGTGGCCAGAAGGTTGCTTGTCACTTATCAGCTCAAGCCTGAATGTTGTTCAGGTCTTGCTGCTTGCAGGCACAGACTACTTCAGTATCTAAAGAGTTGTGAGTCATCATCTAACATTCCCACTTCTGACTTATGTTGAAGAGAAAGTCGTCAATGAAACAGCTGGGATGTTTGGGTCTTGGACACTACCCTGAGAAACTCCTGAGGCAATGTCCTGGGCTGAGATGATTGGCCTCCACGAACCACAAACATCTTGTTTTGTGCGAGGTACAACTCCAGCAAGTGGAGAGTTTTCCCCCTGATTCCCAGTGACTTCAATTTTGCGAGGGATCCTTGATGCCACACTCACTCAAGGGAAATCACTCTCACCTCTCCTCTGGAATTCCACTCTTTTGTCTCTGTTTGGACCAAGCTGCAATGAGATCATGCAAACATAATATCAGAACAACTAGTAGCAGGAGTAGGCCATTTGGCCCGTCGAGCTTGCTCCGCCATTCAATAGGATCATGGCTGACCTGATCATGACCTCAACCCCACTTTCTTGTCTGCCCACATAACCCTTGGCTCTCTTGTAGAAAAATATCTTGAAGACATTCAATGACCCAGCCTCCACTGCTCTCTGAAGTAGAGAATTCCAAAGATTAATGACCCTCTGAGAGAAGAAATTCCTTCTGAAATGAAAAAGCCCTAAATCTGAAACTGTGTCTCCTAGTTCTAGATTCCACCACGAGAGGAAACATCCTCTCAGCATCTACCCTGTCAAGCCCCCTCAGAATCTTATATGTCTCACCTTTCATTTTTCTCAACTCCAATGAGTATCAGTCCAACCTGCTCAACTTTCCTCATAAGACAACACCTTCATCACAGGAATCAATCCAGTGCACCTTCTCTGAACTGCCTCCTATGCAAGTATATCCCTCCTTAAATAAGGAGACCAAAACTGCACACAGTACTCTCGGTGTGGTTTCACCAGCACCATGTACATTTGTAGCAACACTTCTCTTCTTTTATACTCCATTCCCCTTGCAATAAAGGGTAACATTCCATTTGCCTTCCTAATTATTTGCTGTACCTGCATGGTAACTTTTTGTGATTCATGTACAAGGACACCCAGATCTCTCACAATTTAAATAATATTTTCCTGTTCTATTCTTCCTACCAAAGTGGATAACCTCACATTTTCCCACATTGTACTCTATCTGCCAAATTATTTCCTGGAGCTGAGAGACCCTGGCAGAACCTAAACTGAGCATCGATGATCAGATTATTGCTACATGTGTGGTGCTTGATAGCACTGTTGGTGATATCTTCCATCACTTTGCTGATGATTGATTGTAGACTGATGGGGCGGCAATTGGTCAGATTGGATTTGTCCTGCATTTATTTTATGGAGTGGGCACACTTGGGCAATTTTCCACATTGTCAAGTAGATGCCTGTGTTGTAGCTCTACTGGAACAGTGTGGCTGAGAGCGCAGCTAGTTCTGGAACACAAGTCTTCAGGACTAGAGCCGGAAATCTTGTTCGGGTCCATAGTCTTTGCTGTATCGAGTGTCTTCAGCTGTTTCTTGCCATTATGTGGAGTGAAGCGAATTGGCTGAAAACTGGAAGCTGTGATGCTGGGGACCTCCAGAGGCCGAGATGAATCATCCACTGAGCAATTTCTGACTGAAGATGGTTTCAAATGCTCCAGCTTCACCTTTTGCACTGACGTGCTCGGCTCCACCAACATTGAGGATAGGGATGTTTTTGGAGCCTCCTCATCTGGTTCGTTATTTAATTGTCTACCACCATTCATGACTGGTTACTTAGTTTCTCAGGGCAGTGTCCTAGGCCCAACCATCCTCAGCTGTTTCATTGATGGCTTTCTCTTCAACATAAGTCAGAAGTGGGAATGTTCGCTGATGATTCACAACTCATCAGATACTGAAGCAATCTGTACCTGCAAGCAGCAAGACCTGAACAACATTCAGGCTTGAGCTGATATGTGACAAGCAACATTCTTTGATCTGATCCTGAGGGAGATATCCGTGCGTGGAGTGGCGGGATGTATGGAGAGTGATTCTGAAGAGGGTGTCTGAACCTGGAGGGCAGAATCTGTGGAGAGTGGTCCTCAAAGGATGTCCATGTCTGGAGATTTAGGAATTCTGAAGAGGGTCTCCGAGCCCATAGTGCTGGGATGTATGGAGAGTGATCCTGAAGTGGGTGTCCAAGCCTGGAGTGGCAGGATCTGTGGAGAGTGATCCTGATGAGTGTGTGTAAACCTGGAATGGAAGCTTTCTGTGGAGGTCCAGGAGGAGGCCATTCATTCCCAGTATTTTATAAAGGTTTAGCATAACTTATATGCTTTTACTCTGTGTCTCTATTAATAAAGCCAAGTGTCCTGTTTGCTCTTCGCTACCTTTTCAATCCTTCTAACATTGGTGTACATTGTCTCTCTGCTCCTGCACCCAGTTTAGAATTGTAACGGTTCATTTATATGGCATTCTTCCTTCCAAATTGTATCACTTCACACTTCTCTGTGTAAAATTTCATCTGTTATGTGAAAGCCCATTTTACCATTTTTTTTAAGTTCCCCTGAAGTGTGTTACGATCACTGGCATAGGACAAAATTCCTGAGCATTCTTTGATGCTATCTCCATAGACAGAGCAATCTTATACGCGAGCTCAAATGTAGGATTTTGTGTGTTTAGTATCTTATTTCACCCACCAATATAAGCAGAAATATGTCACGTAAATCTTGTTCACTGCAGTCCCTGCTGCTGTTTGCTGCCTATATTTACAGACTTTAATCTCAACCTCGTCACCATGTTCTCTAATATATTCAGGGGGCATCAGCAGAGAAAATGTTCACCAAGCATGGCAAGTGCAAGGAAATGTTTTTTTATGTCATTATGTCATGAACATAATATACAAATTTTTACATGTGTGAATCATCAAGATGTGTCCTCATAAATGGAACCCCGTCACAATAAACACTGTCACCTTTCAATGTTTAGCAGACAGGTTTGACGGCCTGATGTGTGTGATTCCCATATTAATGTGTTTGTGCAAAGTTCGGGGAAAGATGGAGATATGAATAATTTATAGGGAAATCTTTTAAACATATTACCACATCTCTCACTCACAAAGATCTGCAAACACATGGATTCCAAAAGAACCTGAGTACAAAATCACCTAAAATAAACACAGCCAGAGAAACTTGCAATAACCTGTAGCTCAGGGAAAGTACAGATGGATATTGGGCATCTCCTGGAAGGACAGAGTGCCGAATGCAGAAGTACACCAGCGTGCAGGGATCTGCAGCATGTTTGCCCTCTTGAGTCAGCGGTGACTCTGTTGACTGGGTCATGTGTGCTGAATGGATGACGGTCGCTTTGACAAAGACATGCTCTTTGGTGAGCTTGCTATCAGCATGAGACCAACAGGTCACCCACGTCTGTGATACAAGGACATCTGCAAAGCGAGATCTCAAGCAGACTGGGATTGGAGTCGATGCATGGGAAGTCCTTCCTGCTGACTGGAATTCCTGGAGAAAGGCATTCAGGAAGACCATGGGAAAAGCAGAGGACAAAAGAAATGACCAGATGGTGGGAAAGAGAGCTCAGAGGAAGGAAAAATTATCAGTCGACCTCGGGCCAATGACATTCATCTATACCAGCTGAGGAATGGATTGACACTCACGAGTCATCCTCTACAGCCACAACAAACGATGTTACATACAGAAGTGACGTACACCCCGGGTGTAGCCCATCGCCTTCCGAGACGGACGGTTGCCTATTACAATTACAACTGCAGCTACAACTACAAGAGCGAGTCAGAGGCTGGGAACACTGCCGTGACGAACTCAGCTCTTGACTCGCCTAAGCCTGCCCACTATCTACAAGGCCTTCCTCTGATTTCAATTGCACACACATTTGTGATTTGGCTCTGTAGCTTAGTTGGTTAAAGCACCTATCTAGTAAACAGGAGATCTTGAGTTCAACTCCCAGTCGAGCCTTATTTCACATTAGCAACATGCTTGAAAAGTTTCATTATCAACATTGACATTTGTGTCTTGTCAACTTTAATTCAAAATACTTGATGAATTTCAATCACATTAAAAAAACAGCCTTTGTGAAGGATATGAGTTTGGAATGGCTGTTCCTCCTTGGACAGAATTTCAGTGCTGAGACATCAAAGTTAACTTATTTGACATAAATTTGTTCACAGTTACATTCAACCTGGAAAACAGCTTGATATTAATCTCACTGAAGGAGAGTGTTTGTGTCATTATGTGTTGCTTTTAACCGAGACTGGGACATGACGCAAGTGGGAGGGTTTATCTGAGGTTTGGAATATTTGTCAGTCAGGAACAAGAAAAATCAAAGGAACCAAATAAGAAAACCTATGTCTCATGTGGTTACCGAGAAACGGTGAGAAGATATTAAACTTTGTTGCATACAGTATTGGTAAACAGTATTTGAAGGGTCTCAGTAAAAATGTTCAGTGTTGATGAGAGTGGTGTCTGGGTGAGCAGCTGCTTAATGTGAGAGGGTCAGGACTGGATGCAGGAAGTTCTCTGACAGTCTCTCTCTGATGGGTTGAGTTGATTTTCAACTGGCAGCTGTTGCTGTTTTGATAATTCAAGTTCCCTCCACTGATTATTTTGGACAGACAGTGCAGTATGAGGATGTAAAGGGTTACTGCTGAAGACAGTGGGATTAATCCCTCCCACAATCAGAGTGATGATGTAACAGTCACATGAGATGAGGTTTGGGAGGAGAGAGCAGCACCAAAGATGCCAGTTTCGGAGGCTTGATGAGTGTGTATATAGTATTGTGTAAATTAGAAAAGAGTTCTTAGTTCTTTCAGCAGGAAATGTGTCCAGAAAATATCACGAAACTCACAATTTTATTATTCAGGAGTTGGAACACAGGGATATTAACTCCAAGTGACAGTAGTGGTTTCATTTAACAAAAGAAAAGGAGAGAATAATATTGCTCATTGATTGAAATCTCCCAGTGAGGAGACAGTTAAACAGGTGATCTGTTGGGGCATCCTTCGATCCAAGGTTTCGGCAGCATTTAATCTCCCTTTTTGGTGAAACTCTCTGTTTTTTGCATCTTTTTTTAATCCAGCTTTAATGGACCAGTGAAAAAACTGAAAAAAGTGAACAGATCCATCCTTTCTTTTCTTCCTTCTTCCCATCAGTTTCTCTTTTCTGTCCCAATTTAATCTGCTGTTTTATCCATTCCAATCATAATTCAACATTCCAATCAAATCTATTTGTTATTCCACAGTGTCTCTCCATGTGTTTTATTCTGTTGTATTCTCGCACAGTCTGTTTGATGATCAATTTTACATCTCACTCTCTGTTCTGGTGAAGATCAGAAGCAGTGCTATCTGTTTGCAACACCCGACAAGTCGGCCTGAGGCTGTGTCTCATCGATAATGTGGAGTTAGGAACATAGGAACATAGGAGCAGGAGTCGGCCATTCAGCCCATCGAGCCTGCCCCACCATTCAATATGATCATGGCTGATCATCCACTTCAATGCCCTTTTCCCCACACTTTCCTCATATTCCCTTATGTCATTTGTATTTAGAAATCTATCAATCTCTGCTTTAAACATACTCAATGACTGAGCTTCCACAGCCCTCTGGGGTACAGAATTCCAAAGATTCACAACCCTCTGAGTAACAACATTTCTCCTCATCTCTGTCCTAAGTGGCTTGCCCCTTATTTAGAAATTGCGTCCCCTGGTTCTCGACTTCCCAACCAGGGGAAACATCTTAGCTGCATCTACCCTGACTGTCCTTTAAATATTTTGTAGGTTTCAATGAGATCACCTCTCAGTCTTCAAAACTCTACAGAATAGAGCCCCAGTTTCCCCAATCTCTCTACATAGGACAGTCCCACCATCCCAGGAACAAGTCTGATGAACCTTCTTTGCACTCTATCTGTGGCAATAATATCCTTCCGAAGGCAAGGGGACCAAAACTGCACACAGTACTCCAAGTGCAGTCTAACCAAGGTTCTATACAATTGAAGCAAGAATTCACTACTCCTGTACTCAAATCCTCTTGCGATAAAGGCTAACATACTATTAGCCTTCCTAATTGCTTGCTGCACCTGCATGTTAGCTGTCAGTGACTTATTGACATGGACACCCAGGTCTCCCTTATACTCTATACCTCAGTTAATAAAGGAAAGGACCTGCTGAACCACCTTATTGACCTGCACTGCTACTTCAGGGATCTGTGGACATTCACTCCGACGTCCCTCACTTCCTCTACACCATTCAGTGTTCTCCCATTAATTGTGGATTCCTTTGCCTTTTTGACGCCTGCTCTCGCTGTTCCCTGCTCTCCGAGTGAACTCTTGCTCCCTCTCTTTCCTGGGCTCTTTATGCTCCACTCTGCTCTCACTGTTTCCCGCTCTCTTAATGTATCAATATGTGTTTGCCTTGTGTTTAATTTAAAATATGGATTAACTGTATTTCACAGTTGTAGGTTTTATTTGGTAATCCTGTGCAAGTTGTGGATTGGTATTCAATATTCTGCTCTGTGAAAACGATTGTGAATGAAAATATAACTTTCAATCTTATACATGGGCTGGTCTGCAAGCTCCAAGTCCTTCATTTTGTAGTAATGGCTTGATACTGTATCTTTCAGTCTTAATCTCTGTGGGATTTTTGAACTGGTATGTAATGCATAACTTGGTCTAACGTTCTGATGTACATTATTGGGATTCATAGGATCATAGGAAATAGGGGCATTAGGCCATTCAGCCCATTGAGCCTGCTCCAACATTCAAACAGATCGTGACTGATCATCGACCTCTACGCCATTTTTCTCTGCCATCTCCATATCCCTTGATCTTGTTAGTATTTAGAAATCTATCGATTTATGTCTTGAATATGTTCAATGATTGATCTTCCACAGCCCTCTGGGATAAAGAATTCCACAGATTTCTCACCCTCTGAGTAAAGAAATTCCTGCTCATCTCAGTCTGCCCTTATTCTGAGACTGTGTCCCCTTGTTCTGGACTCACTAGACAGAGGAAACATCCTATCCATATCTACCCTGTGACACCCTGTAAGAACTTTGCCTGTTTCAATGAGATCACCTCTCATTCTTCAAAACTCTAGAGAATTCAGGCCCAGTTTCTGCAGTCTCTCATCATAAGACAATCCCACCATCCGAGGGGATGAGACCGGTGAATCTCTGTTGCACTCCCTCTGTGACAAGTCTATCCTTCCTTAGATAAGGAAACCAAAATTGTACAGAATACTCCAGGTGCGGTCTCATCTAGACTTCATACATCTTTACTCATGTACTCAAATACGCTTTCAATGAAGCCAACATACCATTTGCCTTCCTAATTGCTTGCTGCACCTGCATGCTAGCTTTTAGTGTCTCATGAACAAGGACACCCAGGTGCCTTTGGACATCGACACTTCCCAGCCTCTCACCATTTAAGAAATACTCTGTCTTTCTGTTTATTCTACCAAAGTGGAGAACTTCACACTTATTCACATTATATTCCATCTGCCATGTTCTTGCCCATTCATTTAACCTGTCCAAATCCCCTTGAAGCCTCCTTGCATTCATTCTGTACCTTTCAATTCTATAAATTTTGTCTGTTCTATTTCAGATTTTATATTTAAAATGTCACCATGGTGACAGAGTTTATTTAGATCCGATAGTGAGTTTGTTTTTGGACTGTGATTGATGTATCAACCTGTCAGCTGTACTGAATTGGAGTGAAATAGAAACAACTTCTGTCTCTCCTGCTGTTGTTTGACTGTTGGATTGAAAATGTGTCTCTCTTGACTTTGGGATCAGAGTCTGTCTGACTACTTATTTTGTTTGCTCCAGTGGAACTGATGAACTGGCAGTATCTCTGTGCTTTGGGAGTGATCCTGTACCGACTGTGTGTTGGAACGAGATCACTGCATTTTTCTTTGTGTCCAAGAATCACCACATCCAGTCAGGTTCCTTGGTGTATTTTCCTGCAGGAATGAAAGAACTGGTGAGGTAGAAGATACAAAAGCGATCAATGTAATCGTCCCAATAATAATCATTATGAACAATCACAAAATGAAAACCAAGAAGACAAACAGTGTCAGTGTCTGACTCCACTGCAGTACTGCAGCATTCAGCTTCTGTTTACCAGGTGTTTGCAGTGGTTTTACAACAAGTTTGTGACATTCAGAAACAACACAAGCCCTGCACTGCTCAATGACTGGGACTGTCCGATAGAGCAGTGACCTTTACACAGTCACATTTCTATTTCAACGGAAAACAAGCAGCCACTATTTAAAATGTGCCTTTCACACTTCTCACCTGGTGTCTGCAATAAATGTTCTTTGTCTAACTGTCCACATCGTTATTTTGCGGCTATTTTCCCCCCACTGTTCACAATCCAACAAACAGTGAGAGACTGGAACTAAAGCAGGAAAATTCCCTCTCGTTTGGGTGGTGAAATTGTCAGTGATTTTCAATAGTGATTTCTTCCCATTGTGTCTCCCTGAGCCTGTACAGACACTGTCCGAGAATGAACTCTCCCTTCCCCGTGTCCCCGGCTCACTCCATGTTCCGGGAGCAGCTCCTGCTCCACAGTGTCTGTTACAAACATTCCCCGACTCCCCCTCAACTTCCCACCACTCAATGCTAATCTCTGAGCACATCTGCGGACACGCTCCCAAAGCAGTGGCTGCAGGAAGCAGATGCTGTTTGTTCCCTTCCCCCGGGCCCGGGAAGTCTCCATTAGCAGCTGATTTAAAGCATCTTCCCCTGATTGAGTGAATGGCCTCACAGACTGGGTTGGGGAAAGGCTGCGCATGCGCCCCACTCCTCATTGTGACGTCCCACTGGGGGCGGGGCTACATCGCGCGTGCGCAGATCTTTGCAGCAATTCAGCACTCAAACATCAATGGGAACTTTCCCCATTTCACCCGCATCAAAGTCCCAAAGAAAGTGAAGAGGGGCTTGGACTGGAGGGAGGGAGGGGCGGGGTAGGGGGAACCTAGAACCCAGAAAGCTGCCCACTTGCCCCATTTAGATGCTCAATTTGCGGTCATTCCCTGCAGGGGGTTTGTTATTATTGAGCCCCTCCTGGTAAAACAATCCGATAGAAAGAGAGGAGAAAGGAGGGAGCCGGTGCGTTTGCTGGGACCTTGCAGAATTCATTTCAGCAGCAAAAGTCCCGGGTTATATTAACCCGAGTGAAACACGCTGTCAGTGAGAGGAAAACCGAACAGCCCTTTTCATCTTTTCATTGGAAACAAAGTAGAGCCGGAATTGCGGCGAGCAGAGCAGAAACACAAGCTCAATGACAGTAGAGCTCGGCCGTCCCTGAGTTTCAGCTCCCAGCTCTTACATTTCCTCATCCACACTGTCTTTACTGTGGATGCTCAGTAGTTCCTTGTCGGATCTGAGGACTGTATCCATTAAACATTCTGAGTCAGGAGATCCACACACTCTCTGTTACCAAGATTTATGGGCAGGAATGTTTCAAAACTTTGTCTGTTAAATCATTGTATTATTCACAGAACTAATGAGGCAATCGGTTCATTATTCAGGCCTTGAACTTGGTTTGGGTAGACCGAAAACTGAGAGGTTCAGCACCTTTCCAGTTCTTCACGAATATAACTGATTTTTTTTGATGAAGTAACAGAAAAGGTTGATGAAGGGAAAGCAATGGATGTTGTCTATATGGATTTTAAGAAAGCGTTTGACAAACTACCACATAAAAGGCTGGGTAACAAAACTGAGGCTCCTGGAATAGGAGGGTCAGTATCTGCTTGGATTTAAAAATGGATGAAATATCAAGAAAAGCGAGTTGTGGTATTTGGTTGTTTTTCAGAATGGAAGATGGTGAACAGTTATGTCCACAAGGGTCAGTGTCAGGACCACCATATATATAAATGACTTGAATATTGGAATCACAGAATCACAGAATTGTTACTTCACAGAAGGAGGCCATTTGGCCCATCGTCTCTGCACTGACTCTCCAAATGAGCAATTCACCTCATGTCACTTCCCCGTCTTCTCCCCATAATCCTGCACCTTATTTTCAGATAACAGTCTAATTCCCCTTTGAATTCTTCAATTGAACCTCCCTCCATCACATTCTCAGGCAGTTCATACTTTAACCACTCGCTGTGTGAAAAAGTTTTTCCTCATGTCGCTTTTGCTTCTTTTACCAATGACTTTAAATCTGTGCCCTCTCGTTCTCGATCCTTTCACAAGTGGGAACAGTTTCTCCCTATCCACTCTGTCCACACCCCTCATCATTTTGAATACCACTATGAAATCTCCTCTTAGCCTTCTTTTCTCCAAGGAAAACAGTCCTAACTTCTCCAATCTATCTTCATAACTGAAGTTCCTCATCCCTGGAACCATTCTCATGAACCTCTTCCATAATCTCTCCAATGCCTTCACATCTTTCCTAAAGTGTGGCACCCAGAACTGGACGCAGTACTTCAGCTGAGTCTAGTGTCTTATACAAGTTCAACATGACCTCCTTGTTCTTGTACTCTATGCCTCTATCACTAAAGCCGAGGATACTGTATGCTTTATTAACCACTCTCTCAACCAATAACATATAACCCCAGGTCCCACTGCTCCTGCACCCCCTTTAGAATTGTACCCTTTATTCTATATTGTCACTCCATGTTCTTCCTACCGAAATGAATCAATTCACATTTCTCTGCATTGAACTTCACCTGTCATCTGTCCTCCCATTCCACCAACTTGTCTATGTCCTTTTGAAGTTCTACACGATCATCCTTACAGTTCACAATGCTTCCAATTTTCGTATCATCCATAAACTTTGAAATTCTGCCCTGTACACCAAGGTCTAGGTCATTAATATATATCAGGAAAGGCAAGGGTCCCAACACTGACTCCTGGGGAACTCCACTACAAACCTTCCTCTCGCCCGAAGAACATCCATTGATCACTACTCTTTGTTTCCTGTCACTCAGCCAATTCCATGTCCATGTTACTACTGTCACTTTTATTCCATGAGTTATAACTTTGCTCACAAGTCTGTTGTGTTGCATTGTATCAAATTCCTTTTGAAAGTCAATAAAAGCAAAATACTGCAGATGCTAGAAATCTGAAATATAAACAGAAAGTGCTGGAAATACTCAGCAGGTCTGGCTGCATCTGTGGAGAGAGAAACAGAGTTAATGGTTCAGCTCAGTGACCTTTCAGATGCTGTCAGACCTTTTGAAAGTCCATGTGGACCACATCAACAGCATTGCCCTCATCATCCCTCTCTGTTGCCTCATCAAAAAACTCCAGCAGGACAGTTAAACATAACTTTCCCTTAAGAAATCCATGCTGGCTTTCTTGAATTAACCCACATTTGTCCATGGGGCTATTAATGTTGTCCCGAATTATTCTTTCGAGAAGACAGTGAGACGAGGTGAGTTGCTTCAGCAGAGAGCCAGCATGGGTTCGTCAGGCCGAATGGCCTCCTTCTGTGCTTTAGCCATTCTATGATTGTATGATTCTAGCAGCAACTGTTGGTGGAGAGGCAGTGATGCAGGAATGGGTTGACAGAAAGGGGAAAGTCTGGGCTGGTGTGTGTTTGCAGCATTTGCAGCTTGTGTTCGGGTTTGTGAATAAAGGTGATTTGGAAGCTGTGTTCCAAAGTGAAGTGTTTGTTGGAAGCAAGAAGTTGATGTCAATGAAGAATAATATGTGTGAAGATGAAGCGTGGTGTGATTGTGGATAGCAGTAAATATATTGTTGGTGAATTATTTGTGTTAATAAACTTCCACTGCACCCTCTGCTGCAGGCTGCTGTTTATATCCAGCTGTGTATTAGTGCTGTGTGTTAACCAGATAAATGTTTGTTTCAACGCTGTTTATAAAGCAATAGCATTGCACTCAAACAGTCCCAGACATAGCAACACACGTACAAAAGCAAACTACTGCAGATGCTGGAAATCTGAAATATAAACAGAAAATGCTTGAAATGGTCAGCAGGTCTGGCAGCATCCGTGGAGAAAGAAACAAAGTTAATGTGAGCTAAGGAAACAGACCTGAACTGTTGACTGTTTCTCTCTGCACAGATGCTGCCAGACCGACTGAGCATTTCCAGCATTTTCTGTTTTTATTACAGCAACACCTCTGATCAGCAGTAGCGGTGATAGTGCGAGCCAGGGGGCAGCCGGGAAGGTATGTTTCACTATAAAGTACTTACCTGGCGATTCGGCGGACGCGGACACGGGGACTGCTGGGTCAGTGAACTTATATATTCGGGCAGTGGCTAAACCCGAAACACTACATGTGTAGTGTCTCCCACCCATCCTCCTCCTCCAACCAAAAAAAAAGGACTCTTGTGTGGAGGGTTTGGTCAGGTAAAGTTTTCCTTTATATTTTTTTATTCTCTGTTGTCAATTTGGAGCAGAGGGGATGGAAGCTAGGGCAGTTGCATGCTCCTCTTGCAGGATGTGGGAGGTAAGGGTCACCACTTGTGTCCCTGCTGACTTCACCTGTGAGAAGTGCACCCAACTCCAGCTCATCACAGACCACGTTCGGGAACTGGAGCTGGAGCTGGATGAACTTCGGATCATGCGGGAGGCAGAGGGGATGATAGAGAGCAGTTATAGGGAAGTACTGACACATAAGTCACAGGATAAAGGTAGCTGGGTGACCGTCAGGGGAGGGAAAGGGAATAGGCACACAGTGCAGGGATCCCCTGTGGCCGTTCCCCTCAATAATAAGTATACCATTTTGGATACGGTTGGGGGGGGGGGAACCTACCAGGGGAAAGCCACAGCGGCCAGGTCTCTGGCACTGAGCCTGGCTCTGCGGCTCAGACGGGAAGGGTGGAGAATAGGAGAGCGATAGTGATAGGAGATTCAATGGTTAGAGGAACAGACAGGAGATTCTGTGGTCGCGAACGAGACTCCCGGATGGTATGTTGCCTCCTGGGTGCCAGGGTCAGGGATGTCTCAGATAGGGTCTGCAGGATTCTTAAGGGGGAGGGGGAGCAGCCAGAAGTCGTGGTACATATCGGTACCAATGACATAGCTCAGAAAAGGGATGAGGACCTGAAAAGCGAATATAGGAGTTAGGATGGAAGCGAAAAGGCAGGACGAGCAGAGTAGTAATCTCAGGATTGATACCGGTGCCACGTGCTAGTGAGGCTAGAAACAGAGAGCGAGTGCAGCTGAACACGTGGCTACAGAGCTGGTGTAGGAGGGAGGGCATCAGTTATGTGGATCATTGGGACACCTTCTGGGGAAGGTGGGAGCTGCACAAGAAGAACGGGTTGCATCTGAACTGGAGGGGCACCAATATCCTGGGCGGGAGGTTTGCTAGAGCTCTTCGGGAGGGTTTAAACTAGTTTGGCAGGGGGATGGGAACCGGAGCTATGGATCAGTGGACGGGGTAGCTGTTGAACAGGCAGATACCGAGTGCAGAGAGTCTGTGAACAAGGTTAGACAGTTGACAGGGCAAAGTTTCAGCCAGTATGATGGGTTGAAGTGTGTCTATTTTAATGCAAGAAGTGTCAGGAATAAGGGTGATGAACTCAGAGCATGGATCAGTACTTCGAGCTACGATGTTGTGGCCATTTCAGACACTTGGAGATCACAGGGGCAGGAATGGATGTTGGATGTTCCGGGGTTTAGATGTTTCAAAAGGAATAGGGAGGGAGGTAAAAGAAGTGGGGGAGTGGCATTGTTAATCAGGGATAGTATCACAGCTGCAGAAAGGTAGGTCATCGAGGAGGGTTTGTCTACTGAGTCATTATGGGTGGAAGTCAGAAACAGGAAAGGAGCAGTCACTTTATTGGGAGTTTTCTATGGACCCCCCAATAACAACAGAGACACGGAGGAACAGATTGGGAGGCAGATTTTGGAAAGGTGCAGAAGTAACAGGGTTGTTGTCATGGGTGACTTCAACTTCCCTAATATTGATTGGAACCTCCTTAGTGCAAATAGTTTGGATGGAGCAGTTTTTGTCAGGTGTGTCCAGGAAGGTTTCCTGACTCAATATGTCGATTTTTTTTTTATTTCCAAAATATACTTTATTCATAAAGATCTGTAAAAATTACATTGCCACACAGTTTCCAAACAGCACCAAAAAATACAAACATTGCAAGGGGGATCAGTTTCCTTCAATACTGTCATGAGTTTCTTCCCAACCCTTCCGTTTCACAATTGTCATGTCAATTACAGTTTTACATATACAGCAATTGAGAATATGAACGATACAGTTCGAGGGGTTTCCCATGGATCCAGCCCCTCAGTCCAGCTTGGTGGGGGAACCTTACACTGTGGTCTTTCCCTATTGAGCCTTTGCTGCGGCTGCCCCAAGCCTTAGTGCGTCCCTCAGCACGTAGTCCTGGAGCTTGGAATGTGCCAGTCTGCAACATGCGGTGGTGGACAACACTTTGCGCTGGAAGACCAGCATGTTTCGGGCAGACCAAAGAGCGTCTTTCACCGAATTGATAGTCCTCCAGCAGCAGTTGATGTTTGTCTCGGTGTGCGTCCCTGGGAACAGCCCGTAGAGCACAGACTCCTGTGTTACAGAGCTGCTTGGGATGAACCTTGACAAAAACCACTGCATCTCTTTCCACACCTGCTTTGCAAAGGCACATTCCAGGAGGAGGTGGGCGACCGTCTCTTCCCCACCACAGCCAACGCGGGGGCACTGTGCGGAGGGGGCGAGACTTCGGGTGTGCAGGAAGGATCTGACGGGGAGGGCCCTTCTCACCACCAGCCAAGCTACGTCTTGGTGCTTGTTTGAAAGTTCTGGTGATGAGGCATTCCGCCAAATGACTTTGACGGTCTGCTCGGGGAACCATCCGACAGGATCCACCATCTCCTTTTCCCTTAGGCCCTTGAGGACATTCCGTGCAGACCACTGCCTGATGGACCGGTGGTCAAAGGTGTTTCCCCGCAGAAACTCTCCACGAAGGATAGGTGGTACGGCACTGCCCAACTGCATGGAGCGTTCCGCGGCAATGTGACCAGGCCCATCCTTCGCAACACCGGGGACAGATAGAACCTCAGCACGTAGTGACACTTGGAGTTTGCGTACTGGGGATCTGCACACAGCTTGATGCAGCCGCACACGAAGGTGGTCATCAGGATGAGGGCCGCGTTGGGTACATTTTTCCCGCCCTTGTCCAGAGATTTGAACATCGTGTCCCTCCGGACCCGGTCCATTTTAGATCCCCAGACGAAGCGGAAAATGGCTCGGGTGACTGCCACGGCGCAGGAGTGGGGTTTGGGCCAGACCTGCGCCACGTTGAGCAACAACGTGAGCGCCTCGCACCTGATGACCACGTTCTTACCCACAATGGAGAGAGATCGCTGCCCCCACATGCCCAACTTTTGTCGTACCTTGGCTACTCGCTCCTCCCATGTTTTGGTGCACGCCCCGGCCCTTCCGAACCATATCCCCAGCACCTTCAGGTAATCTGACCTGACGGTGAAGGGGACAAAGGATCGTTCAGCCCAGTTCCCAAGGAACATGGCCTCGCTCTTGCCGTGGTTAACTTTGGCTCCCGAGGCCAGTTCGAACTGGTCGCAGATGCTCATCAGTCTGCGCACGGACAGTGGATCCGAGCAGAAAACGGCGACGTCATCCATGTGCAGGGAGGTTTTGACCTGATTGCCTCCGCTGCCTGGGATTGTCACCCCTCTTATGCTCGCATCCTTCCGAATAGACTCAGCAAAGGGTTCAATACAGCAAACAAACAAGACCGGGGACAGAGGGCAGCCCTGTCTGACTCCAGATTTGATCGGGAAACTTTCCGATTCCCACCCGTTGATTGAGACTGCGCTACTGATGTTTGTGTAGAGCAGTTGGATCCAATTGCAGATTCCCTCCCCAAACCCCATTTTGGAAAGCACGTCCATCATGTAGGTGTGCGATATCCTGTCAAAAGCCTTCTCCTGGTCCAGGCTGATGAGGCAGGTGTCCACCCTCCTGTCCCGTACGTAGGCGATCGTATCCCTGAGTAGCGCAAAGCTATCAGAGATCTTCCTGTCGGGTACAGTACAGGTCTGATCGGGGTGAATCACCAACTCCAGAGCAGACTTGACTCGACTGGCTATAACTTTGGACAGAATCTTGTAATCAACATTAAGTAGTGAGATGGGCCGACAATTTCTGATTTCTGCCCTCTCCCCCTTCTGCTTGTAAATGAGGGTGATGATGCCTTTTCTCGTGGATTCTGACATGCTGCCGGCCAGGAGCATACTCTCGTATACTTCCAGCAGGTCCGGGCCGACCCAGTCCCACAGGGCCGAGTACAACTCGACCGGTAAGCCGTCGCTCCCGGGAGTTTTACTCGTCTCGAAAGACTGGACGGCCTTTGTCAGCTCGTCCAGAGTTAGCGGCTTGTCCAGTCTCTCCCTCCTGCTGTCATCTAAGACCTCTGTGATAGATGACAGGAAGGACTGGGAGGCTCTGCTGTCTGTGGGCTTCGCGTCATACAGCCCAGCATAAAAGGATTTGCTGATCCTTAGTATGTCGGACTGCGAAGACGTTACCGAGCCATCTTCTTCCTTCAGGCTGCTGATAACAGAGCTCTCTCTGTGTACCATTTGGAAGAAGTAACGCGAGCACGTCTCATCCTGCTCAATGGAACGGACTCTGGATCGGAAGATGATCTTGGAGGCCTCCTTGGCAAAGAGCGAGGCCTGCTGGCTCTTCACCTCTTGGAGGTCCTCCTTGACCTCGACCCCCATTGACTGCAACCGGAGTAGATTTTGCATAATTTTCTGGAGTCGGGACAGTTCCCTCTGTCTCTCTCTCGCCTTCTGAACACCTTTGTGGATGAAGAACCTCTTGATGTTCTCCTTAATCGCTTCCCAACAGTGAACTGGAGACTCAAAGAGGGGTTTCACGGTCCTCCAACCTTTGTAATCCTTTTTGAGTTCCTCAACGTTCTCTGGGGTCAGCAGTGTCGCATTGAACTTCCACGTCCCTCTGCCAACCCGCTGGTCGTCCTGTAAGTGACAGTCGGCCAGTAAGAGGCAGTGATCGGAGAAGAACACCGGCTTGACGTCGGTGGTTCCGACCGTGACAGCACGGGACACAAACAGGAAGTCAATCCTGGCACGGGCAGACCCGTCCGATCTTGACCATGTGTATCTGCGCTGCGCTCCGTCTGCAGGTTTGCTGAAGACGTCGTGCAGTTTGGCATCCTTAACTGTTTCTATTAGGAATCTGGACGGAGCGTCCAGTTTGCTGTCGTCACTGCCGGATCGTCCAGCCCATTCGATGATGCAGTTGAAGTCATCGCCTAGGATGACCGTCCTAGACGTCGCCAGCAGCAGTGGGAGCTGCTGGAAGACGGTCAGCCGCTCGCTGCGTTGTACCGGGGCGTACGCGTTGATCAACCGGAGCAGACCGTTGTTGTACATCACGTCTGCTACGAGGAGGCGGCCGCCCACCACCTCCTTAACTTCGGAGATGGTGAAGTTACCTCCCCGCAGCAGAATACCCAGGCCGGAGGAACGGCAGTCATTACCCCCCGACCAGATCGATGGCCCGTGGGACCACCATCGCGACCACTGCCTGTAGGTGCTGAGGTGTGGTATTCCACACTCCTGCAGAAACAGTAGGTCAGCTTTGACCTTGGCAAGGTAATCCAAGGTTGAAACACATTGCGTAGTAGATTTAATGCTACGCACATTAATGGAAGCAATTCTTACACCCATGTTTTACTAAAAATTAGTTGTTGCTTCCCATACCATTTGTCCTCGCCAGTCCCAGTCCTTCAGGATGTTCCTGCATACCCATCGTGTGCGCAAGCACTTTCACGTTGGTTGGGCTCAGAAACCCCTCCTGATTTTTCATGCAGGGTTTGTGCCGCTCTGGTGACATCGGGGGGGTCTTGTAGGCAGAGAGGATTGGGTTGTCCTCAGCTGCTTCCATCTGTTCCTCCTCGAAAACATCACAGCTCCCGGTCTCCCGGAACTCAGGTGCGCCAGACGTGTCTTTGCTCCCGGTGTCCCGGAGCTGAGAGGCGTTGGCCACTTCGTTACGTGTGCGGCATTGGGGTTGGGGCACGCCGGGCCCATCACAGCTTCCAGTGCCCGGGGGCTGGGATGCTTTATCATCCATCTCGGAGTTCTGCCGCCTCTTTTGAAGGGGCTGTCGTTCCAGCATTTCCCCGTCCAGTGAAGAGGAGTTGTTGCAGTCTGATTCAGAAGAGAGCCTCCTCTTGCCACTGGTTTGGGTGGTGGCTTTGGGATGTTTTTTCTTTGTGGTTTTCCACTGGACCACTTGCCACTGACCTGTTTGTGTAGATAGGCTGACTGGAGGGGAAGCTATGTTGGATTTGGTGCTTGGCAACGAACAAGGCCAGGTGGCAGATCTCTCGGTGGGAGAGCATTTCGGTGATAGTGATCACAACTCCCTGACCTTTACTATCGTCATGGAGAGGGACAGGAGCGGACGGGATGGGAAAATATTTAATTGGGGGAGGGGGAATTACAATGCTATTAGGCAGGAACTGGGGTGCATAAATTGGGAACAGATGTTCTCAGGGAAATGCACGACAGAAATGTGGAGGTTGTTTAGGGAGCACTTGCTGCGACTGCTGGATAGGTTTGTCCCGATGAGTCAAGGAAGGGATGGTAGGGTGAAGGAACCTTGGATGACAAGAAATGTGGAACAGCTAGTCAAGAGGAAGAAGGAAGCTTACTTAAGGTTGAGGAAGCAAGGATCAGACAGGGCTCTAGAGGGTTACAAGGTAGCCAGGAAGGAACTGAAGAATGGACTTAGGAGAGCTAGAAGGGGACATGAAAAAGTCTTGGCGGGTAGGATTAAGGAAAATCCCAATGCGTTCTACACTTATGTGAGGAACAAGAGGATGGCCAGAGTGAGGGTAGGGCCGATCAAGGATAGTGGAGGGAACTTGTGCCTGGAGTCGGAGGAGGTAGGGGAGGTCCTAAATGAATACTTTGCTTCAGTATTCACTAGTGAGAGGGACCTGGTCGTTTGTGAGGACAGCGTGAAACAGGCTGATATGCTCGAACAGGTTGATGTTAAGAGGGAGGATGTGCTGGAAATTTTGAAAGACATGAGGACAGATAAGTCCCTGGGGCCAGCCGGGATATACCCAAGGATATTAAGGGAAGCGAGGGAAGAGATTGCCGCGCCTTTGGCGATGATCTTTGCGTCCTCACTGTCCACTGGAGTAGTACCAGATGATTGGAGGGTGGCAAATGTTATTCCCTTGTTCAAGAAACGGAATAGGGATAACCCTGGGAATTATAGACCAGTCAGTCTTACGTAGGTAGTGGGCAAATTATTGGAGAGGTTTCTGAGAGACAGGATTTATGATTAGTTGGAAAAGCATAGTTTGATTAGAGACAGTCAGCATGGCTTTGTGAGGGGCAGGTCATGCCTCACAAGCCTTATTGAATTCTTTGAAGATGTGACAAAACACATTGATGAAGGAAGAGCAGTGGATGTGGTGTATATGGATTTCAGCAAGGCGTTTGATAAGGTCCCCCATGGTAGGCTCATTCAGAAAGTAAGGAGGCATGGGATACAGGGAAAGTTGGCTGTCTGGATACAGAATTGGCTGGCCCATAGAAGACAGAGGGTGGTAGTAGATGGAAAGTATTCAGCCTGGAGCTCGGTGACCAGTGGTGTTCCGCAGGGATCTGTTCTGGGACCTCCGCTCTTTGTGATTTTTATAAATGACTTGGATGAGGAAGTGGAAGTCTGGGTTAGCAAGTTTGCCGATGACACGAAGGTTGCTGGAGTTGTGGATAGTGTGGAAGGCTGTTGTAGGTTGCAACAGGACATTGACAGGATGCAGAGCTGGGCTGAGAAGTGGCAGATGGAGTTCAACCTGGAAAAGTGTGAAGTGATTCATTTTGGAGGGTTGAATTTGAATGCAGAATACAGGCGAAAAGACAGGATTCTTGGTAGTGTGGAGGAACAGAGGGATCTTGGGGCCCATGTCCATAGATCGCTCAAAGTTGCCACCCAAGTTGGTAGGGTTGTTAAGAAGGCGTATGGTGTGTTGGCTTTCATTAACAGGGGGATTGAGTTTAAGAGCCGCGAGGTTATGCTGCAGCTCTATAAAGCCCTGGTTAGACCACACTTGGAATGTTGTGTTCAGTTCTGGTCGTCTCATTGTAGGAAGGATGTGGAAGCTTTAGAGAGGGTGCAGAGGAGATTTATCAGGATGCTGCCTGGACTGGAGGGCATGTCTTACGAAGAAAGATTGAGGGAGCTGGGACTTTTCTCATTGGAACGAAGAAGGATGAGAGGTGACTTGATAGAGGGGTACAAGATGATGAGAGGCATAGATAGAGTGGATAGCCAGAGACTTTTTCCCAGGGTGGAAAGGGCTATCACCAGGGGGCATAATTTTAAGGTGATGGAGGAAGGTTTCGGGGAGATGTCAGAGGTAGTTTCTTCACACAAGAGAGTGGTGGGTGCATGGAATGCACTGCCAGCGGTGGTAGTAGAAGCAGATACATTAGGGACATTTAAGCGTCTCTTGGATAGGTACATGGATGATAGTAGAATGAAGGGTATGTAGGTAGTTTTGATCTTAGAGTAGGTTAAAGGTTCGGCACATCATCGTGGGCCGAAGGGCCTGACCTGTGCTGTACTGTTCTATGTTCTATAACACAGGTGTTGGGAGGCACAGCCTGGCTACGCAATGTTACAAGGACGTTGAGTGACACCATCGACAACGGGACAGAGAGAAAAACACACAGAAAACGAATAGACTGCGAGGAAGCAAAAGTGAGGAACGGAGAGAGAGAGACAGACAACGAAACTGAGATGGAGAAACAAGGCATTTGTATGATTGTGCTCTCCCTGTTGTCTAAAGGTATTTCCTGTTGTGTAAATATGTTTTCTGTTGTGTAAAGATGTCCCCTCTTGTTGTGTAAAGGTTTTCCCTGTTATTGTTTTATTTTCTGTTCCTGACCGTCTCCTCACTGACCATTTGTCCTGGTTTTATTGTGGCCAACATCACCATCTGGTGGTGGAGAGGAGACTCTGCAGGAAGGGGTTGACAAAGTGGGAGAGACTCGGCTGGTCCGTGTTTGCAGTTTGTGTTCGTGTGAGCAAAAGTGATTTGTTACTGATTGATCTGTTCACTCGAAGGAAAATGCTGATTGCAATCGAGCGCATCTTGTTATTATGGGTAACACTTGATGTTTTGAAAGTGAACTGTTTGTGTTATTACCAAACATAAATAGCAGAGAATGGTTTCAATCCATCGATCTCTGGGTTATGGGCCCAGCACGCTTCCGCTGCGCCACTCTGCTAACTGCTGTTTTCAATTTTAGCTGCCTGTTAGTGAAATATGTTCATTTCTCCAATGTTTTTATCAAAATAGGATTGTGGTCGGATTTCTCAAGAATCCCGGACTCAGCAACACATGTGCTGACGGACTCACCCTCACTGCACAATGACACAAGGACACTGAGTAACAGCACCGACAATGAGGCAGGCAGAGAAAGACTCACAGAAAACCAGGAAGAGATTATCAGGACCCAGAAGGGAGCAGACAGAGAAAGGTACTGAGCAAACCAGCAAGAGACAGCGAAAGACTGATGATTTATGTAATTGTGTTCACTGTTGTGTAAAGATGTTCCCTGTGTTCTTTTAAAGATATTTCCTGCTGTGTAATATGTTCTCTGTTGTGTTACTGTATTCGCTGTTGTGTGAAGATGTTCTCTGTTATTATGAAAAATGGTTCCCTGTTGGGTAAAGATCTTCTCAGTTGTGTAAATATGATCCGTCGTGTGTAAAAGTGTTCCCGGTTGTTTAAATATGTTCCCTGCTCTGTAATGTAGAGCTGAGTCTGCACTAATGGAATTGCTACAGTATCTTCCAGTCTGATACTGGATGAGGGCTGGAATGTGATCCAAAGCACAGTCTATACAAATTAAATTGCTATTGTATCTTTTAGTTTCACAATCCGCGGGAGTTTTAAACTGAATTCTCAGTTTGGATCTCAGGTTATACTATCTTTCAGATTCTCTCAATCTGATATCACACTTGAGATTTAGACTTAAGAAAGGATGTACTGGCATTGGAGGAGTTCAAACGCGATTCACTCAGCTGATTCCTGAGATGAAGGGGTTGACTTATGAAGAACGGCTAAACAGGTTATTCATTCGTGTTTAGAAGAATGAGGGGTGATCTTTTTGAAACGTACAAGATTCTGAGGGGGCTTAACAGGGTGAAGAAGGGTCTCTGACCTGAAACATTAACTCTGCTTCTCTCTTCACAGATGCTGCCAGACCTGCTGAGTATTTCCAGCATTTCTTGTTTTTATTAACAGGGTCGATGTTGAGAAAATGTTTCCACTAGTGGGGGAATCTCAAACTAGGCGACATAGTTACAGAATAAGGGGACACTCATTTAAAACTGAGATGCAAAGGAATTTCTTCTCTCAGAGGGTAGTGAATGTCTGGAAATCTCTCCCCCAGACAGTATTGGAGGCTAAATCACTGAAAGTATTTAAAGAGGATGTAAATAGATTTTTGAAATATTGGAGAGTTGAGGGCTATGAAGAGCTGCCATGAAAGAGGAGTTGAGGTCTGGGGCAGATCAGCCATGATCTTACTGAATGGCGGGGCAGGCTTGAGGGGCCGAATGGCCTACTCCTGCTCCTATTTCTTCTGTTCTTATGTTATGTTATATCTAATGTATATGTCAGGATGCACTATGGGAATTAATACTGAAACTTATAAACTCATAATGTGTGTAAATATTGGGCTGATATTTAACTTGAATCTCAGAGTACATTATTGTCGTTAATTCTGTAAGTTTGAAAAGGGAACTCTGTGCCATAATGAAAACAAGAAATGCTGGAAATACTCAACAGGTCAGGCAGCATCTGTACAGGGAGAAGCAAAGTTAACGTTTCAGGTCAGTGACCTTTCAGATGCTGCCAGACCTTTTGAAAGTCAATGTGCACCACATCAACAGCATTGCCCTCATCATCCCTCTCTGTTACCTCATCAAAAAACTACAGCAGGACAGTTAAACATGATTTTCCCTTAAGATATCCATGCTGGCTTTCTTGAATTAACCCACATTTGTCCATGGGATTATTAATTTTGTCCCGAATTATTCTTTCGAGAAGTTTTCCCACCTCCAAAATTGAACTGACTGGGGAGTCAAATGAGGTGAGTTGCTCGAACAGAGAGCCAGCACGGGTTCGATAGTCTGAATGGCCTCCTTCTGTGCTGTAGCCATTCTATGATTGTATGATTCTAGCAACAACTGTTGGTGGAGAGGCAGTGATGCAGGAATGGGTTGACAGAAAGGGGAAAGTCTGGGCTGGTGTGTGTTTGGGTTTGTGAATAAAGGTGATTTGGAAGCTGTGTTCCAAATTGAAGTGCTTACTGGAAGGAAGAAGTTGATGTAAATAAAGAGTAAAACGTGTTAAGATGAAGTGTGGTGTGATTGTGGGCAGCAGTAAATATAGTGCTGGTGAATTATTTGTGTTAATAAACTTCCACTGCGCCCTCTGCTGCAGGCTGCTGTTTATATCCAGCTGTGTATTAGTGCTGTGTGTTAACGAGATAAATGTTTGTTTCAACGCTGTTTATAAAGCAATAGCATTGCACTCAAGCAGTCCCAGACACATCAACACACGTACAAGAGCAAAATACTGCAGATGCTGGAAATCTGAAACATAAACAGAAAATGCTTGAAATAATTAGCAGGTCTGGCAGCATCTGTGGAGAGAGAACAAAGTCAATGTGAGCTCAGGAAACAGACCTGAACTGTTAACTGTTTCTCTCTGCACAGATGCTGCCAGACCTACTGAGCATTTCCAGCATTTTCTGTTTTTATGACAGCAACACAGGTGTTGGGAGGCTCAGCCCGGCTACACAATGTTACAAGGACGCTGAGTAACACCATCGACAACGGGACAGAGAGAAAAACACACAGAAAACCAAGAAGAGACTGTGAGGAAACAAAAGTGAGGGACAGAGAGAGAGGCAACGAGACTGAGATGGAGAAACAAGGCATTTGTATGATTGTGTTCTCCCTGTTATCTAAAGGTATTTCCTGTTGTGTAAAGATGTACCCTGTTGTTGTGTCAAGGTTTTCCTGTTATTGTTTTATTTTCTGTCACTGACCGTCTCCTCACTGTGACCATTTGTCCTGGTTTTATTGTGGCCAACATCACCATCTGGTGGTGGAGAGGATCCTCTGCAGGAAGGGGTTGACAAAGTGGGAGAGACTCGGCTGGTCCGTGTTTGCAGCTTGTGTTCGTGTGAGCACAAGTGAGTTGTTACTGATTGATGTGTTCACGAGAAAGAAGAAGCTGATTGCAATAGAGTGCCTTTGGAAGCATCTTGTTATTATGGGTAAATACTTTACGTTTTGAAAGTGAACTGTTTGTATAATTACCAAACATAAATAGCAGAGAATGGTTTCGATCCATTGATCTCTGGGTTATGGGCCCAGCACGCTTCCACTGCACCACTCTGCTAACTGCTGCATTAAAATTCAGCTGCCTGTTAGTGAAATATGTTCATTTCCCCAAAGTATTTCTTGAAATAGGATTGGAGTCGGATTTCTCAAGAATCCCGGACTCAGCAACACACGTGCTGACGGACTCACCCTCACTGCACAATGACACAAGGACACTGAGTAACGGCACCGACAATGAGGCAGGCAGAGAAAGACACACAGAAAACCAGGAAGATATTATCAGGACTCAGAAAGGAACAGACAGAGAAAGGGACTGAGCAAACCAGCAAGAGATAGCGAGATCAAAGCAAAATACTGCGGATGCTGGAAATCTGAAATAAAAACAAGAAATGCTGGAACCACTCAGCAGGTCTGGCAGCATCTGTGGAAAGAGAAGCAGAGTTAACGTTTCGGGTCAGTGCCCCTTCATCAAGGAGGCGAGGACAAATGGTATGGGAAGCAACAACTAATTTTCAGTAAAAAATGGGTGCAAGAATTGCTTCCATTAATGTGCATAGCATTAAATCTACTACGCGATGTGTTTCAACCTTGGATTACCTTGCCAAGGTCAAAGCTGACCTACTGTTTCTGCAGGAGTGTGGAATACCACACGTCAGCAGCTACAGGCAGTGGTCGCGGTGGTGGTCCCACGGGCCATCGATCTGGTCGGGGGGTAATGACTGCCGTTCCTCCGGCCTGGGTATTCTGCTGCGGGGAGGTAACTTCACCATCTCCGAAGTTAAAGAGGTGGTGGGCGGCCGCCTCCTCGTAGCAGACGTGATGTACAACAACGCTCCGCTCCGGTTGATCAACGTGTACGCCCCGGCACAACGCAGCGAGCGGCTGACCGTCTTCCAGCAGCTCCCACTGCTGCTGGCGACGTCCAGGCCGGTCATCCTAGGCGGTGACTTCAACTGCATCATCTGGAGATCTAAAATGGACCAGGGCGGGAGGGACACGATGTTCAAACCTCTGGACAAGGGCGGGAAAAATGTACCCAACGTCGCCCTCATCCTGATGACCACCTTCGTGTGCAGCTGCACCAAGCTGTGTGTGGAGCCCCAGTACACAAACACCAAGTGTCACTCTGTGCTGAGGTGTTGCGAAGGATGGGTCTGGTCACATTGCCGCGGATCGCTTCATCCAGTTGGACCATACCGTACCAACTATCCTTCGTGGGAATGTTTCTGCGGGAAAACACCTTTTACCACCAATCCATCAGGCAGTGGTCTGCACGGAATGTCCTCAAGGCCCTACGGGTAAAGGAAACGGTGGATCCGGTCGGATGGTTCCCCGAGCAGACTGCCAAGGTGATTTGGCAGAATGCCTCATCACCAGAACTTTCAAACAAGCACCAAGATGGAGCTTGGCTGGTGGTAAGATGAGCCCTTCCTGTCAGATCCTTCCTGCATGCCCGAAGTCTCGCCCCCTCCACACGCGGCCCTCGAGGTGGCTGCGGTGGGGAAGAGACAGTTGCCCACCTCCTTCTGGAATGTGTCTTTGCAAAGCAGGTGTGGAAAGAGATGCAGTGGTTTTTGTCGAGGTTCATCCCAAGCAGCTCTGTAACACAGGAGTCTGTGCTCTACGGGCTGTTCCCAGGGATACACACCGAGATAAACATTAACTGCTGCTGGAGGACCATCAATTTGGTGATAGACACTCTTTGGTCTGCCCGAAACCTGCTGGTCTTGCAGCGGAAAGAGTTGTCCACGACCCAGTTTTGCAGACTGGCACATTCCAAGGTCCAGGACTACGTGCTGAGGGACGCACTAAAGCTTGGGGTAGCCACTGCAAAGGCTCAATGGGGAAAGACCACTGTGTAAGGTCCCCCTGCCATAGTGAACTGGGCAGCTGGACCCATTGGAAACCCCTCGTGCTGAAGACACCAGATATGGGTTTGCTGTAAAATGTCCATGTCAGGTAAAACGGAGTGGAAGGGTTGTGAGGCAACTCACTCCTGTATTGAAGAAAACTGATTTCCTTTGCACTTTTTGGAATGTCAACTTGGTGCTGTTTTGAACTGTTGTATAATGCATTTTTTACAGATTTATATGAAGAAAGCATATTTTTAGGAATAAAATCCTGGGGATTCATATGCATAGTTCTTTGAAGGTGGCAGGACACATTGAGAAAGTAGTTAGCAAAGCATATGGGATCTTGGGCTTCATAAATAGAGGTACTGAGTACAAAAGTAGGGAAGTTATGCTGAACCTGTATAAATCTCGAATTGGGCCACAACCAGAGAATTGCATCCAGTTCTAGTCAACACACGTTTGGAGGGATGTGAGTGTCCTTGAGAGGGTGGAGAAGATTTATCAGAATGGTTCCAGACATGAGCGATTTTAGCTGTAAGGTTAGGTTGGAGAAGCTGGGGTTGTTCTCCTTGGAGCAAAGGAGATTGAGGGGAGATTTGATAGACATGTACAAGATTATAATAAATATGACAGGTTTAGATAACTTGCAGGGCTATGGGGATAGAGCGGGGGAATGGGACTGAATGGATTGATTTACATGGGCTTGATGGGCAAAATGACTTACTGTACTGTAGTGACTCCATGACTCAATGACTCTCTCTCCTTCTCTCTCTCTCTCTCTGTCTATCGCTTTACCTCTCTCTGCCTCTCTCTCTCTATCTGTCTTTAGCTGGTCCTCTAACTTTCTATCGCACTCTCTCTCTCTTTTTTTTCACTCTCTCTCTCTCCATTACACACATATTTGTCAATCACATGTCAAAGAAGGAAGCGTAATGAAGGAATGGCTGCGCCCTTGAAAATGTTTCCAGCAGAATAGTTAAATGTTTAAAGTTTCTGTAGGGAGTTTGACCTGAGATGGTGAGACACAAGGATGTGAGGTTATTAAAGTCTTCACCAAATGTAATAGGGAATAATTTTCTTCACTGGTGAACCCAAAGGAACAAATCTGGCACAAGAATGAGAAAAGTCAGAGGATTGAGAAACATCCAATGGTTCTTCACATATACAAGTCAGCAGACCCACAGAAAAACAGTAGGTTGAGAGTTCAGATCCAGTGATAGACTGGACAAATATCGAGCCAATGCTTTTTTCTTTATAAACCCAACATCTGTCCACTTGGCTATTGCACCTCGTCTCGATGTATCTTATAATACTGATACTATTTGCATTCCACAGTTGCTTTGAAATCACAGGCAATATAAATGGATTGGGAATGTCAATGGTCAGGAACCATTAATGGATTGGGAAAGTCAATGGACTGGAAAATATCAGTGGATTGGGAAATTCTATGGACTGAGTTGTATCAATGGATTGGGACAGTTTAGTACATTGTGAAACATCAATGGATTAGGAAACAGGAATTGAAGGTACAGATGGAGTTCAACCTGGAAAAGTGTGAAGTGATTCATTTTGGAAGGTCGAATTGGAATGCAGAATACAGGCTTAAAGACAGGATGCTTGGTAGTGTGGAGGAACAGAGGGATCTTGGGGTCCATGTCCATAGATCGCTCAAAGTTGCCACCCAAGTTGATAGGGTTGTTAAGAAGGCATATGGTGTGTTGGCTTTCATTAACAGGGGGATTGAGTTTAAGAGCCGCGAGGTTATGCTGCAGCTCTATAAAGCCCTGGTTCGACCACACTTGGAATATTGTGTTCGGTTCTGGTCGCCTCATTCTAGGAAGGATGTGGAAGCTTTAGAGAAGGTGCAGAGGAGATTTACCAGGATACTGCCTGGACTGGAGGGTATGTTTTACGAAGAAAGGTTGAGGGTGCTAGGGCTTTTCTCATTGGAACGAAGAAGGGTGAGAGGTGACTTGATAGAGTGGTACAAGATGATGAGAGGCATAGATAGAGTGGATAGCCAGAGACTTTTTCCCAGGGCAGAAAGGGCTATCACCAGGGGACATAATTTTAAGGTGATGGAGGAAGGTTTCGGGGAGATGTCAGAGGTAGGTTCTTTACACAGAGAGTGGTGGGTGCGTGGAATGCACTGCCAGCGGTGGTAGTAGAAGCAGATACATTAGGGACATTTAAGCGACTCTTGGATAGGTACATGGATGATAGTAGAATGAAGGGTATGTAGGTAGTTTGATCTGAGAGTAGGTTAAATGTTCGGCACAACATCGTGGGCCGACGGGCCTGTACTGTGCTGTACTGTTCTATGTTCTATGTTTCAGATGAAAGGATTGCATTAATCAATGGATTAGAATGTGGAGAGGCAGGAGAAAATGATGCCATTTTAAGTAGGGGGCCGGGGGTTAGTAGAAACAGACCAGGGCTATTTTACTCTCTATCTCACTCCTTTCTTCTATCTGGCTCATTATCACATCCTCTCTCTCTCAGAGCGGTGGGAATCACTGGAACCCACACTTGCTGCTCAGATTGTTTGGTTCCGGGAAAATACAAGATCCACATCAGATTGACAGGAAGGATAAATGTGATTCAGAGCCAATCATATTCCTTTTGGTGATGTGTGCTCAGCTTTGTTATATCAGCAAAGGCAGCAGGAAATGCAAATCCTGAAGAGTTTTGATCGAGTAAAGAAGGAGAAAGTGTTGCCAGTGACAGAAGGGTCAGCAACCAGAGGAAACACATTTAAAGTAATTGACAAAAGAATTCGAGTTGTGATGAGGAGATTGTTTTTTCCGCAGTGTGTTGTTCTGGTCTGGAATGCAATCCTGAAAGGTCAGTGGAAGCAGATTCAATGTTAACTCTGAATGGAATTGGATATATACCTGACATGGAAAATCTAACAGGGCAATGGGGGAAAGGACAGGAGTGCGGGATGTGGGATTATATTATATTAGATTAGATTAGAGATACAGCACTGAAACAGGCCCTTCGGCCCACCGAGTCTGTGCCGAACATCAACCACCCATTTATGCTAATCCTGCATTGCTACCAAACATCCCCACCTGTCCCTATATTTCCCTACCACCTACCTACATAAGTGACAATTTATAATGGCCAATTTACCTATCAACCTGCAAGTCTTTTGGCTTGTGGGAGGAAACCGGAGCACCCGGAGAAAACCCACGCAGACACAGGGAGAACTTGCAAACTCCACACAGGCAGTACCTGAAATCGAACCCGGGTCCCTGGAGCTGTGAGGCTGCGGTGCTAACCACTGTGCCACTGTGCCGCCCTTAATAGAATAGCTCTGTTAAATATCAAGCAAATGCACAGTAAAAAGGTTCAGTGCTTGGACCTCAGTTATTTTCACTCTGTCAATGGCAGAGAATGCTCGAGGAACCATTTGGCTACTCCTCATGTTCTTCCCAGTGTCCAGAATAAAGTGTAACATGACACTGATTTCCAGATGGCCGACACAAATGCAACGCACATCTTTTCTGAAAACATCACATTTAAAGTGAGAAACTAATCATAAGGCACGGACGGGGATAGAACCCGTGATCTTCAGTTTACGAAACTAACGCCTTACCACTTAGCCACCATGCCTTTTATTAATGGACACCAGAGGCTCCAGAGGAGGATTTGTGATTCTTTTTCAATTTGGTTGAAACAGCATCGAGAAACATGCACAGAAATAAAGAGGGATTGTGGAATGGGTAACAGATCAGCCTCATTTACTTCATCAGCATCATGAAATCTTCATTCAGACGTTCCATTCCCATCCTCAGCTTTTCTCACATCTGTACAATAATATAAGAGTGGACATTGGGTTGTTACTGGGCAGATTATATAAATAGACTATGTGCATCATCACAGGAAGTGATGTAATATAATCTGTGTGGCACCTCATGGAGAGTTGTCGATGAAACCTTCAATGCAAGGTGTGTAGAGTAAACTCAGTTTATTTTAACCGTCAGATTCTTATAAATTCTGTACTAAGCCTTGACAGGTATCAGAATATTATATGGGGGCCACAGTAAACCAAAGCGAAGATGGAGAAATCTTTGCCTGCACCTTTGAAAAGGTCACTGGACTGAACCAAGCCGAGGAGTGGCCGAGATGGTTCCAGAGGTTTGCAAGGTATCGTACTGCATCGGGTCTCGTGCAGAAGCCAGACATGGAACAGGTCAGTACGCTATTGTCTGCAATGGAGGGAGTGTGCAGGCAACATCCTCATGAAGAACAGAAGGCTACATGTGAAGAAGTTATTAAGGCACTCAATACATATTTTAATTGAGGAAAAAAATGTCATCGTGGAGCCAAAGTTAAAACGCTGCATTGCTGACAACGCAACCACCAGGTGACGCTGTACTAGCACATGCGCAAATGCAGCCTCTTTCACTGAAACGTCACTGTCTGTGACATTCAGGCAGCTGCCAGGATTAAAGATGGAGCTACTCAATTTATCACAGAAAACAACTTCGACCCAAAAATCCCCTCAAAGTTTGCCATCGCCGCCTCCGTCCCACCCCAACAGTCCCCCGCTACCTAATGCGCATTCGCGTTATAGAGTACCAAGTCATCTTAATTCACCTAAAGTGAATTACTTTAGGAGCAGTGACTGTCGTTTCATAAGCAAATACGGCACATATCTACACAATGGACATGTTTTGGTTGATACTCGGAGAACGTTGCGCTGTTTGAAGTCTCATTAGAAGGACAGCACCTCTGACAGTGCTGCACACCCTCTGTAATTCAGTCAGGTTTCATCGAGTCATAGAGTTATACAGCACAGAAACAGGCCCTTCGGCCATCATGTCCGTGCCGGCCATCAAGTACCTATCTATTCTAATTCCATTTTCCAGCACGTGGCCGTAGCCTTGTATTCTGTGGCGTTTTGAGTGCTCATCGAGATACTTCTTAAATGTTCTGAGGGTTCCTGCCTCGACCACTCCTTCAGGCAATGTGTTCCAGATTCCAACCACCCTCGAGGTGAAACATTTTTTCCTCAAATCCCCTCTAAACAGTGCCATCCCATTCTCCGGACAATCATTCCCCGCTTACCCCCATCCCACTCTCTGACTGCTCACTCCCCGCTTCACCCACCACCACCCCCATCCTGCTCTCTGGCCGCTCACACTCCAGGCCATGGGCTCTGCCGCTTCCCTCCTCTCGGCCACTCACTCCAACATTGCCCCATCACCCCTCGAGGCTCGCCTTGCTTTATCGGGTGGTGCGGTGAAGAATGATCGAATATTGGAGCGAGAGGCCGAGAGGAGGGAAGCAGCATGGCTTAGAGCTAGTGTCTGGAGGGACGTGGGGGGGAAGCGGGCCGTGAGTGGACGGAGAGAGGGCAGTGCGGGGGTGGTGGGGGGTAGCAAGTGGCCGGAGGGCGGGGGAGCGGGGTAGCGAGGAGCGGGCAGCGAGCGGCCTGGAGTGAGTGGCTGAGAGGTGGTAGAGAGTTTTCCCGCGCATGCGCCACTTCGTCCTGGAAGACGGAGGCTGAGCATGCGCAGCATCTCAGAGCGCAGGAGACTGTGTGTGCATGTGCGCAGCTTGGAGCGCTCTGATGACGTCGGCTGGCTGCTGCATTGTCAGGAATCACTTTGAATTTAATAAGCGTACAAAACAGAAAGGGGAGAGTATTCATTCATTTATCAATGACTTGTACAATCTCACGGAGGATTGTGAATACCGCAACTTAAGGGAAGAGCTGAATGGAGACAGGATTGTGTTCGGGGTATTAGACAACACCCTTTCAGATCATCTACAGTCCAGGGCTGGTCTCACATTAACGAAAGAGTTTCAATTGAGCAGACAAACAGAGGTTAGAAAGTTTAACCAATCCGTTGTCCAAGGGGACAGGGAGAGTCTGATCTCGAGAGTTGCAGACTCAATTGAATTTGTTCAGAAAACAAAAGGAAACATTTGGGGTAAAAGACAAGAAAGACGGGAAGAGCATCTAGTGGTAGCTGCAACCAATTGCAGTAGGTGTGGCCGAGAGAGACACAAGTGGGAAAACTGCCTCGCCAAAGAAGCTGAGTGTTTTTCCTGCAGAAAGATGGGACACTTTCAGTCAGTGTGTGGCAGTAAAATACCAGCGCTGAATATAGTTAAAGGGAAATCTCCAGAGAGCAAAATCATTAATGAAGTACAGGATATCCAAAGTGTGGAAATACATTTTTTAGGTGAAATCCAGGAAATAAAGTGAGAGTTGCTGGACGACAGAAATTCTGAAATATTTTAAGATAGAGGTAGATAGATTCTTGATAAACAAGGGGGTGAAAGGTTATCGGGGGCAGGTGGGAATGTGGAGTTGAGGTTACAATCAGATCAGTCATGATCTTATTGAATGGTGAGGCAGACTCGAGGGGCCGAGTGGTCTACTCCTGCTCCTAATTGGTATGTTTGTATGTAAGAAAACATGTTCTAGATACAATGAGAACTATCATTTGTTTGGAAATGGATTTGAAACCCCCTTTTATCAAAAGGTTATAGAGCTTTAATTTTTCTACAATTAACAGACAAATCCTTGTGGAGTTGAGATTGACAGAAACAATGGGCTGGATTCTATAGAGCCCTCAACGTCGAGATCTGTGGTGGGGGTGGGGTGGGAGCCGCCTGAAGATTGCCCCGGATGAGGCCCGCCATGGACCTCAACGCCGGCAGGGCCTGGCTCGATATTGCCGGCGACGGCGAGGCGTTGTGGGGGGAACCCCACCGCTCGGCAACGGGACCACAAACCTGCATTAATTATTATCCCATCACTTCCTGATATCCAGCTGCGATCTTCAGCCCGGTGACCGGCACTGCCGTGCCTTCGGAGCCCCATCCGGGGAAATGAGGTGCAACACTGGTGGGGAGGGGGGAGAAGGTAAGTTTCTCAGTGTGGGGGAGGGGGGACGGAGTCAAATTAATGTCATGGGTGTCGGGGATGGTGGGAAGGGTTATGGTTTACAGTTTGTGCAGTTTTGGGCAGAAGGTCAGATGGTAAAGGTAGGTTTTGGGAGGGAAGGGCAAATAATTAATTTAACTGTTATTGGGGGGATGGGAGAGAGGCAAAAGCAATGTATTTATTTCATTTCATTTCATCTTCCTTTAAATATTTTCCAGTCGGACTAACAGCCCTTTAAAAATGGCTGACACTCCAGTACAGTACTACGGCAGTGCTGCACTGTCAGAAATGCTGTTTTTCAGGTGAGACAGAAAACTGAGGATCCCTCTGCCCTCTCAGGTGGATGTTAAAGGTACCATGGCACTATTTCAGAGAATAGAAGGGGAATTATTTCTGGGGTACTGGTCATTGTTTCACCCTGAATCAACATCACTTAAAAACAGATTATCTCGTTTTTATCACGTTGTTGTTTCTGGGAGCTTGCTGTGCGCACATTGGCCACCATGTTTCTTACATGACCACAGTGACTACACTTGGAAAGTCCTTCATTGGCTGTAAAAGGCTTTGCAACGTCCTGTGGTCGTGAAATGCAAGTCTTGCTTTTTCCATTGTTATCAATGTCATTGTGATCAAAAGATAGGATTCGTGAGCACAAAATTTAAATCAATTTCGATTAAAATAATGTAAAAGCATCTATATTCTTGCACTGTACTTAATAATCTCCATCTTCCTATCCTTACAGAGTGCAATGTCATCGACCCTGAAATTGATTCCACAATCTCATGGAATCACAGAGTCAGACAATGTTTCAGGCACAGAAAGAGGCCACTTGACTCATCGTGTCTGTTCCACAAACAATTTCAGCCCAGTTCTGATGAAAGGTCACAGATCTGAAACGTTAACTCTGTTTCTCTCTCCACAGGTGCTGCCAGACCTGCTGAGTATTTCCAGCATTTTCTGTTTTTATTTCAGATTTCCAGTATCTGCAGTATTTTGCTTCTGTGTTACTTTGAAAGTTAAAACTGACCCACCTGTCTACAATTCACACTGGGGTCTCCCATGAAATGATTCTGTGTAATGTTGTTAGAATGAATGCAGACTCCGAGCACAGAGCTTCCTGTGGGGAATTGGGGATATGAAAACCAGCAGACTGCAGGAATTTCCACTGGGAGCACAAATTCACAAAATCTACCTTTTATATATCGATTCATTTTAATTGTCCTTCTGGAAAATTATTTTGAAGCAATTTAAACATCAACCCACAGCTCCATGACTTGGTCAATTATGAGGTCATCCTCTGACAGGTCATGTGACAGCTGGAGCCACAAGACATCAGAACCAGATTTGTGACTGGATTAAAACCCGGAATCCTGTCACAATGGCTTTTCAAATAAAGCTGTTGCTGTTTGAAAACACAGCAGTTAAACTTTCTGCCTAACCATGAGGGGAGCTAGGGAGAAATTTACAAAACTCAATCCTTCAACAAAATAGTTCAAAAATCATTCATATCGAAATCATGTGAGGATTCATATGCAGTAGAGAAACAAGCAGAATACAGAAAGTACAGAGGAGAGCTGAAAAAGGAAATGAGATCAGCAAGAGAATGTATGGGAAAAGATTAGCGGGTCACATAACTGGGAACACTGAAGTCTTTTACCAACATATGGACAGACAATGAAAGGGTGGGTCAATAAGGAGATCCTGTGGAGGCAGAGGGTGTGGCTGAGATACTAATTAAGTACATTTCATCTGGCATCATAAAATGAGCGGATGCTGCAAATGTCACAGTAAAGGAGGAGGAAGTGAGAAAATTGGACGGAATGAAAATAGATAAAGCGGAGACAATTACAAGGTTGGCAGCTCTCACAGTAGAAAAGTCACCCAGTTTGAATGGGCTGCATCCTGGGTTGCTGAGGGAGGTAAGGTTGGAAATCGCGGAGACTCGAACCACAATCTTTCAATCCTCCTTGAATATGGGAATGATGCCAGAGGACTGGAGGAATCTCCTCAAGATTCCACATGCATCAGTGTCCATAATTCAACTTTACATATTTAAAACATGTTTACAAAAACAGTAGAAGTACTCTCATAACATAAAAGCAAAATACTGCAGATGCTGGAAATCTGAAACAAAAACATAAAATGCTGGAAATACTCAGCAGGTCTGGCCGCATCTGTGGAGAGAGAAGCAGAGTTAACGTTTCAGGTCAGTGATTAGGGACGCTACAACCTGCCGGACTGAACATTAAATTCAATCATTTCAGAGCATGAAGGACCCCACCCCCACACCCCCCCGACACACTTTTTTATGTTTAGTTTTTTTTCTTTTTTCTTTTTTATTTGGTTATTTTATTTCAGTTTTTTTTTTAGTTTGGTTAGTTTGTTTCTACTGTGTCTACCCATTGTTTCTGTTTTAAAAAAATGTTTAATGTTTGTGTTCGGAGTGCGTTGTGCATTACAGTCAATTCACACCTTTTCTGTACTAACGCTTTGTCTTTCAGCACACCATTGAGCACTGTTCAGCACTGTTCGCCTTTGTTCCATGCCCTTCTGGTCAGTTATTCTCTGTGACCTTGTCCAATCAACACCTCTTTTGTTATCTCTTGCCCCACCCCAGCTTTACTTGCTTAAAACCTTTTCATTTATAATATTTGTCAGCTGTGATGAAGGGTAACTGACTTGAAATGTTAACTCTGTTTCTCTCTCTACACAGATGCTGCCAAAACCTGCTGAGTATTTCCAGCATTTCCTGCTTTTACTCTCATAGCACCGTTAACCTGTTTTTTCTCTCTCTGTTCTTATTCTGTCTCAGTGTTTGGATCTCTCACTGTTTGGATTGAGAATTGAGCTTGTATCAGTCCTGTGATGGACAGATCTGCTGAGTATTACCAGCATTTTCTGTTTTTTCTTCATTTCAGATCAGAATTTCTTATTGAAACACGGGGAATGCTGTTTCAACTGCTCCGGGGATACCTTCATGAGTTGCTGAAACATTCCAATTCCCATTCCCACATGGAACGAAGCCAGGCAGGAGGAGATACCTGTGACTCAATGATCAGACATTGCAGCTCATGAAGTGTGTTTTCTGATGGTCGATGGGTTCCTGTGTGAAGTTGACACGGGTTTGGTTTTTCTCCCTTACACTTTGACCCTTCAGTTAGTTCTTTGTGTTCAGCTGTTTCAGGTGATGTTACTGAGTCAGGAATGTTGGTCAGGACAGTGCGACAATTCCCTGTGATTCTTTCAATAGCGCTGGGGAATCTTTAACATCCACCTACAGGGCCTCATTTAATTGTCACTTCAAAAACCTGCTGGCAATTATTGCTCAGGATTACACTGAGCTGGGACACTAAGGATATTCAATTAATGAAATCAGTACTTTAAACTGAGAGCAATAGTCCCTCCCACATCCTGATACCTTAGGATTTCTGAACTTTAATTACTGCTTCATTCCTTGGTTTGTGGGCTGGTTCACCACCTGCAGACATGTGAGGCACTCACAGGCACTGGTAATCTCTAGGCTTAGAGTCAGAGAATCATAGACAGGTTACAGCACAGAAGGAGGCCATTCAGCCCTTTGTGTCCATGCCAGCTCTCTGCAAGAACAAGCCAGCTAGTCACACTCCCCCGCCTTTGCCTGTAACCCTGCATTTTCTTTTCTTCAGATAACTATTAAATTCTCTTTCAAAAGTCATGATTGAATCTGCCTCCACCACACTGTCAGGCAGTGCAATCCAGATCCTAACCAGTCGCTGCATAAAAAAGTTTTTCCTCATGTTGCCTCTGGTTCTTTGGCCTTTCACCTTAAATCTGTGCCCTCTGGTTCTTGACACTTCTGCCAATGGGAATAGTTTCTCCCGATCTACTCTGTCCAAACCCTTCATGATTTTGAACACCTCTATCAAATCTCATCTCAACCTTCTCTTCCCAAAGAAGAACAACTCCAGATTCTCCAAAATAGTAGAAGGCTTTCTATTTCTACTGGAAAATGGGCAGAGAGAAAGAGTATCAGACAGAGTTCACAAGAGAGAGAAAAAACTGGGTATGTGTCTGTGAGAGAGAGCAAGACAGAGGGAGGGAGAGTAACTGTCTGTGTGTGAGAGAGAACACAACCCAGTCCCAATATAATTGCTCTTTCTTTATACTGTTCGATAAACTCAGACCCTACACAGATACCGACAGCTTCTCTCCCTCAATGCTGTTCCCCGCCCTGACTGTACAGAAATCCCCTCTCATAGCAGCACATTAACACTGGTCTCACTGCTTTTCCCTGCCCTGATGGTGCAGAAATCCCCTCTCATAGTTGCACATTAACACTGGTCTCACTGCTGTTCCATTCCCTGACTGTACAGAAATCCCCTCTCATAGCTGCACATTAACACTGTTCTCACTGCTGTTCCCTGCCCTGACTGTACAGAAATCCCCTCTCATAGCTGCACATTAACACTGGTCTCACTGCTGTTTCATTCCCTGACTGTACAGAAATCCCCTCTCATAGCTGCACATTAACACTGGTCTCACTGCTGTTCCCTGCTCTGACAGTACAGAAGTCCCCTCTCATAGCTGCACATGAACACTGGTCTCACTGCTGTTCCATTCCCTGACTGTTCAGAAATCCCCTCTCATAGCTGCACATTAACACTGGTCTCACTGCTGTTCCCTGCTCTGACTGTACAAAAGTCCCCTCTCATAGCTGCACATTAACACTGGTCTCACTGCTGTTCCCTGCTCTGACTGTACAAAAGTCCCCTCTCATAGCTGCACATTAACACTGGTCTCACTGCTGTTCCATTCCCTGACTGTACAGAAATACCCTCTCATAGCTGCACATTAACACTGGTCTCACTGCTGTTCCCTGCTCTGACAGTACAGAAATCCCCTCTCACAGCTGCACATTAACACTGGTCTCACTGCTGTTTCATTCCCTGACTGTACAAAAGTCCCCTGTCATAGCTGCAAATTAACACTGGTCTCACTGCTGTTCCATTCCCTGACTGTACAGAAATACCCTCTCATAGCTGCACATTAACACCGGTCTCACTGCTGTTCCCTGCCCTGACTGTACAAAAACCCCCTCCCATAGCTGCACATTAACACTGGTCTCACTGCTGTTCCCTGCTCTGACAGTACAGAAATCCCCTCTCATAGCTGCACATTAACACTGGTCTCACTGCTGTTCCCTGCTCTGACTGCACAGAAATCCCCTCTCATAGCTGCACATGAACACTGGTCTCACTGCTGTTCCCTGCTCTGACTGTACAGAAATCCCCTCTCATAGCTGCACATTAACACTGGTCTCACTGCTGTTCCCTGCCCTGACTGTACAAAAGTCCCCTCTCATAGCTGCACATTAACACTGGTCTCACTGCTGTTCCCTGCCCTGACTGTACAAAAGTCCCCTCTCATAGCTGCACATTAACACTGGTCTCACTGCTGTTCCCTGCTCTGACTGTACAGAAATCCCCTCTCATAGCTGCACATTAACACTGGTCTCACTGCTGTTCCCTGCTCTGACTGTACAAAAGTCCCCTCTCATAGCTGCACATTAACACTGGTCTCACTGCTGTTCCCTGCTCTGACTGTACAAAAGTCCCCTCTCATAGCTGCACATTAACACTGGTCTCACTGCTGTTCCATTCCCTGACTGTACAGAAATACCCTCTCATAGCTGCACATTAACACTGGTCTCACTGCTGTTCCCTGCCCTGACTGTACAGAAATCCCCTCTCATAGCTGCACATTAACACTGGTCTCACTGCTGTTCCCTGCTCTGACAGTACAGAAATCCCCTCTCACAGCTGCACATTAACACTGGTCTCACTGCTGTTTCATTCCCTGACTGTACAAAAGTCCCCTCTCATAGCTGCAAATTAACACTGGTCTCACTGCTGTTCCATTCCCTGACTGTACAGAAATACCCTCTCATAGCTGCACATTAACACTGGTCTCACTGCTGCTCCCTGCTCTGACTGTACAGAAATCCCCTCTCATAGCTGCACATTAACACTGGTCTCACTGCTGTTCCCAGATCTGACTGTCCAGAAATCCCCTCTCATAGCTGCACACTAACACTGGTCTCAGGTGAATTTTGAGTGGTCATTAAATGATCCGACAATGGCGTGGCCTCGGTTAATAGCAGTTTGAAGCAGGATATGTTTTAAATTCCATCGGCTCATCCCAAAAACCGACCTTTAAACAAGTCAAAACACTGGAAACACACGATGGCTCATTCAACGTCTATGGAGAGAACAAAGACGTTTACTGTTGGGGTTTGGACAATGAAGAGAAACATAGGAACTTGATGAGGACATTCAGCCTTTCGAGTCTGTTCCACCATTCAATTAGATATTTGCTGATCTGTATATTAACACCATTTGTCTGCTTGTTTCTGTCACACTTGGTACCTTACCTAACTCAAATCTATCATTTGTCAGAAATAAATAAGGAAACTGATTCATCGAATTTCTTAAAAGCAAAATACTGCGGATGCTGGAAATCTGAAATAAAAACTGAAAGTGCAGACAAGACTCAGCAGGTGTGGCAGCATCTGTGGAGAGAGAAGCAGAGTTAACGTTTCAGGTCAGTGACCCTTCTTCAGAACTGGCAAATATTAGAAATGTAAAAGATTATAAGCAAGTAAAGAGGGGGTGGGGCAAGAGATGACAAAGGAGAAGGTGTAGATAGGACAAGGCCACAGAATAGTTGACCAGAAAAAGGCAAACCATATGTTAATGGTCTGCTGAAAGACAAAGCATTAGTGCAGATAGGGTATTAATGGACTGAAAAACTAAACAGCCACAATCACAAACATGAAAAAACAGTGGGTAGGCACAGTAGAAACAAACTGAACAAACTAAAATAAAGTTTTCTTTTTTACTTTGCCGATGTCTTTGTATATATTGTGGATCGTTCTTCAGACTGTCTTCTTTCACAATGTAGTTCTGACCTCTGGTGATGTTGATCGTAATCAGCTTTAACTTGCTGATAGTTTTGGAACTGAGCAGATTTTCTTTGCTTGATTCTGCAACATGGAACTCAGTCTGACATGTGGACCCCTGGGAGGACTTAAAAGTAACTTGGATGATCCCTAGGACTGGTGGAGGAGTATCTGATCCATGGGAGAAGATTTTAGATATCAGCTTGTTCAATTACAGTTTCTGTTTTCTCTGTTGCTTGTGGAATGTCGGAGCATCCATTATGTTGATCATTGCTCCTAGTCAATTACTGCAGATATTGTCGAATTACCTCTGAGCACATCACACATGGGCAGGTGTCGGGACTTGTGGTCGCGAGCAACAAAAATCTTCTCTCGTGCTGCAAATATGTAATCTTCCTTCTGGCATTTAAATCTATGAATGTTTCCTGCAGGCTTCGATCAGCATACTGTAGTGAAATGTCCCATTTTTCTGCAGACTTGACACCTCTTCCCTCTCGAAGGACAAGTTTTGTAATAAGGATCCTCACCACTGCAATGATTGGATGTTTGAATGTGATTGTGATTTCTGTCTTGGTCTTCCTTGACCTTGCTCTGGGTTTCCTCTGTGTCCTTGTGTTTTGTGTGTTTCTCAGGGGAATCTCGTCGTCACGTTATTTGCCTCTTTCTCAGACTTCTGAGTCTCATCATGTCGTGGTCAAGAGTCTCGCACCATATTGTTTTGCTTGCCTGAAACATAAATTTCAGAGTGAGGATTTGCCCTTGCTTAAACACATCTTGTTAGAAAATGCATCGCAACATCATAATCATTATCGGTTCCAGTGTCTCTGAGTGTATTGAAGGTATTGTCAACTTTTGGTCCAGCAGAGTGTAGGAGTAACGCTCTCTTTCTTCGGGGTGTATTGATAGCGAGTGCCATCATTCAGAGTTCAAGTCTTGTGAGCCATTTGCTCCAGTGTGGCCCTGGGTTGCTGTCTATCTCTGCAAAGGCTGGAAAGACTGGCTGTTGTTGTGCACACATGATGATTGTTATTTATTTAAATCTAGAATTGTCAATGTAAGTCTTCTGTATGTCCCTGGTTGTCTGTGTGATTACTTCTTTTTACTCCTCAATGTCAGAAAAATATAGTGTTGTGCTGTGTTCTTACGTTTACATTAAATGATGACCCCAGGCTTTATATTCAGATTCAATCCAAACAGTATTTATTGTCTTTCTTATCTACATGGCATGATCACAGGTCCAAGGTCTTTTTCTCATTTTTTTTTTATTTTTTTATTTCCAAAATATACTTTATTCATAAAAATCTGTAAAAATTACATTGCCAAACAGTTTCCAAACAGCACAAAAAAATACAAACATTGCAAAAGAGATCAGTTTCTTTCAATAGTGTCATGAGTTTCTTCCCAACCCTTCCGTTTCACAATTGTCATGTCAATTACAGTTTTACATTTACAGCAATTAAGAATATTAACGATACAGTTCGAGGGGCTTCCCATGGTTCCAGCCCCTCAGTCCAGCTTGGTGGGGGAACCTTACACTGTGGTCTTTCCCCGTTGAGTCTTTTCTGCGGCTGCCCCAAGCTTTAGTGCGTCCCTCAGCACGTAGTCCTGGACCTTGGAATGTGCCAGTCTGCAACATTCGGTGGTGGACAACTCTTTGCGCTGGAAGACCAGCAAGTTTCGGGCAGACCAAAGGGCGTCTTTCACCGAATTGATAGTGTTCCAGCAGCAGTTGATGTTTGTCTCGGTGTGCGTCCCTGGGAACAGCCCGTAGAGCACAGACTCCTGTGTTAAAGAGCTGCTTGGGATGAACCTTGACAAAAACCACTGCTTCTCTTTCCACACCTGCTTTGCAAAGGCACATTCCAGGAGGAGGTGGGCGACCGTCTCTTCCCCACCACAGCCAACGCGGGGGTACTGTGCGGAGGGGGCGAGACTTCGGGTGTGCATGAAGGATCTGACGGGGAGGGCCCTTCTCACCACCAGCCAAGCTACGTCTTGGTGCTTGTTTGAAAGTTCTGGTGATGAGGCATTCTGCCAAATGACTTTGACGGTCTGCTCGGGAAACCATGCGACAGGATCCACCGTTTCCTTTTCCCGTAGGGCCTTGAGGACATTCCGTGCAGACCACTGCCTGATGGACCGGTGGTCAAAGGTGTTTTTCCGCAGAAACTGCTCCACGAAGGATAGGTGGTACGGCGCCGCCCAACTGCATGGAGCGTTCCGCGGCAATGTGACCAGGCCCATCCTTCGCAACACCGGGGACAGATAGAACCTCAGCACGTAGTGACACTTGGAGTTTGCGTACTGGGGCTCTACACATAGCTTGATGCAGCCGCACACGAAGGTGGTCATCAGGATGAGGGCCACGTTGGGTACATTTTTCCCGCCCATGTCCAGTGATTTGAACAGCGTGTCCCTGCGGACCCGGTCCATTTTAGATCCCCAGACGAAGCGGAAAATGGCTCGGGTGACTGCCACGGCGCAGGAGTGGGGTATGGGCCAGACCTGCACCACGTAGAGCAACAATGTGAGCGCCTCGCACCTGATGACCAGGTTCTTACCCACAATGGAGAGAGATCGCTGCCGTTTTCTCATTGGTGTGTGTGTGCTCTCCACAAGCCATGTGTAGAATGTATCTCTCAAAATGGTGTCTCCTTATATATGTATGATGATGTCATCTGTTGCATCAGTGGCTTGGTCTCTTAAAGGTACAGTTTCTTAAAGGTGAAGTCACCATGACACAACATTGCAAGCAATGTGTCAGCCACGCTCGATAGAGTGTCAGGAATGATGGTCAGAGGAGCAGACCAGGCTGGAAACACATAAAGAACGAGGGGCAGCCAATGTGAAAAACAGGGAATAAACAACATGGCATGGGTGGTGTTTACAATACCTCGAATCTCGGTTTGATTCTCTTCCAGGTCAGAGGCAATTCTAGTAACATGATGTCTATGGAATCACAGAATGACGAACAAAGAGACCATTTGGTCCATCATGCCAGTGTTGTCTCTTTAGTAGAGACAAATTACAATTAGTCCTGCTGCGTGGCTTTTTCCTGTAATCCTGTACATTTTCCCTTCCAGCATCTATCCATATCCCTTTTGAAAGTTACGATTGAATCTGCTTTCATCTCCCAATCAGGCAGTGCATTCCAGAGCACAACACATTACTGTGTAACAAATGGTTCTTCATGTCACCTCTAGTTCTTTTGCCAATCACCTGATATCTGTGTCCTCTGCTTAATGACCCTTTTGCCACAGGAAACAGTTTCTCCTGATTGAAAGTGTTGAGAACCATCATGATTTTGAACACCTCGGACAAATCTCTTCTGAACTTTCTCTGCTCCAAGAAGAACAACCTCAGCTTCTCCAATCTCTCCACATAACTGAAATCCTTCAGCCCTGGTATCATTGCAGCAAATCTCTTCTGTTCATTTCTTGCCCCAGAAATAATTGAAATGAAATGTTTCTAAGAAAATGCATGAACTAAATAAAAAGGAGAGAGAAATAAATGCTGAGCAAAATGGATATCAATGTTTGGAAGGTAAAAAGAGCAAAGAGATCGAAATTTTATTATCGAGGAGTGAGAGGAATAAATAACACTTTGGAGATTTTGTCAGTGGATTTACTGATAAATTTGGGAATTGAGAGGAAGCTGGTTCACAGAGAAAAAACTGCCAACCCGGGGGTGGAGCCTACAACTGCATCCGTCCAATAAGAGACAGAGTAGAAGTGACAGTTAGGTCAGTGGAACAGGACACTTTTAATCTCAGGATTATGGGTTGGATGATCCACTGTGGGTGCCCGTGAAATTCCACAGGAGCTAATACAACACCTTGCTGTCAGTGGCTCCTTGGTCAATGGGTGTGATTCTTGTTTAAGGAGTGTGATTAATGAAAGTGTGATTAATGAAAGGAAGTGCGTGGAGTTGAAGGAGAAGTTGTTCAATGTGAGAACATTGTCCCCCTCTGAACTTGAGGCACTCCGTTCTCTCAGGTCTAACCCCGACATGGTCATCAAACCTGCAGACAAGGGTGGTGCTGTTGTTGTATGGTGTACCGACCTCTACCTTGCAGAGGCTCAGTGCCAACTCACAGACACCTCTTCCTACCTCCCTCTGGACCATGACCCTACCGCCGAACATCAAGCCACCGTCCAAAGGACTGTCAGTGACCTCATCTCCTCTGGAGATCTGCCCTCTACGGCTTCCAACCTCATAGTCCCACAACCCCGGACAGCCCGCTTCTACCTCGTTCCCAAAATCCGTGACTCTTCTGACGCCCTACGTCATTTTGACAATTTCCAGTTTCCTGGTCCCAACCGCCTCCTCTTCACTATGGACGTCCAATCGCTCTACACCTCCATCCCCCACCAGGATGATTTGAGGGCTCTTCGCTTCTTCCTGGAACAGAGGCCCAACCAGTCCCCATCCACCACCACCCTCCTCCGCCTGCATGAACTTGTTCTCACATTGAACAACTTCTCCTTCAACTCCACGCACTTCCTTCAAGTAAAATGTGTCGCTATGGGTACCCGCATGGGTCCTAGTTATGCCTGTCTTTTCGTGGGATATGTCGAGCATTCTTTGTTCCAGTCCTACTCAGGCCCCCTCCCCCAACTCTTTTTCCGGTACATTGATGACTGTATCGGTGCCGTTTCCTGCTCCCGCCCCGAACTAGAAAACTTTATCAACTTTGCTTCCAATTTCCACCCTTCTCTCACCTTCACATGGTCCATCTCTGACACTTCCCTTCCTCGACTTCTCTGTCTCCATCTCTGGGAATAGGTTGTCTACCAATATCCATTATCAGCCCACCGACTCCCACAGCTACCTCGACTACACATCTTCACACCCTACCTCCTGTAAGGACTCCATTCCATTCACCCAGTTTCTCCGTCTCCGACGCATCTGCTCTGATGATGCTACCTTCCATGACGGTGCTTCTGATATGACCTCCTTTTTCCTCAACCGAGGATTTCCCCCCACTGTGGTTGACAGGGGCCTCAACCGTGTCCGACCCATTCCCCGCACCTCTCCCCTCACCCCTTCCCCTCCCTCCCAGAACCGTGACAGGGTTCCCCTTGTCCTCACTTTTCATCCCACCAGCCTCCATATCCAAAGGATCATCCTCCGCCATTTTCGCCACCTCCAGCGTGATGCCACTACCAGTCGCATCTTCCCCTCCCTTCCCCTGTCAGCATTCCGAAGGGATCGTTCCCTCCGCGACACCCTGGTCCACTCCTCCATTACCCCCACCACCTCGTCCCCGTCCCAGGGCACCTTCCCCTGCAATCGCAGGAGGTGTAATACCTGCCCATTTACCTCCTCTCTCCTCACTATCCCAGGCCCCAAACACTCCTTTCAGGTGAAGCAGCGATTTACTTGTACTTCTTTCAATGTAGTATACTGTATTCGCTGCTCACAGTGTGGTCTCCTCTACATTGGGGAGACCAAGCGCAGATTGGGTGACCGCTTTGCTGAACATCTACGCTCAGTCCGCAAGCAGGACCCTGAGCTTCCGGTTGCTTGCCATTTCAACACACCCCCCTGCTCTCATGCCCACATCTCTGTCCTGGGATTGCTGCAGTGTTCCAGTGAACATCAACGCAAGCTCGAGGAACAGCATCTCATCTACCGATTAGTCACACTACAGCCTGCCGGACTGAACATTGAGTTCAATAATTTCAGAGCATGACAGCCCCCCATTTTACTTTCATTTTTAGTTATTTTATCTTCCTTTTTTTTTACATTCTTTTTTACATTTTTTACAATCTTTTTTTGCATTTATTTCATTTCATCTTAGTTTGTTCAGTTTGCTTACCCACTGTTTTTTTTCAGGTTTTTTTTCAGGTTTGCACTTGCTGCTGTCCAACATTCAGTGTATTCACACCTAATCTGTACTAATGCTTTGTCTTTCAACACACCATTAACATATTGTTTGCCTTTGCTCCGTGACCTTTTGGTCAGCTATGTGGCCTGGTCCAATCTGCACCTTCTCGTTTGTTATCTCTTGCCCCACCCCCACCTCACTTGCTTATAATCTGTGACTTTTCTAATATTTGTCAGTTCCGAAGAAGGGTCACTGACCCGAAACGTTAACTCTGCTTCTCTTTCCACAGATGCTGCCAGACCTGCTGAGTGATTCCAGCATTTCTTGTTTTTGTTTCAGATTTCCAGCATCCACAGTATTTTGCTTTTATTTTTGTGAGTTTGAGTGCCATTTTCTTTTTCCCTTTTTTAAGGCTTCATGAGCAGAGAGTACAGGGGGTGTTTGAAATGAACAAGTCTCGCTTTGATTCAGGACTCTTTCCTCTCTGCAGCATCTCACTATGAAAGATTGAATTTGATCTCATTTCATTCTCAGCTCGGGTCTGTGCGGCTCAGTGCCACTTCTGGCTGTCTCCCGCTTCACAATCCATCAGTACTGAGAAAGCAATGGGGAATATTACTCACATGTTGTGTTCTTTAATTTTTTGGAAAACTTGAATGTCTGTATTTTCTTCCAAAACAAGGACACCAAGCTGTTGTTAACGTAGGGCTGAAATAGCTCAGTTGGGAGAGCGTGAAACTGAAGATTGAAAGGTCGCTGGTTCAATCCCGGGTTTCAGCAATTCTGCTTCCTCTTGCGTTCCTTGCCTTGGTTCTGATTTTCCGGTTGCACAAATTACTTTGAAATTATTTACCAAGCACCAGTGGATTGAATTTGAGAAACAACACAGAGTCATTTACAGCACAGAAGGTGGTCATTTGGCCTATCACGTCCATGCTGGCTCTCCCCGGAGCAATCTAGTCAGTTCCACTCACCAGCTCGATCCCTTTCCTCCTGCAAGTTTCTTTCCTTCAAGTATCCATCCAATTTCCTTTTCAAATCATTGATTGTCTCTGCTTCCACCACACTCGTGGGCCAAGACATTTCCACCCACAACATAAAAAATTCCACCTCATCAAGGATGGGAAATACTTACATCTTCGATATTTGCTTATTCTCTATTTCTATGAGAATAGACTGGCAGTCAACATGAAAGGAAACCCAAAAATCTTCCAGCAGCATGCAAATGATAAGTGGGTAGTAAGAGGTTGAGTCGGGCCCATTAGGGACAAAAAGGATAATATAAGCTTAGAGGTGCAGGGCAATGTTAATCTACTTAATGAGTACTTTGTATCAGTGATCACTAAGGAAGTGGAATTTGACAAAATATCAGTCGATGTGAAGAGAGTAGAGGCAATGGAGAGAGTACAAATTAGGAGAGGGAGGTACTAAAAAGGCTGGCTGTGCTGAGGGAAGATAAATCACCTGGTCCAGATGGCTCACATCCCAGGTTGCGAAAGGAAATGCGGATGCAGATAACGGAAGGGCTTGCTATAATCTTCCAATCTTCCCTGGATACGGGGGAGGTGCCAGAGGATTAAACAGTGGCAAATGCGACACCCTTATTCAAGAAAGGGTGTAAGGACAGTCTGGGTAACTACAGGCTAGTTAGATTAACAGCAGCGGTGGGTAAGGTTTTAGAAAGAATAATCAGGGTAAAAAATCAACTGTCACTTGGAGAGGTTCGAGTTAATTAAGGAGAGTGAGCATGGATTTATAAATGGGAGTTCATGCTTGACTAATCTAACTGCATTTTTTGATGAACTAACAGAGCAGGTTGATGAAGGGAATGCAGTGGATGTTGTTTATATGGATTTTAAGGAGGCGTTTGACAAGGTACCACATAAAAGGGCGGTTAACAAAATTGTGGTTCGTGGTATAGGAGGGTCAGTGTCCAATTGGATAGAAAATTGGTTTAAGGACAGAAAACAGCGAGTCTTATTAAATGGTTCTTTGTCAGACTGGAGGGTAGTCGACAGTGGTGTTCCCCAAGGGTCAGTGCTCGAACCACTGCTTTTTTTGCTAAAGGTAAGTGACTTGGATCTTGGAATACAGAGTAGAATCTCAAAATATCCCGATGACACCAAACTTGGAGGACTGGCAAACAGTGAGGATGATATGAACTGCCTGCAACAGGACAGTGATAGGCTAGCAGAATGGGCAGACAGGTGGCAGATGGAATTTAATAGTGACAAGTGTAAGGTGATGTAAAGGAATAGGGAGAGGCAATATATACTTAATGGCACAGTTCTAAAGAGTGTGCTGGAATAGAGGGACTTGGGGTTCATGTGCATCAATCTTTGAAGGTGGCAAGACATATTGCGAGAGTGGTTAGCAAAGCATATGGGATCTTGGGCTTTATAAATAGAGGCATTGAGTACAAAAGCAGGGAAGTTATGCTGAACCATTATAAAACTCTGGTTAGGCCCCAATTGGAGTGTTGCTTCCAGTTCTGCTCAGCAGACTTTAGAAAGAATTTGAGGGTCCTTGAGAGGACGCAGAGGCGATTTACCAGAATGGCTCCAGGGATGGGGGATTTTAGTTACAAGGTTAGGTTGGAAAAGCTAGGATTATTCTGCTTATATCAAAGAAGATTGAGTGGAGAATTGATAGAGATGTATAACACCTCTAGAGAACAGGCCATCCTCGACTGGGCATTGTGTAATGAGAAAGGATTAGTTAACAATCTTGTTGTGTGGGGTCCCTTGGGGAAGTGTGCCCATAATATGATAAAATTCTTCATTAAGATGGAGAGTGAGAGAGTTGATTCCGAGACTCGGGTCTTGAATCTAAACAAAGGAAACTATGAAGGTATGAGGCGGGAGTTGGTAATGATAGATTGGGGAACGTTACTTAAAGGGTTGACAGTGGATAGGCAATGGCTAGAATTTAAAGAGCGCATGGATGAATTACAACAATTGTTCATTCCTGTCTGTGCAAAAGTAAAACAGGAAGGGTGGCTCAACTGTGGCTGACAAAAGACATTAAGGGAAGTATTAGATCCAAGGAGGAGAAATATAAAATGGCCAGAACAAGCTGCAAACCTGAAGATTGTGAGCAGTTTGGAATTTAGCAGAGGAGGACAAAGGGATTGATTAACAAGTGGAAATAAGCTTGCAGAGAACATCAAAATTGACTGAAAAAGCTTCTATCGATATGTGAAGAGAAAAAGAGTAGTGAAGAAAAATGTGGGTCCCTTCCAGTCAGAAACGGGGGAATTTATAATGGGGAACCAAGAAATGACAGACCAATTAAATACATACTTTGGAACTGTCTTCACAAAGGAGGATACAAATTATCTCCCAGAAATGTTGGGGAACATAGGGTCTAGTGAGAAGGAGGAACTGTATGAAATCAGTATTAGTAGGGAATGTTTGGGAAATTGATGGGATTGAAAGCAGATAAATCCCCAGGGCCTGAGAATCTACATCCCAGAGTACTTAAGGAAGTGGCCCTTGAAATAGCAGATGCATTTCTGGTCTTTTTTCAAAATTCTATAGACTCTGGAACAGTTCCAATGGATTGGAGGTAGTTAATGTAACTCCGCTATTTAAAAAAAGAGGCAGAAAGAAAACAGCGAATTATATACCGGTTAGCCTGACATCAGTCGTGGGGAAAATGCTGGAGTCCATTATAAAAGATGTAATAGCAGAGTGCAATAATAACTCGTCTCCACTCCTAGTATTTCTAAATCCCACACATTCACTATAATGTGAACAATTATTTCCTGTTGTGTCTCTCTCAGATTTGTGAACTTCACTGTATTAGAGTGAGGTGACATCTACTGGCGGGAAGCAAGAAACACAATCAAGCAGCAGAAACTCCACAGTCTGTCAGAGTTAAAGAAACATTGCAATGTGAGGAAACAGCGAAGTGGTTTGATTGGGTAGATAGAGACATGATTCCACTTGTGGTGGTGTCTGAAGCAAAGGCCAGAAATACAAAATTGTCATTAATAAAAGAAATGAGGAATTCATGAAAAATGTAGTAACGTAGTGAATGGTGAGAATGTGGTTAGAATAGAAAGTGAGATTGGATGGACAGAAGCAGTCTGAAAGGATGGCTGAAACAAAAGGTGAGTGCCCTGAAACGTTAACTGTGTTTCTCACAGCACAGATGCTGCCAGAGCTGCTGAACATTTCCAGCACTTTCTGTTTTTATTTCAGCATTTGCAGGATGTTGCTTTGATCAGAAAAAAAATGGATGATTGGCTGGGGAGGTTCCAGTGAAATTCCACAGCAGCTAATAAAGCCTGATCTGTCAGTGGCTCGTTGGTCTAGGGGTATGATTCTCGTTTAGGGAGTATAGTTAATTAACATGCGAGAGATCCTGGGTTCAAGTCCCGGACGAGCCCTGGTCTGCTGGCATTTTTAGATTAAGGTTATCTAATGGTTTCAGCCTTGCAGAAAGTGGAATTGACTTCCATGCGGAGCTGGCTTGAGGACCAGACAACTGGATTCAAAGAGCTTGTCGACAAAGTTGTAATTAACTGAATGGACAGATCGCCAAGTGGGAATATATAGTTGTTGCTGTAATTGTGACCTGACTCCAAAAACAACAGGACTGGGTTCTGGACAGGAATGGAATGGAATTCTTCAGTGTTTCTGTTGTTTGGCTTGCATTGACTCATCGATTTTCTTGTTTTTCACTTTGTCGATGCCTTTGAATAATTGTGGATCCTTCTTCAGGGTGTCTTCTTTCACCAGGTAGTTCTGACCTCTGATGATGTTGATCGTAATCAGCTTCAATTCGCTGATAGTTTTGGAAGTGAGCAGATTTCCTTTGCTTGAGTCTACAACATGGAACTCAGTCTGACATGTGGACCCATGGGAGGATTTGAATGCCACCCCTGCGTTGGAGTTGCATCCATCCAATAAGAGACCGAGTAGAAGTGACAGTTCTGTCAGTCGAATATGAGACTTTTAATGACAGGGTTGTGAGTTTGAGTGCCATTCTGTTTTTCCCTTTTTTAAGGCTTCATGAGCAGAGAGTACAGGGAGTGTTTGAAATGAACAAGTCTCGCTTTGATTCAGGACTCTTACCTCTCTGCAGCATCTCACTATGAAAGATTGAATTTGATCTCATTTCATTCTCAGCTCGGGTCTGTGCGGCTCAGTGCCACTTCTGGCTGTCTCCCGCTTCACAATCCATCAGTACTGAGAAAGCAATGGGGAATATTACTCACATGTTGTGTTCTTTAATTTTTTGGAAAACTTGAATGTATGTATTTTCTTCCAAAACAAGGACACCAAGCTGTTGTTAATGTAGGGCTGAAATAGCTCAGTTGGGAGAGCGTTAAACTGAAGATCGAAATGTCGCTGGTTCAATCCCGGGTTTCAGCAATTTTGCTTCCTTTTGCGTCCCTTGCCTTGGTTCTGATTTTCCGGTTGCACAATTTACTTTGAAATTATTTACCAAGCACCAGTGGATTGAATTTGAGAAACAACACAGAGTCATTTACAGCACAGAAGGTGGTCATTTGGCCGATTACGTCCATGCTGGCTCTCCCCGGAGCAATCTAGTCAGTTCCACTCACCAGCTCGATCCCTTTCCTCCTGCAAGTTTCTTTCCTTCGAGTATCCATCTAATTTCCTTTTCAAATCATTGATTGTCTCTGCTTCCACCACACTCGTGTGCCAAGACATTGCCACCCACAACATAAAAAATTCCACCTCATCAAGGATGGGAAATACTTACATCTTCGATATTTGCTTATTCTCTATTTCTATGTGAATAGACTGGCAGTCAACATGAAAGGAAACCCAAAAATCTTCGAGCAGCATGTAAATGATAAGTGGGTAATAAGAGGTTGAGTCGGGCCTATTAGGGACAAAAAGGATAATATAAGCTTAGAGGTGCAGGGCAATGTTAATCTACTTAATGAGTACTTTGTATCAGTGATCACTAAGGAAGTGGAATTTGACAAAATATCAGTCGAAGTGAAGAGAGTAGAGGCAATGGAGAAAGTACAAATTGAGAGAGGGAGGTACTAAAAAGGCTGGCTGTGCTTAGGGAAGATAACTCACCTGGTCCGGATGGCTCACATCCCAGGTTGCGAAAGGAAATGCGGATGCAGATAACGGAAGGACTTGCAATAATCTTCCATTCTTCCCTGGATACGGGGGAGGTGCCAGAGGATTAAACAGTGGCAAATGCGACACCCTTATTCAAGAAAGGGTGTAAGGACAGTCCGGGTAACTACAGGCTAGTTAGATTAACAGCAGTGGTGGGTAAGGTTTTAGAAAGAATAATCAGGGTAAAAAATCAACAGTCACTTGGAGAGGTTCGAGTTAATTAAGGAGAGTGAGCATGGATTTATAAATGGGAGTTCATGCTTGACTAATCTAAATGCATTTTTTGATGAACTAACAGAGCAGCTTGATGAAGGGAATGCAGTGGATGTTGTTTATATGGATTTTAAGGAAGCGTTTGACAAGGTACCACATAAAAGGGCGGTTAACAAAATTGAGGTTCGTGGTATAGGAGGGTCAGTGTCCAATTGGATAGAAAATTGGTTTAAGGACAGAAAACAACGAGTCTTTTTAAATGGTTCTTTGTCAGGCTGGAGGATAGTCGACAGTGGTGTTCCCCAAGGGTCAGTGCTAGAACCACTGCTTTTTTTTGCTAAAGGTAAGTGACTTGGATCTTGGAATATAGAGTAGAATCTCAAAATATGCCGATGACACCAAACTTGGAGGAGCGGCAAACAGTGAGGATGATATGAACTGCCTGCAACCGGACAGTGATAGGCTAGCAGAATGGGCAGACAGGTGGCAGATGGAATTTAATAGTGACAAGTGTGAGGTGATGTATTTTGGCATAAGGAATAGGGGGAGGCAATATTTACTTAATGGCACAGTTCTAAAGTGTGTGTTGGAATAGAGGGACTTGGGGTTCATGTGCATCAATCTTTGAAGGTGGCAAGACATATTGCGAGAGTGGTTAGCAAAGCATATGGGATCTTGGGCTTTATAAATAGAGGCATTGAGTACAAAAGCAGGGAAGTTATGCTGAACCATTATCAAGCTCTGGTTAGGCCCCGGTTGGGGTGTTGCTTCCAGTTTTGCTTACCACACTTAAGAAAGAATGTGAGCGTCCTTGAGAGGATGCAGAGGAAATTCACCAGAATGGATCCAGGGATGTAGGATTTTAGTTCCAAGGTTGGGTTGGAAAAGCTAGGGTTGTTCTGCCTGTATCAAAGGAGAGTGTGGGGAGAATTGATCGATGTGTTTTCGGCTATGACAGTTTTAAATAAGTTGGCAAGGAAACATTGTTCCCGTTAACTATTGGTACAAGGACTAGGGGACACAGATTGATGGTTTTGGACAGGAGGTACAGGGGGAATGTGCGCAAGAACTTTCTTACACTGATTGGTGATGATCTGTAACTCGCTGCCCACGAGAGCGGTGGAAATGGAGACAATCGAGGATTACAAAAGGAATTTGAATGGGCACTTGAAGGAAATAATTTTACAGGGCTATGGGGATCGAGCAGACAAGTAATAACTCGTCTCCACTCCTAGTATTTCTAAATCCCACACATTCACTATAATGTGAACAATTATTTCCTGTTGTGTCTCTCTCAGATTTGTAAACTTCACTGCATTGGAGTGAGGTGACATCTACTGGCAAGAAACAAGAACTGCCGTGATGAGATCAGCCATGATTGTGTTGAATGGCAGAGCAGGCTCGAGTGGCTGAGTTGCCGACTCCGGCTCCTCGTTCTTATGTTCATAGAATCATACAGCACAGAAGGAGGCCATTCGGCCCCATTGTGCCTCTGCTGACTCTCTGACAAAAAGATGCAATTAGTCCAACCCCCTGCCTATTTCCCCATAATCCTGGAGAATTTCACTTTGAAATATTTGTCCAATTCCTTTCTGAAAGTTATAATTGAATCTGTTTCCACCACCCTGTCAGACAATTCATTCCAAATCCGAATCAGTTACTGGGTAAAAAGATCTCTCCTCACCTCCCCTTGACATTTTTGGCCAATTATTTTAAATCTGTGTCCTCTAGTGACTGACCCCCAGGACAGTGGAAACAGTTTCTCCCTCTCTACCCGATGAAAATCCTTCATGATTCTGAACATCTCTATTAAATCTTCCCTTAACCTTCTCTCCTCTGAGGAGAACAATCCCAGCTTCACCAGCCTGTCCAGAGAACTGACACCCCTCATCTCTGGTATCATTCTAGTAAATCTCCTCTGAACTGTCTCAGAAGCTTTGATGTCCTTTCTAAAGCCTGGTGCCCAGAACTGGACACATTACTCGAGCTGAGATCAAGCCAGCGACGCCCACATCCCACGAACGAATAAAAAAACGCTCCCGAACCAGTCCCCAATTCTTAAGCATTGATCGACGCTCCCTGCCCAGTCCACAAATCTTATTCATTTAGAAACGCTCCCTGCCCAATCTCCAACTCTTATTCAATTATAAACACTCCCTGCCCAGTCCCCAATTCTTATCCATTTGCAGACGCTTCCTGACCAGTACCCAAATCTTATTCATTTAGAGACGCTCCCTGCCCAGTCCCCCAATTCTGATCCATTTGCAGACGTTCCCTGCCCAGTCCCAATTCTTATCCATTTACAGACGCTCCCTGACCAGTCCCCAAATTTTATTCATTTAGAGACGCTCCCTGCCCAGTCCCCAATTCTTATCCATTTATCGACGCCGTTTCAGGAAGCCTCACCGGGAAAAGCTTCACCGCCGCCATCCGCAGGGATACAGATGGGATTGTTCCATCTTATTGTGGCCCTGAGGCCCTGCTCCAGCTGTGTGAGTCCGCAAAGTCTTCTCGCACTTTGTGAATATCCCGCTCCAACTCCGAACCTGCCGCTCCAGCTGCTGACAGAGCTCTCTACTGCGCCTGCGCGCCCCGCTCCTGTCACAGATCGGGCGGATTCTAGGCCGCTGAGCATTCTGGGTATCACACCTGTCATTAATGCTATTCTTTCAGCTGAACGGTTTTATTACGTACATTTCATGACCTGGAATCGTCGTGAGTGTTTTCTTTTGCACCTGTCAATGCCTGGGAGGATAGAGTCAGCTTCACTTTGTAGCCATGAGTTTCTGGTGTGAGAAAGTGGTGTTTAACTCAGTATATTTCAGTTTTTGGTCTGTGACTGTGGGTATTATTCAGTACCTGTTTGTTTCTGCTATTGCTCTGTGAGTTTCACCACATATCTTTCAACAACTTGTCTGTGAGCATCAGCTTTTGTCTATATCTATCAGTATCTGAGAAGTGAGAAAGGGTTTGATTCTATCCCTATCAGTTTCTGTTACATGCATGTGTCTTTAATCTGCACCTCCTCTGAGTGTGTCTTCGTCTCTGTACTTGTAGGTGAGTATGTGTTTTGCTTTGTATCTCTCAGTCTTTGAAGTGTGAGCCTGGGTTTGTACCTAATTTCCTTTGTACCTTGCAGTTGGGATATGAAGGAAAGATTTTACACGTTACCTGCCAACTGCTGCTACGTGACTGTGGGTTTCACACTGAATCTGTCAATTTCTTGTCTGGTAATGCGAAGTTTACAGTGTACCTGTCAGTTTCTAGTATGTGAGTGTTGATTTCACTCTGAAAAGAATCATAGATCAAAGAATAGTTACAGAACAAATGGAAGCCATTCAGCTCATTGTGCTTGTGCTGCTTCTATGCACGAGCAACTCAGCTCATGCCACAGACTCATGTATTCCATGAAAACATGCAATTTTTCCACTTCAGATAATTATCTTATACCATTTTGAAAGCCATGGTTGAATCAGCCTCCATCACACTCTCAAGCAGTGCACATCAGATCTTAACCACTCGCTGTGCAAAAGAAGTTTTTCCTCATGTTGCCTTTGGTTCTTTTGCCATTCACCTTAAATCGGTGTCCTCAGGTTACAGAGCCGTGAATAATATTCCCCATTGCTTTCTCAGCACTGATGGATTGTGAAGCAGGAGACAGCCAGAAGTCCCACTGAGCCGCACTGACACCGAGCTGGGAATGAAATGAGATGAAGTTCAATCTTTCACAGCGAGATGCTGCAGAGAGATGAGTCCCGAATCAAAGTGAGACTTTCTCATACTTTTGCTGAATTTCATTTCAAACACTCCTTGTACTCTCTGCTAATGAAGCCTTAAAAAAGGGAAAAACAAAATGGCGCTCAAACTCACCACCCTGAAATTAAAAGTTCAATGTTTGACTGACAGAACTGTCACTTCTACTCGCTCTCTTATTGGATGGATGCAACTGTGTTCTCCAACGCAGGGGTGGCATTCAAATCCTCCCATGGGTCCACATGTCAGACTGAGTTCCATGTTGTAGACTCAAGCAAAGGAAATCTGTTCAGTTCCAAAACTATCAGTGAGTTGAAGCTCATTACGATCATCAGCATCAGAGGTCAGAACTACCTGGTGAAAGAAGACAATCTGAAGAAGGATCCACAATTATTCAAAGGCATCGACAAAGTGAAAAACAGGAAAATCGATGAGTCAATGCAAGCCAAACAACAGAAACACTGAAGAATTCCATTCCATTCCAGTCCAGAACCCAGTCCTGTTGTTTTTGGAGTCAGGTCACAATTACTGCAACAACTTTATATTCCCACTTGGCTATCTGTACATTTAGTTAATCAAGCTCTTTGAATCCAGCTCTCTGGTCCTCAAGCAGGCTCCATTTGGAAATCAATTCCGCCTTCTGCAAGGCTGAAACCAAACAATGACCTGAAATTAAAAATGCCAAAGAAGAAGGGCTTGTCTAGGATTTGAACTCAGGATCTCTCACACATTAATTAATCACTCCCCCTAAGCAAGAATCATACCCCTAGATCAACATGCCACTGATATCAGAACTTCCTTTTAGCTCCTGTGGAATTTCACTGGCAGCCAAAGCCGATCATCCATTTTTTTTCAGAGCAAAGCAATATCCTGCAAATTCTGAAATAAAAACAGAATGTGTTGGAAATGTTCAGAAACTCTGGCAGCATCTGTGGAGAGAGAAACAGAGTTCGCCTTTCAGGGCGTTTACCTTTTGTTTGAGCCATCCTTTCACACTGCTTCTGTCCACCCAATCTCACTTTCTATTCTATCCAGATTCCACCCACACACTACCTAAATACATTTATCATGAATTCCTCATATCTTTTAATAATGACAATTTTATATTTCTGGCCTTTGCTTTGGACTCCACCACAAGTGGAATCATGTCTCCATCAACCCAATCAAACCCATTCACTATTTCCTCACATTGCAATGTTTCTTTCACCCTGACAGACGATGAGTTTATGCTGCTTGATTGCAGTTCTTGCTTCCTGCCAGTAGATATCACCTCACTCCAGTACAGTGAAGGTTACAAATCTGAGAGCACACAACAAGAAGTAATTGTTCACGTGACAGTGAACAGGTCCCTCTATTCCTGCACACTCTTTAGAACTGTGCCATTAAGTATATATTGCCTCTCCCTATTCCTTCTGCTAAAATGCATCACCTCACACTAGTCACTATTACAATCCATCTGCACCTGTCTGCCCATTCTGCTAGCCTATCACTGTCTTGTGGCAGGTGGTTCATTTCATCCTCACTGTTTGCCACTTCTCCAAGTTTGGTGTTATCGGCATATTTTGAGATTCTACTCTATATTCCAAGATCCAAGTCATTTATCTGTAGCAACTAAAAAGCAGTGGTTCCAGCAGTGACCCTTGGGGAACAGCACTGTCGACAACCTTCCAGTCTGAGAATGAACCATTTATTACGACTTGCTGTTTTCTCTCCTTAAGCCAATTTTCTATCCAATTGGACACTGAACCTCCTATTCCATGAACCTCAATCACCCTTTTATGTGTCGTTTCTTAAAATCCACATAAACAACATCCACTGCATTCCCTTCATAAACCTTCTCTGTTAGTTCATCAAAACATGCAGTTAGATTAGTCAAGCATGAACTCCCATGTATAAATCCATGCTCACTCTCCTCAATTAACTCAAACCTCTCCAAGTGACTGTTCATTTTTTCCCTGATTGTTCTTTCTAAAACCTTACCCACCACTGCTGTTAATCTAACTGGCCTGTAGTTAGCCGGACTGTCCTTGCACCCTTTCTTGAATAACGGTGTCACATTTGCCACTGTTTAATCCTCTGACACCTCCCCCGTATCCAGGGAAGATTGGAAGATTATAGCAAGCCTTTCTGTTATCTGCATCCACATTTCCTTTCGCAATCTGGGATGAAAGCCATCCGGACCAGGTAATTTATCTTCCTGAAGCATAACCAGCCTTTTCAGTACCTCCCTCTCTCAATTTGTACCCTCTCCATTGCCTCTACACTCTCCACTTCTACTGATATTTTGTCAAATTCCACTTCCTTAGTGATCATTGATACAAGGTTTAACTAGATTAACTAGATTAACATTGCCCTGCAGCTCTAAGTATATATTACCCTCTTTGTCCCTAATGGGGCCCACTTCACCGCTTACTACCTGCTTATTATTTATATACTGCTTGAAGATTTTTGGGTTCCCTTTCATGTTGACTGCCATTCTATTCTCGTAGAGATAGAGAATAAGCTAAATATAGAAGATGTAAATATTTCCCATCCTTGGGTGAGGTGGAATTTTTTTTATGCTGTGAGTGGTAATGTCCTGACCTACGAGTGTGGTGGAAGCAGAGACAATCAATGATTTGAAAAGGAAATTGGATGGATACTTGAAGCAAAGGAACTTGCAGGAGGAAAGGGATCGAGCAGGTGAGTGAAACTGAGTAGCTGTCTCCGATAATTGCTGCAGTCACTGCGATCCCCCTTAATTTTGTCCAAGGTGACAATGTTTGCTTCACGCATGTTTTGAGCCCTTGTTGAGCTGGACTATGCAGGGCTCACTGTCCAGTTCCTCCATGACAGGGAAGTCTTGAATGGCACTGAGAGCTACTTCAGTGACAATGTTCTCCGTTATGTAGAGTTCAAGGTAATGCTCCACTCACCTTTCCATCTGCTTGTTACATTCAGTGATGATCACCCCTGTCTTTGTCTTCAAAAGGTGCTGATTTAGTTACTACTGGGTCCATTGCTTTCTTAATTCCTTCATACATCCCTCTAGCATCCCCGGATTCATCAGCAGAGTTTTAACCAGTATTGATTGGTGCAGTGCCGAGCAGTCTGCAGAGACTTGTTTCTGGCTGCTCTGAGGGCATCTAGATGTTGTTTGCTGGGGACTTGTTTGTAGTTCATGAGGGTTCTCTTCTTAGCTACAGTAACTGACTCCATTTCAGTCCAATAAGCCTCAAACCAGTCAGCATTCCTCCCATCTCTTTTCCCATACACAGTGAGTGCAGAGTTATAGATGGTGGTGTGCAGATGATTCCACTTTGACACCGCACTGAGACCTTGAGCATTGTTGTCTGAAAGAGCCTGATCGAGGATGTTGAGGAACTCCTGGGTCCTTTCTGGATCAGTGGTTCGGCAAGTGTTGATCAGAAGACGACCTTTTTTCATGGATGGATGAAGCTTCCTTGTCTGAAGCCTGACCTTGTTACACACCAGGGAGTGGTCAGTGTCACAGTCAGCACTGTGATAGCTGCGAGTGATGAGGACACTGCTGAGGGTGGTATGTCTGGTGATGATAAGGTCTAGCTGGTGCCAATGGCATGATCTCGGATGTCTCCAGGACACCTTGTAGCACAGCTTGACCTGGAAGTAGCTGTTCATCACACAGAATCCATGGTGACAGCATAGCTCCTGCAACCTCTGTCCATTTTCGTTCATCTTGCCAATCCCCTGGTGCTCTATGCACATTGGCAAAGCTGTGTAGTCAGTATCCAAGCTTGTGTTGAAGTCTCCTCTAAGGTACAGTCCCTCAGTGCTGGGAATTCTTCTGATGGCAGTGTCAAGTGTCACATAGAATTGATCCTTGACATCTGGGGTGGAGGTGAGTGTCGGGACATAGATGCACATGAGATTAACTGGGCCCATGCTTATTGACAAGTGAAGAGTAAGAAGTCTCTCTGAGCCTACTGTGAGTGGTTCACTCATCTCAAGTGGCGTGTATTTTACTGTGAAACCCACTCCATGCTCACGAGTTGCCTCTTGGGCTTTCCCCTGCCAGAAGAAGGTGTAGTGTTTCTCTCTGAGGGATCCACTTTGAACGAGTCTAGTTTCTTGCAGCACAGCAATGTCCACATTGAGCATTGTGAGTTCCTCGTCGATCACAACTGTCTTGTGTGTGTCATCAACCTGCAGAAGGTTGTCGGTAAGGCCAGGACACATGGTCCTTAGATTCCAGCTTGTGATGCGAAGGACTGGTGTCTTCTTTGTTGAATTTGCTTTTCTTGGTGCATAGATTATCAATCCGTCTGTTCAGAGATGACTCTCCAAGCTCCAAGCACCCATTGAAGCAAGCAGGTCGTGGCTTCACAGCACCTAACTGACTGGGGGCTGCCCAGCTTGGAGTGAATGGTAGCTATCCAATGAGACACTAAGAGCTCTCTCACTGTCCGAAGTAACCCCTGGCGCTCATACTCGACACCAATTGAATGAGAGCTTGTAATCAGTAACTGCTTATTCCCGGGTTGTGCCAATGTTTAACCACGAAGCTGGAGTGTCCTCTCCAGGGCACAGGCCTGGACAAATAGTATGGAGACCCTGAGCATCAGGACCCCCTCTCAGCATTGCTCGTATTGTCCAAAGGAAAGGAAAAACTAGTACTGTTTGGTACCAGCTCTGCTGTAGGAGTTGCTGGAAAACTGCCTGATAAGTAACAGGTAACCGCCTCCAGGACTCCACTCCGGATTTACTGTCCAGGTTTACTCCCTCAGCCTTCTGATTTATTTATTTAGAGATACAGTACTGAAACAGGCTCTTCCAGCCCACCGAGTCTGTATCGACCATCAACCACCCATTTATACTAATCCGACATTAATCCCATATTCCTACCACATCCCCTCAATTCCCCTCCCACCTACCTACACTAGGGGCAATTTACAATGGCCAATTTACCTATCTACTGCAAGTCTTTGGCTGTGGGAGGAAACCGGAGCACCCAGCAGAAACCCACGCTGTCACAGGGAGAACTTGTAAACTCTGCACAGGCAGTACACAGAAACAAACGTGGGTCACTGGAGGTGTGAGGCTGCGGTGCTAACCACTGCGCCACTGTGTCTTCTCGAGACACCCATTGAGAAGTGAGACTTTTTGCCCAGAGATGGGGCTCTGTTTCTTGGCATCAGGATGGAACCACACACCAGTGGGTCTGTATGACATGCACAAGGATATCACACACTGCCCCATCTCTGGTACAGATCAGAGTCAGACACTGACCAGATTGCAACCCACAAGGACATCACAACCTTCCCGCTCTCTGGGACAGGTCAGTGTGATACACCAAACAAACAGCACCCCACAGGGACCTCATAAATGCCACATCCCTGTGACAGATCAAGGTCAGACACTGCAAATATTGCAACCACAGGAACATCACAAATTGCCCCATCCCTCGGACAGCTCGGGGTCTGACAATGAACATAATGCAACAACAAGGACATTACTGTATAACTCCCTCCATTCTGAAAAACAAGCATTCACCCTACTTTTTACCCTGCAGCCAATTTTGGATCCACACTGCCACTGCCCCTTTAATCCCATCTGCTTGAATTTTGTTAACAAGTCATAGAGAGATGCAAAACTGAAACAGGCCCTACGGCCCACTGAGTCTGTGCTGACCAACCACCACCCATTTATAGTAATCCTACACCATAATACCATATTCCCTACCACATCCCCACCATTCTCTTACCTACACTCGGAGCAATTTACAACAACCAATTTACCTATCAACCTGCAGTCTTTGCTTGTGGGAGGAAACCGGAGCACCCAGCAGAAACACACACAGTCACAGGGAGAACCTGCAAACTCTGCACAGGCAGTACCCAGAACTGAACCTGGGTTGCGAGAGCTGTGAGGTTGCAGTGCCAACCACTGTGCCATTGTGCTGCCCCAAGTCTAGTTTATGGTAGCTTTTCAAACACAATTTTGATGTCCAGACACGTACCATTAACCTCACCGCCCTCGTCAACTCTCTCTGAAACTTCATCAAAGAAATTAATTCAGTAATTATTTCAGACACAATCTTCTGTTAACCAATCTGTACTGGCTGTCATTTATTAGCCCATGTTCTACCAAGTGACAGTTAATTTCCTCCTGGATAATTGTCTCCAAAAGTTTCCCCACCACCGACATTAGACTAATTGGTCTGTAGTTCCTGGGTTTATCTCTCTTTTTAAACAGGGCTGTAATATTCACAACCCTTGCAGACTTATCTTTTAATTCTGGAAAGTCTATTGCAGACAATCACTTTGGGCATGACTTTAATCAATTAAAGCAACAGGATACTTGATTAATAAGTCCAGAACTTTTATTGAGAGTAAAATAGTACTTAATAATTGAAAGTAAAATTATACTTAACAAACTTGGGGAATATAACGTTACAGCTCTGGGGACTGGTCGAGCTTGGTCTCAGAGTGTCACGGTCCTCTTTGTCCAGTCTAGATCCCTCATCAGGTGGAGAACTTGGTCGATGATCTGAGCCTTTACCCCTGAGGTCGTCCAGTGTTCCTGCACACTGAAACCTTACAAGATCCCTACTTTTAACCCCTGGATGGCCATCACACCACCATGTAAAATAATAATTGGTCCTAGCTGTTGCGAGGTACATTTAATTTGTTCTTAATAATGTCTTCCACTGACAGCCACCTGTCCTCAGAATCTCAGACATGAGTACAATGGAGTGGTTTCACACTGTCTCCCCATCTGATCTGAAACAAGTTTCCTATTCATTAAATCTAGACTCTTGAAGGTCACAATGTGACATACCATGGGTTTTATCAGGGGTCCGAGAAAGGTCCATTGTTTGAATAAATTTCGCTGAAACTGCCCTTTCCCACAAAGACACAGAAACTCACAGTAATTAGATTGAACAAACTTTAAATGAAAACCCATTCTCTCTAAAATGTTTATTGATTCATTAATTATAACTCAATCAAGGTTCATTACTTTTACAATAATCTGTTTCAGGATGGGTAGCTACTCATTAATTATACAGGATATAAACGTTAGCACTGAACACAAAATGGTTCCTTTGGTCATGTGTTAATTATAAAATGGCTTTCTTAACCTTGTTAGTTATGACAATGGATACATTATAAAAATGGTCAAGTTAAACTAAGATCGAACTACCCAAGCTTACGTCCATCCTCCAGTCCTCTGGCATCATTCCCATATTCAAGGAGGAATGAAAGATTGTGGTTCGAGTCTCCGCTATTTCCACTCTTACGTCCCTCAGCAACCCAGGATGCAGCCCATCCAGACCGGGTGACTTTTCTACTGTGAGCACAGCTAACCTTGTAATTGTCTCCTCTTTATCTATTTTCATCTCCTCCAAATTCTCCACTTCCTCCTCCTTTCCTGTGACATTTGCAGCACCCGCTTGCTTTGTGATGACAGATGAAATGTACTTAATTAGTACCTCAGCCACACCCTCTGCCTCCACAGGATCTCCTAATTGACCCACCCTTTCATTGACTGTCCATATGTTGGTAAAAGACTTCAGTGTTCCCAGTTATGTGACCCGCTGATCTTTTCTCATTCATCTTGCTGATCTCATTTCCTTTTTCAGCTCTCCTCTGCACTTTCCGTATTCTGCTTGTTTCTCTACTGCATATGAGTCCTCACATGATTTCTCAGTGAATGGTTTTTGAACTATTTTGTAAAAGGATTTAGTTTTGTAAATTTCTCCCTAGCTCCCCTCATGGTCAGGCAGAAAGTTTAACTGCTGTGTTTTCAAACAGCAACAGCTTTATTTGAAAAGCCATTTTGACAGGATTCCGGGTTTTAATCCAGTCACAAATCTGGTTCTGATGTCTTGTGGCTCCAGCTGTCACATGACCTGTCAGAGGATGACCTCATAATTGACCCAGTCATGGAGCTGTGGGTTGATGTTTAAATTGTTTCAAAATAATTTTCCAGAAGGAAAATCAAAATGAATCGATATACAAAAGGCAGATTTTGTGAATTTGTGCTCCCAGTGGAAATTCCTGCAGAGTCTGCTGGTTTTCATATCCCCAATTCCCCACAGGAAGCTCTGTGCTCGGAGTCTGTATTCATTACATCAACATTATACAGAATCATTTCATGGGAGACCCCAGTGTGAATTGTAGACAGGTGGGCCAGTTTTAACTTTCAAAGTAACACAGAAGCAAAATACTGCAGAGACTGGAAATCTGAAATAAAAACAGAAAATACTGGAAATACTCAGCAGGTCTGGCAGCATCTGTGGAGAGAGAGACAGAGGTAACGTTTCAGATCTGTGATCTTTCATCAGAACTGAGCTGAAATTGTCTGAGGGACTGAGATTGTGGAATCAATTTCAGGGTCAAAGACATTGTACTTGGTAAGGATAGGAAAATGGAGATTATTAAGTACAGTGCAAAAATATAGATGCTTTTACATTATTTTAATCAAAATTGATTTAAACTTTGTGCTCATGAATCCTATCTTTTGATCACAATGACACTGTTAACAATGGAAAAAGCAAGACTTGCATTTCACGACTTTTCAAGTGCAGTCACACAACAGTACAATAGAGTACTCCACAATAAAGATGTATAAGATTCCCACCACACAACTGCCAGACGATGACCATCCCAAACAAGAGAGAATCTAACCATCTCCCTTTGACATTCAATGGCATTACCATCGCTGAATCCCCCACTCTCAACAACCTGGGGGTTACCATTGAGCAGAAACTGAACTCCAGTAACCATGTAAATATTATGGCGACAAGAGCAGGTCAGAGACTCGGAATCCTGCGGCAAGTAACTCACCTCCTGACTCCCCAAAGCCTGTACACTAGTCAGGAGTGTGATGGAATACTCTCCACTTGTCTGGCTGGGTGCAGCTCCAACAATACTCAAGAAACTCAACAGGACAAAGCAGCCCGCTTGATTGGCAGCCCATTTACAACATTCTTGCCCTCCATCACTGGCACACAGTGGCAGCAGTGTGTACCATCCACAAGATGCACTGCAGCAATGTGCCAATGCTCCTTAGACAGCACCTTCCAAACCCATGACCTTTATCACCTAGAAGGACAAGGGCAGCAGATGCATGGGAACACCACAACCTGCAAGTTCCCCTCCAAGCCACACACCATCCTGAATTGTAACTGTATCACCGTTCCTTCACTGTTGCTGGGTCAAAATCCTGGAACTCTCTTCATAACAGCAGCACATGGACTGCAGTGGTTCAAGAAGGCAGATCAGCACCACCTTCTCAAGGCAATTAGGGATGGATAATAAATGCTGGCCGAGCCAGCGACACCCACCTCCCATGAATGAACAAAAAAAATGATAATATCCTGTAATCCTCCAAAGCAGAAAATACAGATGGAAATGAAAAATAATAAAACACAGTCAGCATGGATTTCATAAAGAAAGACTTGATGAACCTTATCTTTGAAAAATCAACAGCAAGAGTAATATAGCAGATGTAGAAGAGTTTAATTTAATAAAGCCTCATCCGTTTATGTGCCTGAACCATCAAATTGTGGGTGAACAAACAAGCACACTAACTGACAGAGCTGCATGTTGTTCTTTCTAAATTACCCTAAAGTAGGGTGTTAATGAGTTAAAGCTTCAGGTTACTGCAACCAGAATAGCCATTGTCCACTATCAGTTTTACTGTTATAAATAAAGGGTGGAACATTCATTGTGAATCTATAGAAACAGTCTGGTCCTGCACACTGCAGACACATCCACGTCATCACCAACCAGCTCTCCTATAATTGGTGCAGTTATTTGACTTTGCCCCATTCGCTCCATGGAATTACTTTTAAAAGATTTTAAATTACAAGCAGTTTTGTTAATGTTCAGCCTTTGAGAAGAAATCATTCCCTGGCCACAGTGGAGAGAGCATTGAATAGAAAACAGTAGACTACCAGGTAACACAGTGAAAGCTGATCAGCTAATCTATAATTACTGACATTTCTTATTTTTGCTCTTGCTATTTGGTTTTTCATCATTTTCAGCTCCTGACTGTGGATATTATTGTGATTAAATGTGAAAAGATGCACTGTGTCTCAGCCCCGGTATATTGGCTCTTTCTCTGTACAGTGCTGTCTACACTCAGATACAGACAATGTTTCTCCCTCACTCAACATTCCAGCCCTGACGGTGCTGAAAGCGCTGCTCAAAGTTACACATTCTGGCTGTTTACAGTTGATTAGTGAGAGATTATTAACGTATCCTTCTGCAGCGCTGCCTCGGTTAATAACAGCAGATCGAAGTCACATTTCAGATACAGAAACAGACGCATCAATTATTCACTCTTTCCCAGAGTGAGTGAGGCCGGGACAAGCAGCAACATTCCGGCCCCACACTCTGCAATTACCCAGCACCAGCGGAAAGCAGTGAATACAGATTCAATCAGTGGGTTAATGTCCATTACAGGGTTGCAAGATTCCACAGCCCAGGACAAACATCCCCACACACCGAGAACAAGCTCAGGAAAACCCGGGTAAGTTAATATCCCAATCACTGAGCATTCCAGTAACATTGAAGAAGTTCCAGAACTGAGTGAACCTTTCAAAGTACAGAAGTGATGACGAGGTCAAAAAGGTCTGAACAGTTGAGGTGACTGAGCGGTTTCAGCTTCTCTGTTCAGGTTGCAGCTTTCACTGGAGGCATGTGTTTAAATCCTACTTCTGACAACTTGATTTTCAGTTACTTTGCAGAGCTTCCTTGAAGGTTTGAGGTAGAGTAAATACAGAGGAACTGTTTCTAACTGCTGAATGGTCAATAACCGAAGGTTACAGATTTAAGGTGACTCACAAAACCAGAAGGAACATGAGGAAAAATTCCTTTCTGCGACGTGTGGTTAGGATTTCAGTCATGTGGATAGATTGGAGAAGCTGGGGTTGTTCTCCTTGGAGAGGAGATTTGATAGAGGTGTTCACAATCATGAGGGGTCGTGACAGACCCGATAGAGAGAAACTGTTGGGAGAAGGATTGAGACTCAGGTAAAAGCTGTGGCTCAGTTGGTCACACTCACCTCGAAATCACAAGCTTCTGGGTTCAGATTTCACAGCTGACACTCCAGTGCAGCACTCAGGGTGTTGAAGGTGCTGCCTTTCAGGTGTGATGTTAAACCAAGACCTGGTCTGCATGTTTGGGTGAATGTAAAAGATCCCATGCTGCAATTTCAAACAAGTGAAGAGCAAGTATTTTATTTTTATTGAGAGCTACAGCACTGAAACAGGCCCTTCAACCCACCTCGTCTGTGCCGACCAACAACCACCCACTTATACTAATCCTGCAGTAATCCCATTTTCTCTACCTCCACTAGGGGCAATTTACAACAGCCAATTTACCTATCACCTGCAAGGGAGGAAACCGGAGCACCCGGCAAAAACCCACATGGTCACAGGGAGAAATTGCAAACTCCGCACAGGCAATACCCAGAGTCGAACCTGGGTCCTTGGAACTGTGAGGTTGCAGTGCTAACCATTGCACCACCCCTGGTGTTATGATCAATATTTGCCCCTCAATCAGATCAGTTAGACATTATCACATTGCTGTTTGTGAATATCAGCTGCTGCATTTCTGACATTGCAACAGTGATTACACTTCAAAAGTATTTCATTGTCTACAAAGTGCTTTGATATTTCAAGTGGTCTTGAAAGGTGCTATATAAATGCAAGTCTTTTCTTTCTTTATCACAACACATTGCAGTGTAAAAAATGGTTCTTCATGTCACCTCTGGTTCTTCTGCCAATCACCTGATATCTGTGTCCTCTGCTTACTGACCCTTTTACCACTGGAAACATTTTCTCCTTATTTAAAATATTGAAAACCTTCATGATTTTGAACAAATGTGTCAAATCTCTTCTGAATTTTCCCTGCTGCGAGGAGAACAACCCCAGCTTCTCCAATCTCTCCACATAACTGAAATCCCTCACCCTGCTACCATTGTGGTAAATCTCTTTTTTATTCTTTCATGGGATGTGGGCACTGCTGACACAATGTGATTCCTGTCAATGCAGCGGTCCGCTGACATCATCGGACTGTGCCAAGCTGTGCATAGGCACAGCTACATCTTGCCAGGATTAAGTGGCACATGCGCAGGATGATGTCATTGCACAGCGCCAACGTCATCGCATATCTGCGCATGGTCCATCTTCGCACATGTGCGCTAAAGCGTCATCGGGTATCCAGCCCCTCATTCAGCTAGAGGAAGCGGCTGAATAGGAGACTTTGAGGCAGCAGCTCTCCCCCCTCGGGAACTCGCTCCAGGCCTCGACGCTTCCTCCCCTCAGCCGCTCGCTCCACACCTCGATGCTCCCCTGGACAATTGTTCCCCACCCGCGTCATCCAGCTCTATGGCCGCTTGCTCTCTGCCCCACAACCCCTGCTCCAGCCGCTAGCTCTAGGCCGTGCCACTTCCCTCCTCTAGGCCACTCACTACTCGCTCCTACGTCACACTTTACAGCCCACCTTACTTCTTCGGGCGGCGCGTGGAGTCTGGACAAACATGGGAGCAAGGAGCCGAGAGAAGGGAAGCAGCGCGGCCTCGAGCGAGTGGCTGGAGGGGAGGGGGTTGGTGGGGAGTGAGCGAACGACTGGAGAATGGGGTGACATGATCGGGAGACAATCGGCCAGGGAAGTAGTGGGGGGGGGGAGCAGCGAGGACTGGAGCGAGCGACTGTGGAGGGTGGAAGCGGCCGGTGCGAAGGAGGGGGAGAAAGCGAGTTGTGCCACCTAGTGGTTGCATTGTCAGCAAACGCAGCCTTTATTGTCCATCCTTAATTGCCCTTGCGAAGGTGGTGGTGAGCCGCCTTTTTGGAGCTGCTGCTGTCCATGTGTTGTACGTAAACCCACAGTGCTGTTAGGAAGGGAGTTCCAAGATTTTGATCCAGTGACAGTGAAGGAATGGTGATATAGTTCCCAGTCAGGACAGTGTGTAACTTGGAGGGGAGCTTGCAGATGGTGGTGTTCCCATTCATCCAATGTCCTTCTAGGTGGTCGAGATTGGGGGTTTGGAAGGTGCTGTCGAAGGAGGCTTGGTGAGTTGCTGCAGTGCATCTTGTAGATGGTACACACTGCCGCCACTGTCCACTGGTGGTGCAGGAAGTGAATATTTAAAGTAGTGGATGGAGTGCTGATCAAGTGATCTGCTTTATCCTGGATGGTGTTGAGTTTCTTTGGTGTTGTTGGAGCTCCCCTGATCCAGGCAAGTGGGGAGTATTACATCACACTGCTGACTTGTGCCTTGTAGATGGTGGACAGGAGGTGAGTTACTTGCAGCAGAATTCCCAGCCTCTGACCTGCTCTTGTAGCTACGGTATTTATATGACTGATCCAATTCAGTTTCTGCTCATCGGTAACCCCCCCGGATGTTGATTGTGAAGGATTCAGCAATGGTAATGTCATTGACTGTCAAGGGGAGATGGTTAGATTCACTCTTGTTGGAAATGGTCATTGCCTGGCATTTTTGTGGCGTGCATGTTACTTGCCACTTATCAGTCCAAGCCCAATCTTGCCCAGGTCTCTCTACATGTGGACACAGACTGCGTCATTATCTGAGGAGTTACTAATGCAACTGAACATTTTGCAATCATCAGTGAACATTTCCACTTCTGATCTTATGATGGAAGGAAGTTTATTGATGAAGCAACTGAAGACGGTTGGGGCCTAGGACACTACCCTGAGGAACTCATGAGCGATGTCTGGTACTGAGATGATTGGCCACCAACAACCAGCACCATATTCCTTTGCGCAAGGTATGACTCCAACCAGTGGAGATTTTTCTCTTTGATTGCCATTGACTTCAATTTTGCAAGGGCTCCTTGATGCCCTTGGCAAGAGCAGTCACTGTCACCTCACCTCACCTCCTGAATTCAGCTCTTCTGTCCATATTTGGGCCAAGGCCATAATGAGGTCAGGAACTAAGTGGCCCTGGCGGAACCCAAAATGAGCATTGGTGAGTAGGTTATGGCTGTGTAAGTGCTGCTTGATAGCACTGTCAACGACACCTTCCATCACTTTACTGATGATCAAGAGGAGGCTGATCAGGCAGGAATTGACCGGGTTGGATTTGTCCTGCCTTTTGTATACAGAACATACCTGGGCAATTTTCCACATTGCTGGGTAGATGCCAGTGTTGTAGCTTGGCGGGCGGCGTGGCTAGTTCTGGAGCACAAGTCTTCAGCACTGCAGCCAGGATGTTGTCAGTATCCAGAGCCTTCAGCCATTTCTTGATATCATGTGGAGTGAAGTGGATTTAGCTGAAGATTGGCACCTGTGATGCTGGGGACCTCAGGAGGAGGCCGAGATTGATCATCTACTTGGCACTTCTGGCTGAAGATGGTTGCAAATGATTCAACCTTGTATTTTGCACTGACATACTGGTCTCCCCTATCATTAAGGATGGGGATATTTGTGGAGCCTCGTCCTCCTATTAATTGTTTAATTATCCACCACCATTCAGGACTGGATGTGGCAGGACTGCAGAGCTTTGATCTGATCTGTTGGTTGTCAGATCAATCAGCTCTGTCTATTGCATGCTGCTTCCGCTAAATGACATGCAAGTAGTCCTGTGTTGTAGCTTCACTCATTTTTAGGTCTGCTTGGTGCTGCTCCTGACATGCCCTCCTGCACACTTCATTGAACCACTATTGCTCCCTTGGCTTGATGGTAATGGTAGAGTGAGGGATATGTCAGGCCATGAGGTAACATATTGTGTTTAAATACAATTCTGCTGCTGCTGATGGCCCACAGTGCCTCATGGATGCCCAGTTTTGAGCTGCCAGATCTGTTCATTTCTTCCCTCAGATATAATTGAAAAAAAAATTCTGAAGAAATGCATGAACTAAATAAAAAGGAGAGAGAAATAAATACTGACAAAATAGATGGCAGCATTTGGAAGGTAAAAAGATTTCAGTTTTATTACTGATGAGTGAGAGGAATATATCACACTTTGGGGCTTCTGGAAGTGGATTTACTGATAGTCTGGGGAATTGATAGGAAACTGCTTCATAGTTGGCGGAACAAATTCCCGCCCTTGGGGTGGAGCCAACAGCTGCATCCGTCCAATAACAGACAGAGTCGAAGTACTGTGTCAGGCCTTGTTAGCTCAGTTGGTAGAGCATGAGACTTTTAATCTCAGGGTCTTGGATTTGAGACCCTTGTTGTGTGGTTGTTCTTCCCTTTTTCAGTCTTCATCAGCAGAGAGTTCAAGGAGTGTTTGAAATTAAATTCAACAACATCACCAGATTTCAACTACTCCCCCACCCCGCCCCCTCCCAGTGTAGTTGACAGGACTCTCAACCTCTGCCTGCCCCCTTCCCCTCCCTCCCAGAACTGCGACAGGGTGCCCCTTGTCCTCACTTTCCACCCCACCTGCCTCCACATCCAAAGGATCATCCTCCACCATTTCCTGCACCTCCAGCGTGATGCCACCACCAAACGCATCCTCCCATCCCCTGTCAACATTGTGAAGGGATTGTCCCCTCCGTGACACCCTGGTCCACTCCTCCATTACCCCCGATACCTTGTCCCCTTCCCAAGGCACCTTCCCATGCAATCGCAGGAGATATAATACCTGCCCTTTTCCCTCCTCTCTGCTCATTAGCTAACGCCCCAAACACTCCTTTTAGGTGAAGCAGCGATTTACTTGTACTTCTTTCAATTATGTATACTGTATTCACTGCTCACAATGCGGTCTCCTCTAAACTGGAGAGACCAAACGCAGATTAGGTGGAACACCTCTGCTCAGGCCGAAAGCATAACCCTGAGCTTCTGGTTGCTTGCCATTTCAACACTCCCCCCTGCTCTCATGTCAACATTTCTGTCTTTGGTCTGCTCCAGTGTTCCAGTTAAAATCAACCCAAGCTCGAGGAGCAGCACCTGACCTTTTGATTCTGCACTCTACAGCCTTGTGGATTGAACATTGTGTTCAATAACATCAGAGCATGACTGGTGTCAGGCAACCACAAGCATTAACACACTCTTTGCCTTTGTCCCAGGACAGCTTTGTTATTTAATCTCTCCTGCCCTCTGCCCTATCAAACACCTTCCCCTTTGTTCTCTCCCATATGCCCCTCCCCTTCACTTGTTTAAAACCTAATTCTTTTCTAACCAGTGTCAGTTCTGATGAAAGGTCACAGATCAGGACAGTGGTGCAGTGGTTAGCACCGCCACCTCGCAGCTTCAGGGACCTGGGTTCGATTCCTGGTACAGCCTGTGTGGAGTTTGTCAGTTCTTCCTGTGTCTGAGTGGGTTTTCTCCGGTTTCCTCCCACAAGCCAAAAGACTTGCAGGTTGATAGGCAAATAGGCCATTATAAATTGTCAGTAGTGCAGATAGGTGGCAGGAAAATATAGTAACAGGTGGGGATGTTTGGTAGGAATATGGGATTAGTGCAGGATTAGTATAAATGGGTAGCTGATGTTCAGCACAGACTCGGTGGGACGAAGGGCCTGTTTCAGTGCTGTATCTCTAATCTAATCTAACCAGAAACATTAACTCTGTTTCTCTCACCACAGATGCTGCCAGAGCTATTGAGTATTTCCAGCACTTTTTGTTTTTATTTCAGATTTCCAGCATCTGCAGTATTTTGCTTTTATTGTGTCAGAAAGTCTTTCCTTGATTCAGGACTCTTACCTCTCTCCAGAATCTCTCTGCTAAAGATTGAACTTTATCTCATTTCACTCACAGCTCAGGGTCAGTGTGGCACAGTGGGACTTCTGGCTGTCTCCTACTTCACAATCCATCAGTACTGAGAAAACAATGGGGAATATTACTCACATGTTGTGTTCTGTAACTTTTTACAAACACTTTAATGTATATATTGTCTTCCAAAGCAGTGACAGAATGGTGGCTTTAGTGTGTTGTTGAAATAGCTTTGTTGAGTTCGTGCAGTACTAACAGTTAAACAGTTCTTGGTTCAATCCCAGGTTTTGGCACTTTCAACCTCTCCTGTGTCTTTTTCTTTGGCTCCAATTGTCAAGCTGCATGATTTACTCTGAAATTAGCACCAGGGAACCAAGGCACCAGCGAGCATGAGGAGCTGAAATTAGCACAGATCAAATCCACTTAATATTTCTGACTGAAGATGGTTGCAAATGCTTCAGCTTCATCTTTTGCACTGACGTGCTCAGCACCACCATCATTGAGGATGTGAATGTTTTTGGAGCCTCCTCATCTTGTTAGTTATTTAATTATCCACCACCATTCACGACTGGATGTGGCAGGACTGTGGAGCTGTGATCTGATCCTGAGGGAGATATCTGTGCGTGGAGTGGCGGGATGTATGGAGAGTGATCCTGAAGAGGGTGTCCGAGCCTGGAGTGGAAGCTTTCCGTGGAGGTGCAGGAGTAGGCCATTCAGCCCCAGTGTTTTATAAAGGTTTAGCATAACTTATTTGCTTTTACTCTATGCCTCTATTAATAAAGCCAAGTGTCCTGTTTGCTCTTCGCAACCTTTTCAAACCTTGATCAAAAAAGATCGGTGTACATTGTCTCATTCTTCCTCCCAAACTGTATCACTTCACAATTTTCTGTGTAAAATTTTATCTGTTGTGTGAAAGCCCATTTTACCAGTGTGTTTAAGTTCCTCTGAAGTGTGTTACTGTCACTGGCATAGGACGAAATTCACGAGCATTCTTTGATGCTATCTCCATGGAAAGAGCAATCTTACACACTAGCTCAAATTGGGATTTTGTGTGTTTAGTATCTTTTCTCATCCACCAATATAAGCACAAATCTGTCTCATAATGTACGGTCTAAGAATGTGCCAATGTTGCAATGTGGTGATAAATTCTTCAGTGTCACAATGTACTCACCAACTGTTTCACTACTTTTCTGATTTCGGGATCCAAGTTTGTAGCTTTCCGCGATCTCTAGTGGCTTAGGGTTGAGCCTCACTTCAACGAAGAAACGGAAAATTATGATTTAAAGATTACACTGTCAAGCATTCACATCTCTGTCTTCTCCTGAACTTCGAGTTCAAATTTGTTTGTGACGTTGAGTCACACGTTAAGACAGCACAGCCTTTGTCTTTGTGAAGGAATTGATTTGGGAATGGCTGTTTGAAACTGTCCCTTCTTGCGCAGAAATTCAGTGCAAATACTTAATCACTCACAATTTCCTTGAGAGAAATTTGTTCACAATCGCATTCGACACGGAAACTGCCTCCGCATTAATCTCACTGAAGCAGAATGTGACCGTGTTGTATGTTTCAGAATGTTGGTGCCGTTATTTGTCGCTTTTAACCAAGACTGGGAGACAGGGCAAGGTTCATCCGAGTTTGGAATATATTATCATTCAGGAGGAAGAAAAATCAACAGGAACCAAATAAGAAAACCCAGTCTCCAGATTTGAGAATCTGTAGATCCGCTTTGGGAAAGTGAATCAGAGCAGAATGAAGGGTGAACAGTCCAACTGCCCAGAAGAGATGAAGACACAGCTCAGTCAACACATTCCTCTGGTTTATGATGCTGGAACATTCCTCACACAGAAATGATTCAACCCAATGACAAACATTCTTACAGCTGATAATTTATGCTACTGATTTAAGGACTGTCTCATGTGGTTACCGAGTGATGACGAGAAGATATTAAACTTTGTTCTATTCAATCGAGCTGTGATGAAGTTTGAATTTTTCTACCTTTTATAAACAGTATTTGAAGGGTCTCGGTAACAATGTTCATTGTTGATGAGAGTGGGGTCTGGGTGAGAAGCTGCTGAGTGTGACAGGGTCAGGACTGGATGCAGGAAGTTCTCTGACAGTCTCCCTCTATCTCTCTAATGGGTTTGAGTTGATTTACGACTGGTAGCTTTTATTTTACTTTTCTTATTTAGAGATACAGCACTGAAACAGGCCCTTCGGCCCACCGAGTCTGTGCCAACCAGCAACCACCCATTTATACTAATCCTACATTAATCCCATATTCTCTACCACATCCCCACCATTCTCCTACCACGTACCTACACAAGGGACAATTTCCAATGGCCAATTTATCTATCAACCTGCAAGTCTTTTGGAGGTGGAAAGAAACCAGAGCACCCGGCGGAAACCCACACAGACACAGGGAGAACTTGTAAACTCCACACAGGCAGTACCCAGAACTGAATCCTGGTCGCTGGAGCTGTGAGGCCGCGGTGCTAACCATTGCGCCACTGTGCTGCTGTTGGTGTTTTGATAAATGAAGGAAGTTCCCTCCACCCATTTTTTTTGGAAAGACAGTGTGGTATAAGGATGTAAAGGGTTAATGCTGAAAATAGTGGGATCAACCCCTCCCACTGTCAGAGTGATGATGTAACAGTCACATGAGATGAAGTTTGGGAGAAGAGAGAGCAGCACCAAGGATATTGTGTAAATTAGAAAAGAGTTCTTAGTTCTTTCAGCAGGAACTGTGTCCAGAAAATATCGAGAACCTCACAATTTTATTATTCAGGAATAGGAACACAGATATTAATTCCAAGTGACATTTCTGGGACCAATTAACAAAAAAAGTAGAGAATAATATTGCTCACTGATTGAAATCCCCCAGTGAGGAGACAGTTAAACAGGTGATCTGTTGGGGCATCCTTCGATCCAAGGTTTCAGCAAAATTTAATCTCCAGTTTTGGTGAAATTCTCTGTTATTTGCAATTTTTTTAATCAGATTTGATGGGCGATTGAAAAAACTGAAAAAATTGAACAGTTCCATCTTTCTTTTCTTCCTTCTTCTCTTCTTTCCATCAGTTTCTCTTTTCTGTCCCAGATCAATATAATGATGAGAATCCCAATTTAATCTGCTGTTTCTGGTGTTTTATCCATTCCAATCAAAATTTCAACATTCCAATCAAATCTATTTGTTATTCCACAGTGTCTCTCCATGTGTTTTATTCTGTTGTATTCTCTCACAGTCTGTTTGATGATCAATGTTACATCTCACTCTCTGTTCTGGTGAAGATCAGAAGCAGTGATATCTGTTTACACCACCCGACAAGTCGGCCTGAAACTGTGCCTCGCTGATCATGTGGAGTTAAAGCAATTCTTCCAGTCAGTTAGTTCAGTTTTCATTTCATGAGAAATTCGGTCATCATGACTTCGTCAGTGACCTAATGGTTCAGGTGTCTGAGTGATGTTAATCATGATGTGATGAAATGATTGTATGTTCCAGTCTTTCCGTGGTGGGTTTTCACACTGAGTAGAAACTTGTTGGACATGGTCTGGAAATGTTTCACACCGCTCCATTCCCAACTTCATTTACTGACAGAAGATATATTTCCATCATTACACAGCTGGCTGCACAGCCAGAAGCTGTGCTGAAGGTGACAGCTATGTTTATACAACTGACAAGGTGGCCGAGAGGTTAAGGCGATGGATTGCTAATCCATTGTGCTCTGCACACGTGGGTTCGAATCCCATTCTTGTCGCTAGTTTATGAACTGTTCAGTGTATTGTTTATGTGCAAAGTCAGCCTCGAAACCTGTTCTTGTCAATGTCCAGACAGTGATTCCAGAATTGGTTATACTTTATTAAAATTGAGACAGACAATTGGAATTATTCACCCAAACTGCACTGGAAATAAGATCAAATAGGGATCACGAAACGGAGCAGGATTTTTCCTCCCCTCCTTCCTTCCATCTTTACTTTCTCTGGATTTGCACCAAGTGAAAGACAAATGGGAAAAGCAAATGGCGAGGGAGCAGATGCAGAAAATTATCCTTTGGCAAGAAATTTATTTTCAAATCTTCTTGATAGATTAAGTGAGTGAGCAATGCTTTGGCAGATGGAGTTTAAAATGAGGGGTCATCTACTACCTACTACCTAGATTAGAGTGCTTTTTTGTAAGAGGTGAGATGTTAGAAACGGCGGAGGAGCAGAGACCCGAATACTGAATTAATAAAAGCTAGTGGACTGGTAGAAAATAATGTGAAAAGTGAACAGAATCTGAAGATTGGAACTCATGTTGCAGTGATATAAAGCTCTGTGCTCCTGAAGTAAATGTCCAAGCCCAGATTGTGGGGAATCTGTGGAGAGTGATTTGGTTTTTATTCATTCTTGGGTGTGAGTATCGCTGATAAGGCGAGCATTTATTACCCATTCCTATTGCCGTTGAGAAGGTGGTGGAGAGCTGCCTTCTTGAACTGGTGCAGTCCATATGGTGCAGGAACACCCACAGTGCTATTGGGGAGGGAGTTCCAGGATTGTGACCCAACAACAGTGAAGAAATGGCTATATTGTTCCAAGTCAGGATGGTGAGTGACTTAGAGGGGAACCTGCAGGTAGTGAGTTCCCATGCATGTGCTGCCCTTGTCCTTCGAGGTGGTAGTGGTCACGAGTTTGGAAGGTGCTGTTGAAGGATACTTGCTGCAGTGCATATGGAGATGGTACACACTGCAGCCACTGTTTACAGGTTGTGGAGGGATTGAATGTTTAAGGTGGCGGGTTAGGTGCCGATCAAGTGCGCTGCTTTGTCCTGGATGGTGTTGAGCTTCTTGAGTGTTGTTGAGTGGGATGTATTCCATCACACTCCTGACTTGTGCCTTGTAGATGGTGGACAGGATTTGGGGTGTCAGGAGGTGAGATACTTGCTGCAGAATTCGTAATCTCTGACCTGCGCTTATAGCCACAGCATAGATGTGACTGGTCTAGTTACGTTTCTGGTCAAGATGTTGATGGTGGGGGGTTTAACGATGATAATGCTTCTGAATATCAAAAGGTAGATTTTTTTTCTCTCTCATTGGAGATGTTCACTGCTTGGCACTTGTGTGGCCAGAAGGTTGCTTGTCACTTATCAGCTCAAGCCTGAATGTTGTTCAGGTCTTGCTGCTTGCAGGCACAGACTGCTTCAGTATCTGAAGAGTTGTGAGTCATCATCTAACATTCCCACTTCTGACTTATGTTGAAGAGAAAGTCGTCAATGAAACAGCTGGGATGTTTGGGTCCAGGACACTACCCTGAGAAACTCTTGAGGCAATGTCTTGGGCTGAGATGATTGGCCTCCACGAACCACAACATCTTGTTTTGGGCGAGGTATGACTTCAACAAGTGGAGAGTTTTCCCCCTGATTCCCATTGACTTCAATTTTGCTGGGGATCCTTGATGCCACACTCACTCAAGGGTAATCACTCTCAACTCTCCTCTGGAATTCCACTCTTTCGTCTCTATTTGGAACAAGCTGCAATGAGATCATACGAACATAAGATCAGAAGAACTAATAGCAGGAGCAGGCCATTTGGCCCCTCGAGCTTGCTCCGCCATTCAATAGGATCATGGCTGACCTGATCATGACCTCAACCCCACTTTCTTGCCTGCCCACATAACCCTTGGCTCTCTTGTCGGTAAAAATCTTGAAGACATTCAATGACCCAGCCTCCACTGCTCTCTGCGGTAAAGAATTCCAAAGATTAATGACCCTCTGAGAGAAGAAATTCCTTCTTAAATGAAAAACCCCTAAATCTGAAACTGTGTCCCCTAGTTCTAGATTCCACCACGAGAGGAAACATCCTCTCAGCATCTACCCTGTCAAGCCCCCTCAGAATCTTATATGTCTCAATACGTTCACCTTTCATTTTTCTCAACTACAATGAGTATCAGTCCATCCTGCTCAGCTTTCCTCATAAGACAACACCTTCATCACAGGATTCAATCCAATGAACCTTCTCTCAACTGCCTCCAATGCAAGTATATCCCTCCTTAAATAAAGAGACAAAAACTGTACACAGTACTCCAGGTGTGGTTTCACCAGCACCATGTACATTTGTAGCAAGACTTCTCTACTTTTATGCTCCATCCCCCTTGCAATAAAGGGTAACATTCCATTTGCCTTCCTAATTATTTGCTGTACCTGCATGGTAACTTTTTGTGATTCATGTACGAGGACACCCAGATCCTTCTACACCGCAGCATTCTGTAATCTCTCACAATTTAAATAATATTTTCCTTTTCTATTCTTCCTACCAAAGTGGATAACCTCACATTTTCCCACATTCTCCTCTATCTGCCAAATTATTTCCTGGAGCTGAGAGACCATGGCAGAACCTAAACTGAGCATCAATGATCAGATTATTGCTACATGTGTGGTGCTTGATAGCACTTTTGGTGTCATCTTCCATCACTTTGCTGATGATTGATAGTCGACTGATGGGGTGGCAATTGGTCAGATTGGATTTGTCCTGCATTTTTTTTATGGAGAGGGCACACTTGGACAATTTTCCACATTGTCAAGTAGATGCCTGCGTTGTAGCTCTACTGGAACAGCTTGGCTGAGGGTGCAGCTAGTTCTGGAGTACAATTCTTCAGTACTAGAGCCGGAATGTTGTTAGGGCCCATAGTCTTTGCTGTATCGAGTGCCTTCAGCTGTTTCTTGCCATTATGTGGAGTGAAGCAAACTGGCTGAAAACTGGAAGCTGTGATGGTGGGGACCTCAAGAGGCCGAGATGAATCATCCACTGAGCAATTTCTGACTGAAGATGGTTTCAAATGCCCCAGCTTCACCTTTTGCACTGACGTGCTCGGCTCCACCAACATTGAGGATAGGAATGTTTTTGGGCCCTCCTCATCTGGTTCGTTATTTAATTGTCCACCACCATTCATGACTGGATACCTAGTTTCTCAGGGCAGTGTCCGAGGCCCAACCATCCTCAGCTGTTTCATTGATGGCTTTCTCTTCAACATAAGTGAGAAGTGGGAATGTTCGCTGATGATTCACAACTCCTCAGATACTGAAGCAGTCTGTGCCTGCAAGCAGCAAGACCTGAACAACCTTCAGGCTTGAGCTGATAAGTGACAAGCAACATTCCTTGATCGGATCCTGAGGGAGATATCCGTGTGTGGAGTGGCGGGATGTATGGAGAGTGATTCTGAAGAGGGTGTCTGAGCCTCGAGGAAAGAATCTGTGGAGAGTGGTCCTCAAAGGATGTCCGTGTCTGGAGATTTAGGATCTCTGAAGAAGTTCTCCGAGCCCATAGTGCTGGGATGTATGGAGAGTGATCCTGAAGTGGGTGTCCGAGCCTGGAGTGGCGGGATCTGTGGAGAGTGATCCTGAAGTGGGTGTCCGAGCCTGAAGTGGCAGGATCTGTGGAGAGTGATCCTGATGAGTGTGTGTAAACCTGGAATGGAAGCTTTCTGTGGAGGTACAGGAAGAGGCCATTCATTCCCAGTATTCTATAAAGGTTTAGCATAACTTATATGTTTTTACTCTATGCCTCTATTAATAAAGCCAAGTGTCCTGTTTGCTCTTAGCTACCTTTTCAATCCTTCTAACATTGGTGTACATTGTCTCTCTGCTCCTGCACCCAGTTTAGAATTGTAACGTTTCATTTATATGAGGCTGTGCCTCTCTGATCATGTGGAATTAAAGCAATTCTTCCAGTCAGTTAGTTCAGTTGACATTTCATGAGAAATTCGGTCATCATGACTTCGTCAGTGACCTCATGTTTCAGGTGTCTGAGTGATGTTAATCATGATGTGATGATATGATTGTATTTCCGTGGTGGATTTTCACACTGAGTCGAAACGTGTTGGACATGGTCTGGAAATGTTTCACACCGCTCCATTCCCAACAGGCCATGACCTGATGTGATGGAAATTTCATTTACTTACAGAAGCTGCATTTCCATCATTGCACATCTGGCTGCACAGCCAGGATCTGTACTGTCCAAACAGCTGACAAGGTGGTCGAGAGGTTAAGACGGTGGCGTGCTCATGCATTTTGCTTTGCATGTGTGGGTTCGGATCCCAATTTTGTCGTTAGTTTATGAAGTGTCTAGCACATTGTTGTGGGGGAGCTTTTGTGTAAAGTTGGCCTGGAAACATGTTCTGGTCAATATCTCGCTGGTGGTTCCAGGATTGTTTATACTTTATTAAAATTGAGACAGACAATCGGAATTCTTCACCCCTTTTGGACTGGAATGAAGATCAAATAGGGATCACGAAAAGGAGCAAGATTTTTCCCTCCCTCCTTCCTTCCATCTTCACTTTCTCTGGATTTACACCAAATGAAATACTAATGGGAAAAGCAAAAGGCGAGGGAGCAGAAGCAGAACATTATCCTTTGGCAAGAAATTTATTTTCAAATCTTCTTGATAGCTTAAGTGAGTGAGCAATGCTTTGGCAGATGGAGTTTAAAATGTGGGGTCATCTAGGACCTACGAAAGATAGATCAGAGTGTTTTTTATAATGGGTGAGATGTTAGAAACTGGAGAAGCAGAGACCCGAGTGCTGAATCACTAAAAGCTAGTGGACTGGTAGAAAATAATGTGAAAGGCTAATGGAATCTGAAGATTGGAACTCATGTTGTAGTTATATAAAGCTCTGTGCTCCTGAAGTAAATGTCCAAGCCTGGATTGTGGGGAATCTGTGGAGAATGATTTGTTTTTTATTCATTCTTGGGTGTGAGTATCGCTGGCAAGGCTGGCATTTATTGCCCATCCCTAATTGCCCTTGAGAATGTGGTGGGGAGCTGCCTTCTTGAACTGCTGCAGTCAATGTGGTGTAGGAACACCCACAGTGCTATTGTGGAGGGAGTTCCAGGATTTTGACCCAGCAACAGTGAAGAAATGGTGATATAGTTCCAAGTCATGATGGTGAGTGACTTCGAGGTGAACCTGCAGGTGGTGGTGTTCCCATGCATCTGCTGCCCTTGTCCTTCGAGGTGGTAGTGATCACGGGTTTGGATGGTGCTGTCGAACGTTACTTAGCGAGTTACTGCAGTGCATCTTGTAGGTGGTACACACTGCTGCCACTGTGCTCTGGTGGTGGAGGGAGTGAATGTTTAAAGTGGTGGGTGAGGTACCGATGAAGAGGACTGCTTTGTCCTGGGTGGTATTGAGCTCTTTATGTGTTGTTGGAGCTGCAGCTATCCAGAAAAGTGGAGAGTATTCCATCACACTCCTGACTTGTGCCTTGTAGATAATGAACAGGCTTTGGCATGTCAGGAGGTGAGATACTTGCTGCAGAATTCCCAATTTCTGACCTACGCTAAAAGCTGCAGCATAGATGTGACTGGTCCAGTTTAGTTTCTGGTCAATGGTAACCCCCAAGATGTTGTTGGTGAGGGATTCAGTGATGATAATGCTGCTGAGTATTAATAGGTAGATGGTTTGATTCTCTCTCATTGGAGATGTTCACTGCGTGGCACTTTTGTGGCAACCAAGTCGCTTCTCACTTATCAGCTCAAGCCTGAATGTTGTTCAGGTCTCGCTGCTTGCGGACATGGACTGCTTCAGTATCTGAGGAGTTGTGAATCATCACCTAACATTCCCACTTCTGACTTAAGTTGAGGGGAAACTCATTAATAAAACAGCTGAGGATGGTTGAGCCTAGGACACTACCCTGAGAAACTCCTGAGGCAATGTCCTGGATTGAGATGATCGGCCTCCACCAACCATAATCATCTTGCTTTGTGCTAGGTATGACTCCAACAAGTGGACAATTTTCCCCTGATTCCCATTGATTTCAATTGTGCTAGGGATCCTTGATGCCACACTCACTCAAGGGTAATTACTCTCACCTCTCCTCTGAAATTCCACTCTTTTGTCTCTATTTGGAACAAGCTGCAATGAGATCACAAGAACAGAAATAGTAGCAGCAGGAGGCCATTTGACCCCTCGAGCCTTCTCCGGCATTCAATAGGATCATGGCTGATCTGATCATGGCATCAACCAAACTTTCTTGCCTGCCCCCCATAACCCTTGACTTCCTTGTAGATAAAAATCCAAAGATGAACGACTGTCTGAGAGAAGAAATTCCTCCTCATTTCCTTCTTAAATGGAAAATCCCTAATTCTGAAACTGTGTCCCCTAGTTCTAGATTCCACCACGAGGGGAAACATCCTCTCAGCATCTACCCTGTCAAGACCCTTCAGAATCTTATATGTCTCAATACGATCACCTCTCATGTTTCTAAACTCCAATCAGTATAGGTCCAACCTGCTCAATCCTCCTCACAAGACAACCCCTTCATCACAGGAATAAATCCAGTGAAACTTCTCTGAACTTTTTTTAAAATTTCCAACATATACTTTATTCGTTAAAAAAACTATAAAAAGATACATTACAAAACAGTTCAAAAACAGCACCAAGTCAACAATACAAAGATTGCAAAGGAGATCAGTTTCCTTCAGTACAGGAGTGAATTGCCTCACAACCCTTCCATTTCATTTTACCTGCCATGTACTTTTTGCAGCAAACAAATATTTTCTGGAATAAAAACAAGAAATACTGGAACCACTCAGCAAGTCTGGCAGCATCTGTGGAAAGAGAAGCAGAGTTAACGTTTCGGGTCACTGACCCTACTTCGAAACTGACAAATATTAAAAATGTCACAGGTTATAAGCAAGTGAGGTGGGGGTGGGGCAAGAGATAACAAAGGAGAAGGTGCAGGTTGGACAAGGCCACATCGCTGACCAAAAGGTCAGCAATATAAAAGGTTGTAAAAAATGTAAAAAATCAAAAAAGAAGAAAAAAGAAAAAACAACGAAAAATGAAAGTAAAATGGGGGGCTGTCATGTTCTGAAATTATTGAACTCAATGTTCAGTCCGGCAGGTTGTAGTGTGCCTAATCAATAGATGAGATGCTGTTCCTCGAGCTTGCGTTGATGTTCACTGGAACACTGCAGCAATCCCAGGACAGAGATGTGAGCATGAGAGCAGGGGGGAGTGTTGAAATGGCAAGAAACCGGAAGCTCAGGGTCCTGCTTGCAGACCGAGCGGAGGTGTTCAGCAAAACGGTCACCCAGTCTGCGCTTGGTCTCCCCAATATAGAGGAGACCACATTGTGAGCAGCGAATACAGTATACTACATCGAAAGAAGTACAAGTAAATCGCTGCTTCACCTGAAAGGAGTATTTGGGGCCTGGGATAGTGAGGAGAGAGGAGGTAAATGGGCAGGTATTACACCTCCTGCGATTGCAGGGGAAGGTGCCATGGGATGGGGACGAGGTGGTGGGGGTAATGGAGGAGTGGACCAGGTTGTCGCGGAGGGAACGATCCCTTCGGAATGCTGACAGGGGAAGGGAGGGGAAGATGCGACTGGTAGTGGCATCACGCTGGAGGTGGCGAAAATGGCAGAGGATGATCCTTTGGATATGGAGGCTGATGGGGTGGATAGTGAGGACAAGGGGAACCCTGTCACGGTTCTGGGAGGGAGGGGAAGGGTTGAGGGCAGAAGTACGGGAAATGGGCCGGACACGGTTGAGGGCCCTGTCAGCAACAGTGGGGGGATTCCTCGGTTGAGGAAAAAGGAGGTCATACCAGAAGCACCGTCATGGAAGGTAGCATCATCAGAGCAGATGCGTCGAAGACGGAGAAACTGGGAGAATGGAATGGAGTCCTTACAGGAGGTAGGGTGTGAAGAAGTGTAGTCGAGGTAGCTGTGGGAGCCGGTGGGCTTATAATGGATATTGGGAGACAACCTATCCCCAGAGATGGAGACAGAGAAGTCGAGGAAGGGAAGGGAAGTGTCAGAGCTGGACCACGTATGGGTGAGAGAAGAGTGGAAATTGGAAGCAAAGTTGATAAAGTTTTCCAGTTCGGGGCGGGAGCAGGAAATGGCACCGATACAGTCATCAATGTACCGGAAAAAGAGTTGGGGGAGGGGGCCTGAGTAGGGCTGGAACAAAGAATGCTCGACATATCCCACAAAGAGACAGGCATAACTAGGACCCATGCGGGTACCCATAGCGACACCTTTTACTTGAAGGAAGTGCGTGGAGTTGAAGGAGAAGTTGTTCAATGTGAGAACAAGTTCAGCCAGGCAGAGGAGGGTGGTGGTGGATGGGGACTGGTTGGGCCTCTGTTCCAGGAAGAAGCGGAGAGCCCTCAAGCCATCCTGGCGGGGGATGGAGGTGCAGCGCGATTGGACGTCCATAGTGAAGAGGAGGCGGTTGGGACCAGGAAACTGGAAATTGTCAAAATAACGTAAGGCGTCAGAAGAGTCACGGATGTAGTTGGGAAGAGACTGGACCAGCGGAGAAAAGATAGAGTCAAGATAGGAAGAAATAAGTTCAGTGGGGCAGGAGAAGGCTGACACAATGGGTCTGCCGGGACGTACCCGTTTGTGGATTGTGGGAAGGAGGTAGAAGCGGGCTGTCCGGGGTTGCGGGACTATGAGGTTGGAAGCTGTAGAGGGAAGATCTCCAGAGGAGATGAGGTCAGTGACAGTCCTTTGGACGGTGGCTTGATGTTCGGTGATGGGGTCATGGTCCAGAGGGAGGTAGGAAGAAGTGTCTGTGAGTTGGCACTGAGCCTCTGCAAGGTGGAGGTCGGTACGCCATACAACAACAGCACCACCCTTGCCTGCAGCTTTGATGACCATGTCGGGGTTAGACCTGAGAGAACGGAGTGCCTCAAGATCAGAGGGGGACAGGTTAGAGTGAGTGAGGGGGGCAAAGAAATTGAGATGACAAATGTCTAGCCTACAGTTTTCAATGAAGAGATCAAGAGCGGGTAAGTGGCCAGCGGGGGGGGGGGGGGGGGGTCCAATTAGAGGGAGAATGCTGGAGGTGGGAGAATGGGTCTGCTGGTCGGGAGGAGGACTCCTGGTCAAAGAAGTGAGCCTGGAGGCGGAGAAATATTTTCTGGATACAGCCCGAGGGGATTTCCATGGATCCAGTCCCTCACTTCACCTTGTGGGGGTACCTTACACAGTGGTCTTCCCCAGTGAGCCTTTGCAGTGGCTGACCCAAGCTGTAGTGCGTCCCTCAGCATGTAGTCTTGGACCTTGGAATGTGCCAGTCAGCAACATTCGGTCATGGACAACTCTTTGCGCTGGAAGACCAGCAAGTTTCGGGCAGACCAAAGGGCGTCTTTCACCGAATTGATAGTCCTCCAGCAGCAGTTGATGTTTATCTCGGTGTGCATCCCTGAGAGCAGCCTGCAGAGCACAGACTCCTGTTTTACACAGCTGCTTGGGATGAACCGCAATAAAAACCACTGCATCTTTTTCTACACCTGCTTTGCAAAGACAGACAGGGCAGTCCTCTCTCCTCTGTCTTGTTTGTTTGCAGTATTGAACCCTTTGCTGAGTCGATTAGGAAGGATGCAAGCATAAGGGGGGGTTACAATCCGAGGCAGTGGAGTCCCTCAGGTTAAAACTTCCCTGTACCTGGATGACGTCGCCGTCTTTTGCTCGGATCCGCTGTCCGTTCGCAGACTGATCAGCATCTGCGACCAGTTCGAACTCGCCTCGGTAGCGAAAGTTAACCACGGCAAGTGCGAGTCCATGTTCTTTGGGAACTGGGCTGACCGATCCTTTGTCCCCTTCACCGTCAGGTCAGACTACCTGAAGTTGCTGTGGATATGGTTTGGAAGGGCTGGGACGTGCACCAAAACCTGGAAGGAGCGAGTAGCCAGGATACACCATAAGCTGAGCATGTGGGAGCAACGATCTCTCTCCATTGTGGGGAAGAACCTGTTTATCAGGTGTGAGGTGCTCACATTGCTTTACGTGGTGCAGGTCTGGCCCATACGCCACTCCTGCCCTGTGGCGATCACCCGAGCCATTTTCCGCTTCATATGAGGTTCCAAAATGGACCAGCTCTGGAGGGACACGATGTTCAAACCCCTGGATAAGGGCGGGAAAAATGTACCCAACGTCGCCCTCATCCTGATGACTACCTTCGTGTGTGGCTGCATCAAGCTGTGCTCAGATCCCCAGTACACAATCTCCAAGTGTCACTACGTGCTGAGGTTCTATCTGTCCCCAGCGTTGTGAAGGATGGGCCTGGTGACATTGCCGCGGAATGCTCCATCCAGTTGGACCATGCCGTACCACCTATCCTTCGTGGGAAAGTTTCTGTGGAAAAACATCTTTGACCACCAATCCTTCAGGTAGTGGTCTGCACGGAATGTCCTCAAGGCCCTACAGGAAAAGGAGATGGTGGATCCAGTCGGATGGTTCCCCGAGCAAACTGCCAAAGTCATTTGGCGGAATGCCTCATCACCAGAACTTTCACACAAGGACCAAGATGAAACTTGGCTGGTGGTGAGAAGAGCCCTCCCCATCAGATCCTTCCTGCACGCCCGAAGTCTCGCCCCCTCCGCACAATGCCCTCGAGGTGGCTGTGGTGGGGAAGAGACAGTTGCCCACCTCTTTCTCAGAATTGCCTCCAATGCAAGTATATCCCTCCTTAAATAAGGAGACCAAAACTGTACGCAGTACTCCAGGTGTGGTTTCACCAACACCCTGTACATTTGTCGCAAGACTTCTCTCCTTTTATACTCCATTCCCCTTGTAATAAAGGGTAACATTCCATTTGCCTTCCTAATTATTTGCTCTACCTGCATGCTAACTTTTTGTGATTCATGTACGAAGACACCAGATCCTTCTATACCTCTGCATTCTGTAGTCTCTCGCAATTTAAATAATATTTAATTTATCTGTTCTTACTACCAAAGTGAATAACCTCACATTTTCCCACATTATACTCCAGCTTCCAAATGTTTGCCTGGATCCGAGAGGCCCTGGCGGAATCGAAACTGAGCATCGATGAGCAGATTATTGCTAAATGCGTGGTGATTGATATCACTGTTGATGACATCTTCCATCACTTTGCTGATGATTGATAGTATACTGATGGGGCGGTAATTGGTCAGATTGGATTTGTCCTGCTTTTTTTTTATGGACAGGGCACACCTGGGCAATTTTCCACATTGTCGAGTAGCTGTTTGTGTTGTAGCTCCAAAAAAAATTATCTTAATAAATTATCAGCTGTAAGCACGTTTGTCATCGGGTTGAATAATTCTGTGTGAGGAATGTTCCAGCATCATAAACCAGGGGAACGTGCTGACTGAGCTGTGTCTTCATCTCTTCTGGGCAGTCGGACAGTTCACCCTTCATTCTGCTCTGATTCACTTTCCCAAAGCGGATCTACAGATTCTCACATCTGGAGACTGGGTTTTCTTGTTAGGTTCCTTTGGATTTTTCTTGCTCCTGAATGATAATATATGCCAACCTTGGATCAACCTTGCGTTGTGTCCCAGTCTTGGTTAAGAGCGACATATAACGGCACCAACACCCTGAAACAAACAACACAGTCACACTTTCCTTCAGTGAGATTAATGTTGAGGCGGTTTCCATGTCGAATGCAATTGTGAACAAATTTCTCACAAAGAAATTGTGGGTGATTTGAGCATTTGCACTGAATCTCTGTGCAAGGAGGGACAGTTTCAAACAGCCATTCTGAAATCACTTCCTTCACAAAGACAAAGACTGTGCTGTCTTAACGTGTCACTCAACTTCACAAACAAATTTGAACTCGAAATTCAGGAGAAGACAGAGTGGTGAATGATTGATAGTGTAATCTTTGGATGAGAAAAGATACTTAACATACAAAATCCAACTTTTGAGCTGGCGTGTAAGATTGTTCTTTCCATGGAGATGTTCACTGGAACACTGGAACAGGCCCAAGACAGAAATGTTGACATGCGAGCAGGGGGGAGTGTTGAAACGGCAAGGAAACAGAAGCTCGGGGTCATGCTTTCGGACTGAGCAGAGGTGTTCGACATAATCTGCGTTTGGTCTCCCCAATTTGGAGGAGACTGCAATGTGAGCAGCGAATACAGTACACTAAATTGAAAGAAGTACAAGTAAATCGCTGCTTCACCTGAAAGGAGTGTTTGGGCTTTAAATAATGAGCAGAGAGGAGGGAAAAGGGCAGGTATTATATCTCCTGCGATTGCATGAGAAGGTGCCTTGGGAAGGGGACGCGGTGTCAGGGATAATGGAGGAGTGGACCAAGGTGTCGTGGAGGGAACGATCCCTTCGGAATGCTGACAGGGGAGGGGAAGATGAGGTAGGTGGTGGCATCACGCTTGAGGTGTTGGAAATGGTGGAATATGATCCTTTGGATGTGGAGGCAGGTGGGGTGGAAAGTGAGGACAAGGGGAACCCTGTCGCAGTTCTGGGAGGGAGGGGAAGGGGGAAGGCAGAGGTTGAGGGTCCTGTCAACTACACTGGGATGGGGGCAAGGGGGTGGGGGGTTGAAATCTGGTGATGTTGTTGAATTTAATTTCAAACACTCCTGGAACTCTCTGCCGATGAAGACTGAAAAAGGGAAGAACAACCACACAACAAGGGTCTCAAATCCAAGACCCTGAGATTAAAAGTCTCATGCTCTACCAACTGAGCTAACAAGGCCTGATACAGTACTTCTACTCTGATACAGTAAATCCACTTACAGAAGCCCCAAAGTGTGATATATTCCTCTCACTCATCAATAATAAAACTGAAATCTTTTTCCCTTCCAAATGCTGACATCTATTTTGTCAGTATTTATTTCTCTCTCCTTTTTATTTAGTTCATGCATTTCTTCAGAATTTTTTTTTCATTTATATCTGAGGGAAGAAATGAACAGATCTGGCAGCTCAAATCTGGGCATCCATGAGGCACTGTGGGCCATCAGCAGCAGCAGAATTGTAGTTAAACACAATATGTTACCTCATGGCCTGGCATATCCCTCACTCTACCATTACCATCAAGCCAAGGGAGCAATAGTGGTTCAAAGAAGTGTGCAGGAGGGCATGTCAGGAGCAGCACCAAGCAGACCTAAAAATGAGGTGTCAACCTGGTGAAGCGACAACACAGAATTACTTGCATGTCATATAGCGGAAGCAGCATGCAATAGACAGCGCTAGGCAATCTCACAATTAACAGATCAGATCAAAGCTCTGCAGTCCTGTCACATCCAGTCCTGAATGGTGGTGGATAATTGAACAATTAACAGGAGTCACAGAGAGTCATGGAGTCACACAGCATAGAACCAGGCCCTTCGGCCCACCGCGTCCATGCCGACCATAATGCCTATCTATACTAATCCGACCTGCCTGCATTAATTCCATATCCCTCCATGCCTTGCTCATTCAAGTACCTGTGCAGATGCCTCTTAAATGTGACTACTGTTCCTGCCTCCACCAGGCAGCTCATTCCAGATACCCACTATTCTTTCTGTGAAAAATTTACCCCTTTGACCCCCTTTAAACCTCCTCCCTCTTAGCTTAAATCTATGCCCTCTAGTTTTAGTCACCCCTACCATGGGAAACAGACTCTGGCTATCTACACTATCTATGCCTCTCATAAAGTGTGACGTAGGAGTGAAGAACGAGTGGCCAAGAGGAGGGAAGTGGCATGGCCTAGAGCTAATGGCTGGAGTGGGGGTTGGGGGGCTGGGAGTGAGTGGCAGGAGAGCTGGGTGACGCGAGCGGGGAACAATCATCCAGGGGAGCAGCGAGGTGGAGAGCGAGCAGTTGAGGAGAAATGGCGTCAAGGCCGAGGGGGGAGAGCTCCAACCTCAAAGTCTCCCATTCAGCCGCTTCCTTCAGCTGAGTGAGAGGCTGGATACCCGATGACGCTTTAGCGTGAATGTGCGAAGATGGACCATGGGCGGATATGCGATGATGTTGGTGCTGAGCCATGACATCATCCTGTGCATGTGCCACTTAATCCTGGCAAGATGTAGCTGTGCCTATGTGCAGCTTGGCGCTCTCCGATGATGTCAGCGGGACGCTCCGTTGACAGGAATCACATTGTGTCAGCAGTGCCGACATCCCATGAAAGAATAAAAAAGAGATTTACCACAATGGTAGCAGGGTGAGGGATTTCAATTATGTGGAGAGATTGGAGAAGCTGGGGTTGTTCTCCTTGCAGCAGAGAAAATTCAGAAAAGATTTGACACATTTGTTCAAAATCATGGAGGTTTTCAATACTTTAAATAAGGAGAAACTGTTTCCAGTGGTAAAAGGGTCGGTAAGCAGAGGACACAGATATCAGGTGATTGGCAAAAGAACCAGAGGTGACATGAAGAACCATTTTTACACAGTAATGTGTTGTGATAAAGAAAGAAAAGACTTGCATTTATATAGCACCTTTCCTGACCACTGGATATATCAAAGCACTTTGTGGACAATGAAATACTTTTGAAGTGTAATCACTGTTGCAATGTCAGAAATGCAGCAGCTAATACCCACAAACAGCAATGTGATAATGACCAACTGATCTGATTGAGGGACAAATATTGATCACAACACCAGGGAGAATTGCTCTTCAGTTGTTTGAATATGCAGCATGGGATCTTTTACATTCACCCAAACATGCAGACCAGGTCTTGGTTTAACATCACACCTGAAAGGCAGCACTTTCAACACCCTCAGTGCTGTACTGGAGTGTCAGCTGTGAAATCTGAACCCAGAAGCTTGTGATTTCGAGGTGAGTGTGACCAACTGAGCCACAGCTTTTACCTGAGTCTCAATCCTTAGACCAACAGTTTCTCTCTATCGGGTCTGTCACGACCCCTCATGATTGTGAACACCTCTATCAAATCTCCTCTCGAAGGAGAACAACCCCAGCTTCTCCAATCTATCCACATAACTGAAATGCTAACCACATGTTGCAGAAAGGAATTTTTCCTCATGTTCCTTCTGGTTTTGTGAGTCACTTTAAATCTGTAACCTTCGGTTATTGACCGTTCAGCAGTTAGAAACAGTTCCTCAGTATTTACTCCACCTCAAACATTCAAGGAAACTCTGTAAAGTAACTGAAAATCAAGTTGTTAGAAGTGGGATTTAAACACATGCCTCCAGTGAAAGCTGCAACCTGAACAGAGAAGCTGAAACCGCTCAGTCACCTCAACTGTTCAGACCTTTTTGACCTCGTCATCACTTCTGTACTTTGAAAGGTTCACTCAGTTCAGGAACTTGTTCAATGTGACTGGAATGCTCAGTGATTGGGATATTAACTCCCCCTGGTTTTCCTGAGCTTGTTCTCGGTATATGGGGATGTTTGTCCTGGGCCGTGGAATCTTGCATCTCTGTAATGGACATTAACCCACTGATTGAATCTGTATTCACTGCTTTCCGCTGGTGCTGGGTAATTGCAGAGCGTGGGGCTGGAATGTTGCTGCTTGTCCCGGCCTCACTCACTCTGGGAAAGAGTGAATAATTGATGCGTCTGTTTCTGTATCTGAAATGTGACTTCGATCTGCTGTTATTAACCGAGGCAGCACTGCAGAAGGATACGTTAATAATCTCTCATTAATCAACTGCAAACAGTCAGAATGTGTAACTTTGAGCAGCGCTTTCTGCACCGTCAGGGCTGGAAAATTGAGGCAGGGAGAGACACTGTCAGTATCTGAGTGTGTACAGCACTGTACAGAGAAAGAGCCAATATACCGGGGCTGAGACACAGTGCATCTTTTCACATTTAATCACAATAATATCCACAGTCAGGAGCTGAAAATGATGAAAAACCGAATAGCAAAAGCAAAAATAAGAAAACTAAGTAATTCTAGATTAGCTTATGAGTTTTCTCTGTGTTACCTGGTCGTCTACTGTTTTATATTCAATGCTCTCTCCACTGTGGCCAGGGAATGATTTCTTCTCAAGGGCTGAATATTAACAAAACTTCTTGGTATTTAAAATCTTTCAAAATTAATTCCATGGAGCTAATGGGGAAAAGTCAAATAACTGCATCAATTAATGGAGAACTGGTTGGTGATGACGTGGATGTGTCTGCAGTGTGCAGGACCAGACTGTTTCTATAGATTCACAATGAATGTTCCACCCTTTATTTATAACAGTAAAACTGATCGTGGACAATGGCTATTCTGGTTGCAGCAACCTGAAGATTTAACTCATTGACACCCTGCTTTCGGGGAATCTAGAAAGAACAACACCCAGCTCTGTCAGTTAGTGTGCTTGTTTGCTAACCCACAATTTGTTGGTTCAAGCACTTAAAAGGATGAGACTTTATTAACTTAAACTCTTCTACATCTGCTGTATTACTCTTGCTGTTGATTCTTCAAAGATAAGATTAATCAAGACTTTCTTTGTGAAATCTATGCTGACTGTGCTTTATTATATTTTCATTTTCATATGGATTTTCTACTTTTGGGGATTATTGTCTTTTTTATTGATTTTATTTTTATTTATTGCATTTATTGCCCATCCCTAATTCCCTCGAGAAGGTGGTGGTGAGCTGCCTTCTTGAACCACTACAGTCGATGTGTTGCTGTTAGGAAGGGAGTTCCAGGATTTTGACCCAGCCACAGTGAAGGAACGGTGATATAGTTTCAATTCCAGGATGGTATGTGGCAAAGAGGGGAAATTGCAGGTGGTGGTGTTCCCATGCATCTGCTGCCCTTGTCCTTCTAGGTGATAGAAGTCACGGGTTTGGAAGGTGCTGTGTAAGGAGGCTTGCTGCGTTGCTGCAGTGCATCTTGTGGATGGTGCACGCTGTGTGTTGGTGATAGAGAGAGTGAATATAGTGAATGAGGCGCCAATCAAGTGGGCTGCTTTGTCCTGGATGATGTTGAGCTTCTTAAGTGTTGTTGGAGCTGCACCTATCCAGGCAATGGAGAGTTTTGCATCACACTCCTGACTTGTGCCTTGTAGATAGGGGACAGGCTTTGGGGAGTCAGGAGGTGAGTTACTTGCCGCAGGATTCCTAGTGTCTGACCTGCTCTTGTAGCCATGATATTTATATGGCTACTGCAATTCATTTTCTGGTCAATGGTAACCCCCAGGATGTTGATCGTGGGGGATTCAGCAATCGTAATGCTGTTGAATGTCAAGGGGAGAGGGTTAGATTCTCTCTTGTTTCAGAAGGTCATTGCCTGGGACTTGCGTGACTCGAATGTGAAATATCCTTCTTGTCGGGTATTGTATTGTACTGCACAGAGACAACACTTGGAAAGTCCTTCATTGGCTGTAAAAGGCTTTACAAAGTCCTGTGGTCGTGAAATGCATGTGTTGCTTTTTCCATTGTTATCAATGTCATTTTGATCAAAAGATAGGTTTCGTGAGCACAAAGTTTAAATCAATGTTGATTCAAATAATGTAAAAGCATCTATATTCTTGCACTATACTTAATAATCACCATCTTCCTTTCCTTGCAGAGTACAATGTTTTTGACCCTGAAATTGATTCCACAATCTCAGTCCCTCAGACAATTTCAGCCCAGTTCTGATGAAAGATCACAGATCTGAAACGTTAACTCTGTTTCTCTCTCCACAGATGCTGTCAGACCTGCTGAGTATTTCCAGCATTTTCAAGAGTCTCGATTTAATGAATAGGAAACTTGTTTCAGATCAGATTGGGAGACAGTGTGAAACCACTCCATCGTACTCATGTCTGAGATTCTGAGGACAGTTGGCTGTGAGTGGAAGACATCATTAATTAAATGTACCTAGCAACAGCTCAGACCAATTATTATTTTACAAGGTGGTGTGATGGCCATCCAGGGGTTAAAAGTAGGGATTTTGTCAGGTTTCAGTGTGCAGGAACACGAGAAGACCTCAGGGGTAAAGGCTCAGATCATCGACCAAGTTCTCCACCTGATGAGGGATCTAGACTGGACAAAGAGGACCGTGACACTCTGAGACCAAGCTCGACCAGTCCACACACCTGCTAGAGCTGTAAAGTTATATTCCCCAAGTTTGTTCAAGATAATTTTAATTTCAATTCTTAAGCACTATTTTACTCTCAATAAAAGTACTGGACTTATTAATCAAGTATCCTGTTGCTTTAATTGGTTAAAGTCAGCCCAAAGAGATTGTCCACAATAGACTTTCCAGAACTGAAAGATAAGTCTGCAAGGATTGCTAATTTTACAGCCCTGTTTAAAAAGAGAGATAAACCCAGGAACTACAGACCAGATCGTCTTATGTCAGTGGTGGGGAAACTTTTAGAGACAATTATCCAGGAGAAAATTAACTGGCACTTGGTCGAACATGGGCTAATAAATGACAGCCAGAACAGATTGGTTAACAGAAGATTGTGTATGAATTAATTAATGAATTAATTTATTTGATGAAGTTTCACAGAGAGTTGACCAGGGTGGTGGGGTTGATGGTGTGTGTCTGCACTTCAAAATTGTGTTTGAAAAAGTACCAAAAAATAGACTTGTTAACAAAATTTGAGCAGATGGGATTAAGGAGGCAGTGGCAGCGTGGATACAAAATTAGCTGAGAGACGGAAAGCATAAAGTCGGGTGATTCAGAATGGAGGGACTAATACAGTAATGTCACTGTTGTTGCAGTGTGTGCAGTGTCTGACCCTGAGCTGTCCAAGGGATGGGGCTGTTTGTGATTTTCCTGTGGGGTGTATTATCATCAGGGTATCTCTCTGAGCTGTCCCAGGGATGGGGCAGTGTGTGATATCCTTGTGCATGTCATGCAGGCCCACTGGCGGGTGGTTCCATCCTGATGCCAAAGAACAGAGCCCCATCTATGGGCAAAATGTCTCACTTCCCTGTGGGTGTCTTGAGAGAGAAGAAGTCTTAGGGAGTAAACCTGGACAGTAAATCCGGAGTGGAGTCCCGTAGGCGGTTACCTGTTACTTATCAGGTAGTTTTCCAGCAACTCCGACAGCAGAGCTGGTACCAAACAGAACTGTTTTTTTCCTTTCCTTTGGACAATACTAGCAATGCTGAGAGGGGGTCCTGATGCTCAGTGTCTCCATACTATTTGCCCAGGCCTGTGCCCTGGAGAGGACACTCCAGCTTCGTGGTTAAACATTAGCAAAACATGGGAAGAAACAGTTACCGATTATAAGCTCTCACTCAATTGGTGTAGAGTATGAGCACCAGGGGTTACTTTTGACAGTGGGAGAGATCATCGCGTCTCATTGGAGAACTACCACCTACTCCAAGCTGTGCAGCCCCCAGTCAGTTAGGTGCTGTCCTGCCACGACCTACTTGCTTCAATGGGTGCTTGCAGCTTAGAGAGATATCTCTCAACTGGCGGATTGATAATCTATGCACCAGGCAAGACAAACTCAGCAAAGAAGTCACCAGTGCTTCGCATCACAAGCTGGAATGTAAGGACCATGTGTCCTGGCCTTACTGACAACCTTCTGCAGGTTGATGACACACACCAGACAGCTGTGATTGACAAGGAACTCACAAGGCTCAATGTGGACATTGCTGTGCTGCAAGAAACTAGACTCATTCAAAGTGGATCCCTCAAAGAGAAACACTACACCTTCTTCAGGCAGGGAAAAGCCCAAGAGGCAACTCGTGAGCATGGAGTGGGTCTCACAGTAAAAAACACGCTACTTGCAATGAGTGAACCCCCCACAGTTGGCTCAGAGAGACTTCTTACCCTTCACTTGTCAACAAGCGCGGGCCCAGTTAATCTCATGTGCATCTATGTCCCGACACTCACCTCCACCCCAGATGTCAAGGATCAATTCTATGAGACACTTGACACTGCCATCAGTAGAATTCCCAGCACCGAGGGACTGTATCTTCTCGGGGATTTCAACGCAAGCTTGGGTACTGACTACAGCTTGGCCAATGAGCATAGGGCACAAGGGGATTAGCAAGATGAACAAAAATGGACAGAGGTTTCTGGAGCTATGCTGTCACCATGGGCTCTGTGTGACGAACAGCTACTTCCAGGTCAAGCTGTGCCACAAGGTGTCCTGGAGACGTCCGAGATCATGCCACTGGCACCAGCTAGACCTTATCATCACCAGACGTACCACCCTCAGCAGTATCCTCATCACACGCAGCTATCACAGCGCTGACTGTGACACTGACCACTCCCTGGTGTGTAACAAGGTCAGGCTTCAGCCAAGGAAGCTTCATCCATCCAAGAAGAAAGGTCGTTCTCGGATCAACACTAGCCGAACCACTGACCCAGAAAGGACCCAGGAGTTCCTCAACATCCTCGATCAGGCTCTTTCAGAAAACACCCAAGGCCTCAGTGCAGTGTCAAAGTGGAATCATCTGCACGCCACCATCTATAACTCTGCACTCACTGTGTATGGGAAAAGAGATGGGAGGAATGCTGACTGGTTTGAGGCTTATTGGACTGAAATGGAGTCAGTTACTGTAACTAAGAAGAGAACCCTCATGAACTACAAACAAGTCCCCAGCAAACAACATCTAGATGCCCTCAGAGCAGCCAGACACAAGTCTCTGCAGACTGCTCAGCACTGCACCAATCAATACTGGTTAAAACTCTGCAACAGCATCCAATCTGCCGCTGAATCTGGGGGCTGCTAGAGGGACATATGAAGGAATTCAACACACCAAGGTTCCTTAGACAGCACCTTCCATACCCGCAACCTCTACCAACTATAAGGACAAGGGCAGCAAATTCATGGGAACACCACCACCTGCAAGTTCCCCTCCAAGCCACACACTATCGTGACTTGGAACTATATCGCCTTTCCTTCACTGTTGCTGGGTCAAAATCCTGGAACTCCCTTCCTAACAGCACTGTGGGTGTACCTACCTCACACAGACTGCAGCGGTTCAAGAAGGCAGCTCACCATCACATTCTCAAGGGAAATGAGGGATGGGCAATAAATGCTGGCTTAGCCAGTGATGACCACATCACATGAATGAATAAAAAAAAATTATGAAAGCAACGGGCCCAGCAGTAACTAAATCAGCACCTTTGAAGACAAAGACAGGGACGATCATCACTGAACCTAACAAGCAGATGGAAAGGTGAGTGGAGCATTACCTTGAACTCTACATAACGGAGAACATTGTCATTGAAGTAGCTCTCAGCATCTCAGCTCTCGTGTTAAGGCCAACATAACATTTGCCTTCCTAATTGATTGCTGCACCAGCATGCGAGCTTTTAGTGTCTCATGAACAAGGACACCCAGGTCCCTTTGGACATCAACACTTCCCAACCTCTCACCATTTAAGAAATATTCTGTCTTTCTGTTTATTCTACCAAAGTGGATAACTTCACACTTATTCACATTATATTCCATCTGTCATTTCATTCACTTATCCTGTCCAAGTCCCCTGGAAGCCTCCTTGTAACCTCCTCACAGCTCACATCCTTTACAATTGGCATATTCTTCTCCATGCTGCTATTTTAAACTTTCAGTGTCTCAGATGGGGGTGTCCACCTGCAGACCAGAGCTGATGACAAGCTGTTCATCTTGGCAAGACTGCGCACCAAGACCAAAATGAGTCAGTTCTTGGTCTGTGAGTTGCTCTTTGCTGATGACGCTGTGCTGACATCCCATAATGAAGTTCATTAACAGCAGCTTGTATATCGGTTCTCCCTGGCCTGCAAGGAGTTTGGACTGACGATCAGCATCAGGAAGATCAAAGTTATGGGCCAGGACTAGAGACTCCACCTTCCATCAACATCGACAGGCTCACTTTGGAGGTTGTCAACAGCTTCACATACCTTGGATCAACAATCACCAGCAATCTGTCCCTTGATACTGAAATCAGCACCAGGATTGTCAATGCTGCAGCTGTCATGTCAAAGTTGAGAAGACGAGTGTGAACCGACAGCAAACTGATCGAAAATACAAAACTCCGCGTGTAACAGGCTTGTGTTCTCAGCACCCTCCTTTAGAATAGAGAAGCATCAACAACTTATACAAGCCAAGAAAAGCAGCTGAACAGCTTCCACCTCCACTGTCTCAGATGGATATTGGGCATCTCCTGGCAGGACAGAGTGCCGAATGCAGAAGTACACCAGCGTGCAGGGATCCGCAGCATGTTTGCCCTCTTGAGTCAGCGGTGACTCTGTTGACTGAGTCATGTGTGCTGAATGGATGACGGTCGCTTTGCCAAAGACACGCTCTATGGTGAGCTTGCTATCAGCACGAGACCAACAGGTCACCCACATCTGTGATACAAGGACATCTGCAAAGCGAGATCTCAAGCTGACTGGGATTGGAGTCAATGCATGGGAAGTCCTTCCTGCTGACTGGAATTCCTGGTGAAAGGCATTCAGGAAGACCATGGTAAAAGCAGAGGACAAAAGAAATGACCAGATGGTGGGAAAGAGAGCTCAGAGGAAGGAAAAATTATCAGTCGACCTCGGGCCAATGATATTCATCTGTACCAGCTGCGGAAGGGATTGTCACTCACGAGTCATCCTCTACAGCCACAACAGACGATGTTTCACACAGAAGTGACGTACACCCCGGGTGTAGCCCATCGTCTTCCGAGACAGACGGTTGCCTATTACAATTACAACTACAGCAACAACTACAAGAGCGAGTCAGAGGCTGGGAACACTGCCGTGACGAACTCAGCTCTTGACTCGCCAAAGCCTGCCCACTATCTACAAGGCCTTCCTCTGATTTCAATTGCACACACATTTGTGATCTGGCTCTGTAGTTTAGTTGGTTAAAGCACCTGTCTAGAAAACAGAAGATCCTGGGTTCAACTCCCAGCAGAGCCTTATTTCACAGTTGCAACATGCTTGAAAAGTTTCATTATCAACACTGACATCTGTGTCTTGTGAACTTTAATTCAAAATACTTGATGAATTTCAATCACATAAAAAAACAGCCTTTGTGAAGGATATGAGTTTGGAATGGCTGTTTCTCCTTGCACAGAATTTCAGTGCTAATACATCAAAGTTAACTTCTTGGCATAAATTTGATCACAGTTCCATTCAACCTGGAAAACAGCTTGATATTAATCTCACTGAAGGAGAGTGTTTGTGTCATTATGTGTTGCTTTTAACCGAGACTGGGACATGACGCAAGTGGGAGGGTTTATCTGAGGTTTGGAATATTTGTCAGTCAGGAACAAGAAAAATCAAAGGAACCAAATAAGAAAACCTAAGTCTCATGTGGTTCCCGAGAAACGGTGAGAAGATATTAAACTTTGTTGTATTTAATACAACTGTGTGAACTTTGATCTTTGCGGCCTTTTGTAAACAGTATTTGAAGGGTCTCAGTAAAAATGTTCAGTGTTGATGAGAGTGGGGTCTGGGTGAGCAGCTGCTTCATGTGACAGGGTCAGGACTGGATGCAGGAAGTTCTCTGACAGTCTCTCTCTGATGAGTTGAGTTGATTTTCAACTGGCAGCTGTTGCTGTGTTGATAATTCAAGTTCCCTCCACCGATTTTTTTGGACAGACAGTGCAGTATGAGGATGTAAAGGGTTAATGCTGAAAACAGTGGGATTAACCCCTCCCACAATCAGAGTGATGATGTAACAGTCACATGAGATGAGGTTTGGGAGGAGAGAGCAGCACCAAGGATGCTAGTTTCGGAGGCTTGATGAGTGTGTATATAGTATTGTGTAAATTAGAAAAGAGCTCTTAGTTCTTTCAGCAGGAAATGTGTCCAGAAAATATCACGAAACTCACAATTTCATTATTCAGGAGTTGGAACACAGGGATATTAACTCCAAGTGACAGTAGTGGTTTCATTTAACAAAAGAAAAGGAGAGAATAATATTGCTCATTGATTGAAATCCCCCAGTGAGGAGACAGTTAAACAGGTGATCTGTTGGGGCATCCTTCGATCCAAGGTTTCGGCAGCATTTAATCTCCCTTTTTGGTGAAATTCTCTGTTTTTTGCATCTTTTTTTAATCCAGCTTTTATGGACCAGTGAAAAAGCTGAAAAAAGTGAACAGATCCATCCTTTCTTTTCTTCCTTCTTCCCATCAGTTTCTCTTTTCTGTCCCAATTTAATCTGCTGTTTTATCCATTCCAATCATAATTCAACATTCCAACCTAATCTATTTGTTATTCCACAGTGTCTCTCCATGTGTTTTATTCTGTTGTATTCTCTCACAGTCTGTTTGATGATCAATTTTACATCTCACTCTCTGTTCTGGTGAAGATCAGAAGCAGTGTTATCTGTTTGCAACACCCGACAAGTCGGCCTGAGGCTGTGTCTCATCGATAATGTGGAGTTAGGAACATAGGAACATAGGAGCAGGAGTCGACCATTCAGCACATCGAGCCTGCCCCACCATTCAATATGATCATGGCTGATCATCCACTTCAATGCCCTTTTCCCCACACTTTCCTCATATTCCCTTATGTCATTTGTATTTAGAAATCTGTCAATCTCTGCTTTAAACATACTCAATGACTGAGCTTCCACAGCCCTCTGGGGTACAGAATTCCAAAGATTCACAACCCTCTGAGTAACAACATTTCTCCTCAAAACTGTCCGAAGTGGCATGCCCCTTATTTTGAAATTGCGTCCCCTGGTTCTCGACTCCCCAACCAGGGGAAACATCTTAGCTGCATCTACCCTGACTGTCCTATAAATATTTTGTAGGTTTCAATGAGATCAACTCTCATTCTTCAAAACTCCAGAGAATACAGCCCCAGTTTCCCCAATCTCTCTTCATAGGACAGTCCCACCATCCCAGGAACAAGTCTGATGAACCTTCTTTGCACTCTATCTATGGCAATAATATCCTTCCTAAGGCAAGGGGACCAAAACTGCACACAGTACTCCAAGTGCAGTCTAACCAAGGTTCCATACAATTGAAGCAAGAATTCACTACTCCTGTACTCAAATCCTCTTGTGATAAAGGCTAACATACTATTAGCCTTCCTAATTGCTTGCTGCACCTGAATGTTAGCTGTCAGTGACTTATTGCCATGGATACCAGGTCACCCTAATACTCTATACCTCAGTTAATAAAGGAAAGGATTCCATTTACCTGCTGAACCAGCTTATTGACCTGCACTGCTACTTCAGGGATCTGTGGACATTCACTCCAACGTCCCTCACTTCCTCTACACCGTTCAGTGTTCTCCCATTAATTGTGTATTCCTTTGCCTTTTTTGACGCCTGCTGTCGCTGTTCCCTGCTCTCCGAGTGAACTCTTGCTCCCTCTCTCTCCTGGGCTCTTTATGCTCCACTCTGCTCTCACTGTTTCCCGCTCTCTTAATGTATCAATATTTATTTGCCTTGTGTTTAATTTAAAATATGGATTAGCTGTATTTTACAGTTGTAGGTTTTATTTGGTAGTCCTGTACAAGTTGTGGATTGGTATTCAATATTAAGCTCTGTGAAAACGATTGTGAATGAAAATATAACTTTCAATCTTATACATGGGCTGGTCTGCAAGCTCCAAGTCCTTCATTTTGTAGTAATGGAATTGATACTGTATCTTTCAGTCTTAATCTCTGTGGGATTTTTGAACTGGTATGTAATGCATAACTTGGTCTAACGTTCTGATGTACATTATTGGGATTCATAGGATCATAGGAAATAGGGGCATTAGGCCATTCAGCCCATCGAGCCTGCTCCAACATTCAAACAGATCGTGACTGATCATCTACCTCTCCGCCATTTTTCTCTGCCATCTCCATATCCCTTGATCTTGTTAGTATTTAGAAATCTATCGATTTCTGCCTTGAATATGTTCAATGATTGATCTTCCACAGCCCTCTGGGATAAAGAATTCCACAGATTTTTCACCCTCTGAGTAAAGAAATTCCTGCTCATCTCAGTCTGCCCTTATTCTGAGACTGTGTCCCCTTGTTCTGGACTCACTAGACAGAGGAAACATCCTATCCATATCTACCCTGTGACACCCTGTAAGAATTTTGTCTGTTTCAATGAGATCACCTCTCATTCTTCAAAACTCTAGAGAATTTAGGCCCAGTTTCTGCAGTCTCTCATCATCAGACAATCCCACCATCCGAGGGGATGAGACCGGTGAATCTCTGTTGCACTCCCTCTGTGACAAGTCTATCCTTCCTTCGATAAGGAAACCAAAATTGTACAGAATACTCCAGGTGCGGTCTCATCTAGACTTCATACATCTTTACTCATGTACTCAAATACGCTTTCAATGAAGCCAACATACCATTTGCCTTCCGAATTGCTTGCTGCACCTGCATAGTAGCTTTTCGTGTCTCATGAACAAGGACACCCAGGTGCCTTTGGACATCGACACTTCTCAACCTCTCACCATTTAAGAAATACTCTGTCTTTCTGTGTATTTGACCAAAGTGGAGAACTTCACACTTATTCACATTATATTCCATCTGCCATGTTCTTGCCCATTCATTTAACCTGTCCAAATCCCCTTGAAGCCTCCTTGCATTCATTCTGTACCTTTCAATTCTGTAAATTTTGTCTGTTCTATTTCAGATTTTATATTTAAAATGTGACCATGGTGACAGAGTTTATTTAGATCTGATAGTGAGTTTGTTTTTGGACTGTGATTGATATATCAACCTGTCAGCTGTACTGAATTGGAGTGAAATAGAAACAACTTCTGTCTCTCCTGCTGTTGTTTGACTGTTGGATTGAAAATGTGTCTCTTGACTTTGGGATCAGTGTCTGTCTGACTACTTCTTTTGTTTGTTCCAGTGGAACTGATGAGCTGGCAGTATCTCTGTGCTTTGGGAGTGATCCTGTACCGACTGTGTGTTGGAACGAGATCACTGCACTTTTCCTTGTGTCCAAGAATCACCACATCTATTCAGGTTCCGTCATGTATTTTCCTGCAGGAATGAAAGAACTGGTGAGGTAGAAGATACAAAAGCGATCAATGTAATCGTCCCAATAATAATCATTATGAACAATCACAAAATGAAAACCAAGAACACAAACAGTGTCAGTGTCTGCCTCCACTGCAGTACTGCAGTATTCAGCTTCTGTTTACCAGGTGTTTGCAGTGATTTTACAACAAGTTTGTGACATTCAGAAACAACACAAGCCCTGCACTGCTCAATGACTGGGACTGTCCGAAAGAGCAGTGACCTTTACACAGTCACATTTCTATTTCAACGGAAAACAAGCAGCCACTATTTAAAATGTGCCTTTCACACTTCTCACCTGGTGTCTGCAATAAATGCTCTTTGTCTAACTGTCCACATCGTTAGTTTGCGGCTATTTTCCCCCCACTGTTCACAATCCAACAAACAGTGAGAGACTGGAACTAAAGCAGGAAAATTCCCTCTCCTTTGGGTGGTGAAATTGTCAGTGATTTTCAATAGTGATTTCTTCCCATTGTGTCTCCCTGAGCCTGTACAGACACTGTCCGAGAATGAACTCTCCCTTCCCCGTGTCCCCGGCTCACTCCATGTTCCGGGAGCAGCTCCTGCTCCACAGTGTCTGTTACAAACACTCCCCGACTCCCCCTCAACTTCCCACCACTCAATGCTAATCTCTGAGCACATCTGCGGACACGCTCCCAAAGCAGTGGCTGCTGGAAGTAGATGCTGTTTGTTCCCTTCCCCCGGGCCCGGGAAGTCTCCATTAGCAGCTGATTTAAAGCATCTTCCCCTGATTGAGTGAATGGCCTCACAGACTGGGTTGGGGAAAGGCTGCGCATGCGCTCCACTCCTTATTGTGACGTCCCACTGGGGCGGGGCTGCATCGCGCGTGCGCAGATCTCTGCAGCAATTCAGCATTCAAACATCAATGGGAACTTTACCCATTTCACCCTCATCAAAGTCCCAAAGAAAGTGAAGAGGGGCTTGGACTGGAGGGAGGGAGGGGCGGGGTAGGGGGAACCTAGAACCCAGAAAGCTGCCCACTTGCCCCATTTAGATGCTCAATTTGCGGTCATTCCCTGCAGGGGGTTTGTTATTATTGAGCCCCTCCTGGTAAAACAATCCGATAGAAAGAGGGGAGAAAGGAGGGAGCCGGTGTGTTTGCTGGGACCTTGCAGAATTCATTTCAGCTGCAAAAGTCCCAGGTTATATTAACCCGAGTGAAACACGCTGTCAGTGAGAGGAAAACCGAACGGCCCTTTTCATCTTTTCATTGGAAACAAAGTAGAGCCGGAAGTGCGGCGAGCAGAGCAGACACACAAGCTCAATGACAGGAGAGCTCGGCCGTCCCTGAGTTTCAGCTCCCGGCTCTTACATTTCCTCATCCACACTGTCTTTACTGTGGATGTTCAGGGGTTCCTTGTCGGATCTGAGGACTGTATCCATTAAACATTCTGAGTCAGGAGATCCACACACTCTCTGTTATCAAGATTTATGGGCAGGAATGTTTCAAAACTTTGTCTATTAAATCATTGTATTATTCACAGAACTAATGAGGCAATCGGTTCATTATTCAGGCATTGAACTTGGTTTGGGTCGACCGAAAACTGAAAGCTTCAGCACCTTTCCACTTCTTCACTAATATAACTGATTTTTTTGATGAAGTAACAGAAAAGGTTGATGAAGGGAAAGCAATGGATGTTGTCTATATGGATTTTAAGAAAGCGTTTGACAGACTACCACATAAAAGGCTGGGTAACAAAACTGAGGCTCCTGGAATAGGAGGGTCAGTATCTGCTTGGATTAAAAAATGGATGAAATATCAAGAAAGGCGAGTTGTGGTATTTGGCTGTTTTTCAGAATGGAAGATGGTGAACAGTGATGTCCACAAAGGTCAGTGTCAGGACCACCATATATAGAAATGACTTGAATATTGGAATCACAGAATCACAGAATTGTTACTACACAGAAGGAGGCCATTTGGCCCATCGTGTCTGCACTGACTCTCCAAATGAGCAATTCACCTGATGTCACTTCCCCGTCTTCTCCCCATAATCCTGCACATTCTTCCTTTTAAGATAACAGTCTAATTCCCCTTTGAATGCTTCAATTGAACCTGCCTCCATCACATTCTCAGGCAGTTCATACTTTAACCACTCGCTGTGTGAAAAAGTTTTTCCTCATGTCGCTTTTGCTTCTTTTACCAATTACTTTAAATCTGTGCCCTCTCGTTCTCGATCCTTTCACAAGTGGGAACAGTTTCTCCCTATCCACTCTGTCCACACCCCTCATCATTTTGAATACCACTATGAAATCTCCTCTTAGCCTTCTTTTCTCCAAGGAAAACAGTCCTAACTTCTCCAATCTATCTTCATAACTGAAGTTCCTCATCCCTGGAACCATTCTCATGAATCTTTTCCATAATCTCTCCAATGCCTTCACATCTTTCCTAAAGTGTGGCACCCAGAACTGGATGCAGTACTTCAGCTGAGGCTAGTGTCTTATACAAGTTCAACATGACCTCCTTGTTCTTGTACTCTATGCCTCTATTACTAAAGCCGAGGATACTGTATGCTTTATTAACCACTCTCTCAACCAATGACATATAACCCCAGGTCCCACTGCACCTGCACCCCCTTTAGAATTGTACCCTTTATTCTACATTGTCACTCCATGTTCTTCCTACCAAAATGAATCAATTCACATTTCTCTGCATTGAACTTCACCTGTCATCTGTCCTCCCATTCCACCAACTTGTCTATGTCCTTTTGAAGTTCTACACTATCATCCTTACAGTTCACAATGCTTCCAATTTTCGTATCATCCATAAACTTTGAAATTCTGCCCTGTACACCAAGGTCTAGGTCATTAATATATATCAGGAAAGGCAAGGGTCCCAACACTGACTCCTGGGGAACTCCACTACAAACCTTCCTCTAGCCCGAAGAACATCCATTGATCACTACTCTTTGTTTCCTGTCACTCAGCCAATTCCATATCCATGTTACTACTGTCCCTTTTATTCCATGAGTTATAACTTTGTTCACAAGTCTGTTGTGTTGCACTGTATCAAACTCCTTTTGAAAGTCAATAAAAGCAAAATACTGCAGATGCTAGAAATCTGAAATGTAAACAAAAAGTGCTGGAAATACTCAGCAGGTCTGGCAGCATCTGTGGAGAGAGAAGCAGAGTTAACGTTTCAGGTCAGTGACCTTTCAGATGCTGTCAGACCTTTTGAAAGTCCATGTACACCACATCAACAGCATTGCCCTCATCAGCCTTCTCTGTTACCTCATCAAAAAACTCCAGCAGGACAGTTAAACATGACTTTCCCTTAAGAAATCCATGCTGTCTTTCCTGAATTAACCCACATTTATCCATGGGACTATTAATTTTGTCCCGAATTATTCTTTCGAGAAGTTTTCCCACCACCGAAATTGAAATGACTGGGGAGTGAGATGAGGTGAGTTGCTTTAGCAGAGAGCCAGCATGGGCTCGTCAGACCGAATGACCTCCTTCTGTCCTTTAGCCATTCTATGATTGTATGATTCTAGCGACAACTGTTGGTGGAGAGGCAGTGATGCAGGAATGGGTTGACAGAAAGGGGAAAGTCTGGGCTGGTGTGTGTTTGCAGCATTTGCAGCTTGTGTTCGGGTTTGTGAATAAAGGTGATTTGGAAGCTGTGTTCCAAATTGAAGTGTTCATTGGAAGCAAGAAGTTGATGTCAATGAAGAATAAAACGTGTTAAGATGAAGCGTGGTGTGATTGTGGATAGCAGTAAGTATGGTGCTGGTGAATTATTTGTGTTAATAAACATCCACTGCACCCTCTGCTGCAGGCTGCTGTTTATATCCAGCTGTGTATTAGTGCTGTGTGTTAACTAGATAAATGTTTGTTTCAACGCTGTTTATAAAGCAATAGCATTGCACTCAAACAGTCCCAGACATAGCAACACACGTACAAAAGCAAAATACTGCAGATGCTGGAAATCGGAAACATAAACAGAAAATGCTTGAAATAGTCAGCAGGTCTGGCAGCATCTGTGGAGAAAGAAACAAAGTTAATGTGAGCTAAGGAAACAGACCTGAACTGTTAACTGTTTCTCTCTGCACAGATGCTGCCAGACCTACTTAGGATTTCCAGCATTTTCTGTTTTTATTACAGCAACACCTTTGATCAGCAGTAGCGGTGATAGTGCGAGCCAGGGGGCAGCTGGGAAGGTACGTTTCACTATAAAGTACTTACCTGGCGATTCGGCGGACGCGGACACGGGGACTGCTGGGTAAGTGAACTTATATATTCGGGCAGTGGCTAAACCCGAAACACTACACGTGTAGTGTCTCCCACCCATCCTCCTCCTCCAACCAAAAAAAGGACTCTTGTGTGGAGGGTTTGGTAAGGTAAGGTTTTCCTTTATATTTTTTTATTCTCTGTTGTCAATTTAGAGCAGAGGGGATGGAAGCTAGGGCAGTTGCATGCTCCTCTTGCAGGATGTGGGAGGTAAGGGTCACCACTTGTGTCCCTGCTGACATCACCTGTGAGAAGTGCACCCAACTCCAGCTCCTCACAGAGCGCGTTAGGGAACTGGAGCTGGAGCTGGATGAACTTCGGATCATGCGGGAGGCAGAGGGGATGATAGAGAGCAGTTATAGGGAAGTACTGACACCTAAGTCACAGGATAAAGGTAGCTGGGTGACCATCAGGGGAGGGAAAGGGAATAGGCGCACAGTGCAGGGATCCCCTGTGGCCGTTCACCTCAATAATAAGTATACCGTTTTGGATACGGTCGGGGGGGGGGGGGGACCTACTAGGGGAAAGCCACAGCGGCCAGATCTCTCCCACTGAGCCTGGCTCTGCGGCTCAGAAGGGAAGGGTGGAGAATAGGAGAGCGATAGTAACAGGAGATTCAATGGTTAGAGGAACAGACAGGAGATACTGTGGTCGCGAACGAGACTCCCGGATGGCATGTTGCCTCCTGGGTGCCAGGGTCAGGGATGTCTCAGATCGAGTCTACAGGATTCTTAAGGGGGAGGGGGAGCAGCCAGAAGTCGTGGCCCATATCGGTACCAATGACATAGCTAGGAAAAGGGATGAGGACCTGAAAAGCGAATATAGGAGTTAGGTTGGAAGCTAAAAGGCAGGACGAGCAGAGTAGTAATCTCAGGATTGATACCGGTGCCACGTGCTCGTGAGGCTAGAAACAGAGAGCGAGTGCAGCTGAACACGTGGCTACAGAGCTGGTGTAGCAGGGAGGGCTTCAGTTATGTGTATCATTGGGATACCTTCTGGGGAAGGTGGGACCTGTACAAGAAGGACGGGTTGCATCTGAACTGGAGGGGCACCAATATCCTGGGCGGGAGGTTTGCTAGAGCTCTTCGGGAGGGTTTAAACTAGTTTGGCAGGGGGATGGGAAACGGAGCTATGGATCAGTGGATGGGGTAGCTGTTGAACAGGCAGATACCGAGTGCAGAGAGTCTGTGAGGAAGGTTAGACAGTTGACAGGGCAAAGTTTCAACCAGGATGATGGGTTGAAGTGTGTCTATTTTAATGCAAGAAGTGTCAGGAATAAGAGTGATGAACTTAGAGCATGGATCAGTACTTCGAGCTACGATGTTGTGGCCATTACGGACACTTGGAGATCACAGGGGCAGGAATGGATGTTGGATGTTCCGGGGTTTAGATGTTTCAAAAGGAATAGGGAGGGAGGTAAAAGAAGTGGGGGAGTGGCATTGTTAATCAGGGATAGTATCACAGCTGCAGAAATGGAGGTCATCGAGGAGGGTTTGTCTACTGAGTCATTATGGGTGGAAGTCAGAAACAGGAAAGGAGCAGTCACTTTATTGGGAGTTTTCTATAGACCCCTCAATAGCAACAGAGACACGGAGGAACAGATTGGGAGGCAGATTTTGGAAAGGTGCAGAAGTAACAGGGTTGTTGTCATGGGTGACTTCAACTTCCCTAATATTGATTGGAACCTCCTTAGTGCAAATAGTTTGGATGGAGCAGTTTTTGTCAGGTGTGTCCAGGAAGGTTTCCTGACTCAATATGTAGATAGGCTGACTAGAGGGGAAGCTATGTTGGATTTGATGATTGGCAACGAACAAGGCCAGGTGGCAGATCTCTCGGTGGGAGAGCATTTCGGTGATGGTGATCACAACTCCCTGACCTTTACTATCGTCATGGAGAGGGACAGGAGCAGACGGGATGGGAAAATATTTAATTGGGGGAGGGGGAATTACAATGCTATTAGGCAGGAACTGGGGTGCATAAATTGGGAACAGATGTTTTCAGGGAAATGCACGACAGAAATGTGGAGGTTGTTTAGGGAGCACTTGCTGCGACTGCTGGATAGGTTTGTCCCGATGAGGCAAGGAAGGGATGGAAGGGTGAAGGAACCTTGGATGACAAGAAATGTGGAACAGCTAGTCAAGAGGAAGAAGGAAGCTTACTTAAGGTTGAGGAAGCAAGGATCAGACAGGGCTCTAGAGGGTTACAAGGTAGCCAGGAAGGAACTGAAGAATGGACTTAGGAGAGCTAGAAGGGGACATGAAAAAGTCTTGGCGGGTAGGATTAAGGAAAATCCCAATGCGTTCTACACTTATGTGAGGAACAAGAGGATGGCCAGAGTGAGGGTAGGGCCGATCAAGGATAGTGGAGGGAACTAGTGCCTGGAGTCGGAGGAGGCAGGGGAGGTCCTAAATGAATACTTTGCTTCAGTATTCACTAGTGAGAGGGACCTGGTCGTTTGTGAGGACAGCGTGAAACAGGCTGATATGCTCGAACAGGTTGATGTTAAGAGGGAGGATGTGCTGGAAATTTTGAAAGACATGAGGACAGATAAGTCCCTGGGGCCAGACGGGATATACCCAAGGATATTAAGGAAAGCGAGGGAAGAGATTGCCGCGCCTTTGGCGATGATCTTTGCGTCCTCACTGTCCACTGGAGTAGTACCAGATGATTGGAGGGTGGCAAATGTTATTCCCTTGTTCAAGAAAGGGAATAGGGATAACCCTGGGAATTATAGACCAGTCAGTCTTACGTAGGTAGTGGGCAAATTATTGGAGAGGATTCTGAGAGACAGGATTTATGATTAGTTGGAAAAGCATAGTTTGATTAGAGACAGTCAGCATGGCTTTGTGAGGGGCAGGTCATGCCTCACAAGCCTTATTACATTCTTTGAAGATGTGACAAAACACATTGATGAAGGAAGAGCAGTGGATGTGGTGTACGTGGATTTCAGCAAGGCGTTTGATAAGGTTCCCCATGGTAGGCTCATTCAGAAAGTAAGGAGGCATGGGATACAGGGAAAGTTGGCTGTCTGGATACAGAATTGGCTGGCCCATAGAAGACAGAGGGTGGTAGTAGATGGAAAGTATTCAGCCTGGAGCTCGGTGACCAGTGGTGTTCCGCAGGGATCTGTTCTGGGACCTCTGCTCTTTGTGATTTTTATTAATGACTTGGATGAGGAAGTGGAAGTCTGGGTTAGCAAGTTTGCCGGTGACACGAAGGTTGCTGGAGTTGTGGATAGTGTGGAAGGCTGTTGTAGGTTGCAACAGGACATTGACATGATGCAGAGCTGGGCTGAGAAGTGGCAGATGGAGTTCAACCTGGAAAAGTGTGAAGTGATTCATTTTGGAGGGTTGAATTTGAATGCAGAATACAGGCGAAAAGACAGGATTCTTGGTAGTGTGGAGGAACAGAGGGATCTTGGGGCCCATGTCCATAGATCGCTCAAAGTTGCCACCCAAGTTGATAGGGTTGTTAAGAAGGCGTATGGTGTGTTGGCTTTCATTAACAGGGTGATTGAGTTTAAGAGCCGCGAGGTTATGCTGCAGCTCTATAAAGCCCTGGTTAGACCACACTTGGAATATAGTGTTCAGTTCTGGTCGTCTCATTATATGAAGGATGTGGAAGCTTTAGAGAGGGTGCAGAGGAGATTTATCAGGATGCTGCCTGGACTGGAGGGCATGTCTTACAAAGAAAGATTGAGGGAGCTGGGACTTTTCTCATTGGAACGAAGAAGGATGAGAGGTGACTTGATAGAGGGGTACAAGATGATGAGAGGCATAGATAGAGTGGATAGCCAGAGACTTTTTCCCAGGGTGGAAAGGGCTATCACCAGGGGGCATAATTTTAAGGTGATGGAGGAAGGTTTCGGGGAGATGTCAGAGGTAGGTTCTTCCCACAAGAGAGTGGTGGGTGCGTGGAATGCACTGCCAGCGGTGGTAGTAGAAGCAGATACATTAGGGACATTTAAGCGTCTCTTGGATAGGTACATGGATGATAGTAGAACGAAGGGTATGTAGGTAATTTTGATCTTAGAGTAGGTTAAAGGTTCGGCACATCATCGTGGGCCGAAGGGCCTGTACTGTGCTGTACTGTTCTATGTTCTATGTTCTGTAACACAGGTGTTGGGAGGCTCAGCCTGGCTACGCAATGTTACAAGGACGCTGAGTGACACCATCGACAACGGGACAGAGAGAAAAACACAGAGAAAACTAATAGACTGTGAGGAAGCAAAAGTGTGGAACGGAGAGAGAGAGACAGACAACGAAACTGAGATGGAGAAACAAGGCATTTGTATGATTGTGCTCTCCCTGTTGTCTAAAGGTATTTCCTGTTGTGTAAATATGTTTTCTGTTGTGTAAAGATGTACCCTGTTGTTGTGTAAAGGTTTTCCCTGTTATTGTTTTATTTTCTGTTGCTGACCGTCTCCTCACTGTGACCATTTGCCCTGGTTTTATTGTGGCCAACATCACCATCTGGTGGTGGAGAGGAGGCTCTGCAGGAAGGGGTTGACAAAGTGGGAGAGACTCGGCTGGTCCGTGTTTGCAGCTTGTGTTCGTGTGAGCAAAAGTGATTTGTTACTGATTGATGTGTTCACCAGAAGGAAAAAGCTGATTGCAATCGAGCGCGTCTTGCTTTTCTGGGGAAACACTTGATGTTTTGAAAGTGAACTGTTTGTCTTCCTGCCAAGCATAAATAGCAAAGAATGGTTTCGATCCATCGACCTCTAGCTTATGGGCCCAGCACGCTTCCGCTGCACCACTCTGCTAACTGCTCTTTTGAATTTTAGCTGCCTGTTAGTGAAATATGTTCATTTCCCCAATGTTTTTTATCAAAATAGGATTGGATTCAGATTTCTCAAGAATCCCAGACTCAGCAACACACGTGCTGACGGACTCACCCTCACTGCACAATGACACAAGGACACTGAGTAACAGCACCGATAATGAGGCAGGCAGAGAAAGACACACAGAAAACCAGGAAGATATTATCAGGACCCAGAAAGGAACAGACAGAGAAAGGTACTGAGCAAACCAGCAAGAGACAGCGCGATAAAAGCAAAATACTGCGGATGCTGGAAATCTGAAATAAAAACAAGAAATGCTGGAACCACTCAGCAGGTCTGGCAGCATCTGTGGAAAGAGAAGCAGAGTTAACGTTTCGGGTCAGTGACCCTTCATCGGAACGAAGAGTTAACGTTTCATCGTTCCGATGAAGGGTCACTGACCCGAAACGTTAACTCTGTTTCTCTTTCCACAGATGCTGCCAGACCTGCTGAGTGGTTCCAGCATTTCTTGTTTTTATTATAAGAGACAGCGAGAGACTGATGAACACCACTTGGAGGGAGCACTGAGGGTGGCAAGGGACAGAATGTAGTCTGGCTGGGGGGTTTCAATGTCCATCACCATGAGTGGCTCGGTAGCACCACTACTGACCATGCTGGCCGAGTCCTAACGGACATAGCTGCTCGATTGGGTCTGCAGTAGGTGGTGAGGGAACTAACAAGAGGGAAAAACATACTTGACCTCATCCTCACCAATCTGCCTGCCACAGATGCATCAGTCCATGACAGTATTGGTGGGAGTGACCACTGCACAGTCCTTGTGGAGATGATGTCCCGTCTTCACATTGAGGATACCCTCTATCGTGTTGTGTGCCACTACCACTGTGCTCAATGGGATATATTTTGAACAGATCTAGCAATGTATAACTGGGCATCCATGAGGTGCTGTGGACCATTAGCAGCAGCAGAATTGTAGTCAACCACATTCTATAACCTCATGGCCCGGCATATTCCCCCACTCTAACATTACCAACAAGCTGGGGACCAACCCTCATTCAATGAAGAGTGCAGGAGGGCATGCCAGGAGCAGCACCAGGCATACCTTGAAATGAGGCATCAGCCTGATGAAGCTACAGCCCAGGACTACTTTCATGCCAAACAGCAGAAGCAGCATGTAATAGACAGGGCTAAGTGATCCCACAACCAACGGATCAGATCTACACCCTGCCACATCCAATGATGAATGGTGGTGGACAATTAAACAACCAACAGGAGGAGGTGGCTCCACAAATATCCCCAACCTCAATGATGGGGGAGCCCAGCACATCAGTGCAAAAGACAAGGATGAAGAATTTGAAACAATCTGCAGCCAGAAGTGCCGGGTTGATGATCCATCTCGGCCTCCTTCTGAAGTCCCCAGCATCACAGACGCCAGTCTTCAGCCAATTCGATTCACTCAACGTGATATCAAGAAACGACCGAAGGCACTGGATACAGCAAAGGCTACGGGCCCTGACAATATTCCGGCAATAGTACTGAAGACCTGTGCTCCAGAACTTGCCTCGCCCCTAGCCAAGCTGTTCCAGTACAGCTACAACACTGGCATCTACCCGGCAATGTGGAAAATTGCCCAGGTATGTCCTGAACACAAATAGCGGGACAAATCCAACCCAGCCAATTGCTGCCTCATCAGTCTACTCTCAATCATCAGTATAGTGATGGAAGATGTCATCGACGGGGCACTTGCTTCACAATAACCTGTTCAGTGATGCTCAGTTGGGTTCCGCCAGGGCCATTCAGCTCCTGACCTCATTACAGCCTTGGTTCAAACAAGGACAAAAGAGCTGAACTCAAGAGGTGAGGTGAGAGTGTCTGCCCTTGACATCAAGGTAGCATTTGACTGAGTATGGCATCAAGGAGCCAGAGTAAAACTGGAGTCAATGGGAATCAAGAGGAAAACTCTCCACTGGTTGGAATTGCACCTCGCACAAAGGAAAATGGTTGTGATTGTTGGAGGTCAATCATCTCAGCTCCAGGACATTACTGCTGGAGTTCCTCAGGGTAGTATCCTCGGCCCAACCTTCTTCACTACTTCATCAGGGACCTTCCTTCAATCATAAGGTCAGAAATGGGGATGTTCACTGATGATTGCAAAATTTAGCACCATTCGCGACTCCTCAGATACTGAAGCAGTCCATGTAGAAATGCAGCAAGACCTGGACAATATCCAGGCTTGGGCTGATAAGTGGCAAGTAACATTCGCGCCACACAAGTGCCAGGCAATGACCATCTCGAACAAGAGAGAATCTAACGATCTCCCATTGACATTCAACGGCATTACGATCGCTGAATCCCCCACTATCAACTTCCTGGGGGTTCCCATTGACCAGAAACTGAACTGGAGTAGCCTTATAAATAGTGTGACTACATGAGCTGGTCAGAGGGTAGGAATCATGCGGTGAGTAACTCACCTCCTGACTCCCCAAGCCTGTCCACCATTTACAAGGCACAAGTCTGGAGTGTGATGGAATACTATCCACTTGCCCGGATGGGTGCAGCTCCAACAGCTTTGTTTGAAATTTAAACCAGGCAGCTTGACTCTGATTGGTCAAGGCATTGCCCTTTGGAATGAGCCAGTGAATGGCTGTCACTTATTTTGTTTAGCTGAAACTGGCACAATGTGTGTGCATGTTCTTTCTGTCTGCAAAGAACAGGGCCCTGTGTATTAATATATGTTGCTTACAGTACACACCAGTGCACCACACTGCGAGCCCCACTGACAGTCTTAAATCGGTTGTCAGTGTAATTCTTAGCACACTGAGAATTATTTAGCAAATGTTGTCCTATTGTGGAATCACATCTCATGTTGGATACTGTGTTTTGAGTTTTGCAAGCACGGGTTGGTTGGGTAGGGCCCATTGCGAACAGCGGAAGGGACATGTTATTTGATACAATCTGCCAGTTTTGGGATGTACGGTCTAGAAACCTAGCATCACACTGGTATTGAAATTCATATATCACGTTACTTATTTGTGTGATAGACAGGACGTCTCTTTTGCTTGACAGCAGCATCCTGTTAGTGGTGAACACCACACTTGTTGCTCCTGCATAGGAACAGTAGGAAACAGCTCGCTTCTGGGGATATATTACCCTTCCAGGGTAATTTGAGGGAGACTGGGCACTTTTCAGGGCTCAAAATGACGTCCTTCAGCCCATTTATAAGTTTGTGTGATATACAGTGAGAAATGATCTGATCAGTGTAGCCATTGTAATGCAGGATGTCTTTGATTCGCCCTATTTCAGCATCAAGCTTGCATGGTGAGCAAATGGCTCAGCCCTATTTATGACGTTGTCGATAAGACCAATTTTATAGCGCGTGGAACTGTAATAATCCTAACGCGTGTATTGACCAGTGAAGGTAGGTTTGCGGTAGACCGTGGTAGAAAACCCCTTAGCAGATTTCTCAACTAGTACATCAAGGAAAGGGAGCTCATTTGACAGCTCCATTCCAAAGGTGAATTTGAGTGTAGGATGGAGCCCATGAAGACGTGCAAGGAAATGATTTCATGCAGCTGCGGATTCAAATATAGCAAACGTATCATCTACATATTGGAAATATGCAAGAGGTAGGAGGTTCGGTGTCATTCCCTTAAAAACAGGTTTGTCATGGAATCCAACAAAGATGTTTGTGAGAGCTGGGCCTAGAGGGGATCCCATGGCAACACCAGCGATACATGGTGTCAATAAAACTGAACCCAACTGTGCAAGTTGCCGAGTTCATAAGTTCAATGAATACTGATTCACACAATGGTGACGGGTCTAGATCGCCATGATATAGCACTGCAGTGCAAATATCTATGGCTTCCTGAAGTGGTACATTGGTGAATAGGCTAGCAATGTCAAATGACACATGGACACGGCATTGCTATCGATAGGCAAGTCCTGTTTGGTCTTCGCAAATGTGAAGGAATCCTTCACTGTGCATGTGGAGAACTTGCTCAAAAACTGGTTGTAACAATTTGCCCAACCATTTGGCAAATTCATTTCAGGATACTATTTACATTACTTCAAATAAAGGAAACACAACGACACAAAGAATTGAGCACAACGCTGAAAGTTTCACAGCAAATAGTCAAATGGGAAATGGATGAAATACAGAAAGAAAAAGCCTAAAATACTGAAAACACTCAGCCAGTCCGGAAACAACTGTGGAGAAGAGAAGCTCGGGTTAATGGTCCAGTTCTGTGACCCTTCTATATACCTGAAACATTGCTCCGACCTTCCTCTCTCCACAGATACTGCTGGAACTGCTGAGTGTTTCCAGAATCTTCTGTTATTATTCAGATTTCCAGTGTGTGCAGTATTTCTCTTTTTGAAAATAAAATATTCCCTGAGAGGAATGGAACTTTACATAAAAAATAGGAGTGGGCCATTCGGCCCATCGAAATAGCTCTGCCATTCAATAAGATCACAGCTGATCTCCTACATCAACTCCATCTTACCACACTAGCACAGATCCCTTGATTCCCTTAGTATCCAAAAACCTATCGATCTCCCTCTTGGATATACCCAATGATTGAGCATCCACATCTCTAGAGTCACAGAGAGATACAGCACTGAAAAAGGTCCTTCGGCCCACTGAGTCTGTGCCGAACAACAACCACCCATTTATACTAATCCTACACTAATCCCATATTCCTAACACATCCCCACCGACCCTATATTTCCCTCCCACCTACCGAAACCAGGGACAATTTATCATGGCCAATTCCCCTACCAACAAGTCTTTTGGCTTGTGGGAAGAAACCGGAACAATTGGAGAAAACCCACACAGACACAGGGAGAACTTGCAAACTCCACCTAGGCAATACCCAGAATTGAACCCGGGTTGCTGGAGCTGTGAAGCTGCGGTGCTAACCACTGCACCACTGTGCCACCCATAATGTGCGATCTCACCAAGGCTCTGTCGAATTGCAGTCAAACTTCTTTATTCTTCTAAAAACTCTTCACAATGTTGAACACAACTATTAACTGCCATTCTGCTCTAAGAAGAAGGACCCCAGCTTCACACACCCCAGACCCTTATTCTTTCCACATTAGCTGAATTCCTGCATCTCTGATACATTCTAGTAAATCTCCTCTGCACCCTCTCTAAGGCCTTGACATTCCTGCTAAAGTGTGGAGCATGGAATTAGACACAACGCTCTAACTGAGGCCTATAACCAGTGAGATTTATAAAGGTCCAGCGTAAATTCCTTGTCTGTGTCCCATACTCCCATTTCTGGTTTCTGACTCAATGTCGGCTCTGAGCTGTTGAAACTGCCTGAATAAATATTTCCACCCAACAAAGCTCTCGGAATATGAGAAGGGACAAAGTGAGTGACCAAGTACATCAACTCCAAGGAAAACTCCACCATGTAGTGAAAACACTCGAAACACAACGGCTCTTTTAAGAGCCACCCACAATCTCTCTGAAAAAACTGCACCAACATCTCTCTAGAATTGGTTTATTTCATTGGTTTTAATGCTCAGTAACTCTCTGGAACTTTCTCACTGTCTTTGTGTTTTCTGTTTCAATCTGGTATGGAGATTCTGGGAAGATGAGTTTCACTGCCTGGGAGGATCTTTGTGGTTTTCCTGCAGAAACACAAAACAAAGTAACTTTTCAGAGTCACCCACCGCCTCATAGGGACAGCAGTGACATGGGAACGGGAGCTGGGGTGTGTTTTATGCCGGAAATATCAGTTAATGATTTATGTTGTGCTCTCGTTATATTCCAATCTCTGAATTGAGCCTTTCCACCACACCAGGGTTATGGGGAGAGTTTTCATCGTTTCTTTTCCAAACGTACAAACGATGTTATAAAGTTACTGATTTATGCAGATGGCGGATTCTCCCCTCACAGTGAAAAGTAACATCACACCTTCACATCTGCCCATTGTTTTATAATTGAATAATTAGTCAAATGGAATTATTTGTGATGTTATTTCCCCCGTGACGGTGTTTCCTGCAGTGAAACTGATCAGTTTCAGCTCAGTCATTCAGGGACCTGGAATTCCTGCAGTTTGAGCCCGCTGTCACCCCAGCCCACTTCTGATTGGTCACCCTCTTCTCATAAAGTCAGTGACGGCACATGAGGAGGCCGTTCGCCCCATTAAATCCATGTCGGGTTTCCAATCTGTTCAGTCCCCGACTCAGTCCCCAAATCCCTGCGGGTCAAAATGACCATGGCAGGACTCGAACCTGCAATCTTCTGATAACATCATAGAATATACCGAAGTCAGACGCCTTATCCATTGGGCCACACAGCCATTAGCTTACATGAATGATTCAATCAGAGAACCTCGAAGCACAAAATACAAAAAATAATTGGTTGAACCTGTCAACCTGGCAGAATATTTGAATTTGTGAAAGCCGCCAATTTCACTGTGGAAAAGAAGTGATCGACTGGAAAAGTACATAAAAATCTATTTTCCCGTAGCGGTTTAAATAAACTTTTAAAACATAATTTTGCTTTTACCTACTCAAATTGCTGGTGCTATTTTATGAACAGCTTTATTTTGCCAATTTTTGTCAACTTCTCATCCGTAATTGTCAGTGAAAGACTCCGTTCAGCAATCTTTCACGCGACAAATAACTCAAACTCGGTGTGGAAGTAATAAATTACAGACTATTGGCAATTCCCCTTCACACAGGCTTCAGGGGGACAATGAGAAGCCACTGAAATAGTTGCTTCATTCTTTTAAAAGGTTCCCATTCTGTCCTGTTACTGATGTGTTGGAATCAGATTTGTATTTAACAAGTTATTTCTGTGAAAACAAAATCCTCAACAGACCAGCTGGGAATCTAGGAATCACTGTAGTAAAATAAAAGGCTTTTGATTGAGAAGATGGGACCTTCTCACCAGCAGCCGGGTTACATTCCCCTCACATCCTTACACAGTGAGCTGCTCTTTCCCTCGAGAAATAGACAGCAGCAGTTGGAAGCTCAGTAAAAGCATCGGTTCATTGAGACAAGTTTCTGACTGACATGTGGTGCTGAATATTAATACAAGAAGGTCCTGGAATGGGAAACAAGTGTCCAGAGTGGGGTCTGAAATCAGGACAGGGAACTGGCCAGCACTGACACAGATCATTTCATTATTACATTGATATCTGACTGTCTATAAGGAGAAGCGAGTTAAACACATGATGGTGAAAGGAATGGAAGATGACGCTGGTTGTTCCAGATGAAGAGGGATGGACAGAGGTGTGGGTACTGCAGACTTCAGACAGTAATCAGCCCTTTTAGATACTGTGGGTGGATCTGAAAAGAGCCTTTGGGATAGGGAAAAAAGCTCTTTGTTTAAAAACCCTCAAATAGCGACCTTGTAATTGGTCAGCTTACTAATGTTTTAGTTAGTGTAATTTATTAATAATTACTAATTAGAAAGTGCTGTTTGGACAGAGTGTAAAGCTGTGAGTTGATGTGTGAGGGACTTCACTGACTAGGGGAAAGAGGTGCTCTTTGGTATCTCTTTTCTTTTCTGCCTTTTCAGCCTCCATGGTACAGGGGAAGAAGCTGATCGGTGAGTAACTGGTAAATTATTCTACTTATTACACTTATTACACGAGCAATAATGAGTTTGTAAATCTAAGTAATGGCAGGGCAGCTCGAAAAGTAAAAGTTCGAAATTGGGGGAAGGCAAATTTTACAAAACTGAGAGGTGATTTGGTGGATGTGGACTGGATACAACTACTTGAAGGAAACCCCAAGGATGTTTTCTCAGTCCATGAAGAGCAAGAGGATAACTAAGGAAAGGGTATGACCTATCAGAGATGTACAAGGGAACTTCTGTGTGGATCCAGAAGATGTGGGCGGGGTTCTTAATGAGTTTTTTGTCTCTGCCTTCACAAAGGAGAGGGATGATGCAGACATTGTAGTAAAAGAAGAGGAGTGTGAAATATTAGATACAATAAGCATAATGAGAGTGGAAGTACTAGAGCGTCTGACATCCTTGAAAATGAATAAATCACCAGGGCCAGATGGTTTGCATCTGAGGTTGTTAAAGGAAGCCAGGGAGGAAATAGTGGATGCGCTGAGGATCATCTTCAAATCCTCACTGGATATGGGGGAGGTGCCGGAGGATTGGAGGTCTGCGAACGTTGTACTATTATTTTAAAAGGATGTGAGGGATAGGCCAAATAGTTATAGACCGGTCAGTCTGACCTCGGTGGTGGGTAAATTATTAGAATCAATTCTGAGGGACAGGATAAACTACCACTTAGAAAGACATGGATTAATCAGGGATAGTCAGCATGGATTTGTTAAGGGAAGGTCATGTCTGACTAACTTGATTGAGTTTATTGAGGAAGTAACAAGGAACATTGATGAGGATCGTGCGGTGGATGTAGTTTACATGGATTTTAGTAAGGCATTTGATAAGGTCCCACATGGCAGACTGGTCAGTAAAATGAAAGCCCATGGGATACAGGGGAATGTGGCAGGTTGGATCCAAAATTGACTCAGTGGCAGGAAACAAAGGATAGTAGTCGACGATGTTTTTGCGAATGGAAAGCAGTTTTTAGTGGCGTTCCACAGGGCTCAGTGTTGGGTCCCTTGCTGTTTGTGGTATATGTTAATTATTTGGAATTAAATGTGGGAGGTATGATTGGGAAATTTGCTGATGACACAAAAATTGGCCGTCTAATTGATGGTGAGGAGGATAGCTGTCGACTTAAGAATGATATGAATGGATTAGTTGAGTGGGCGGAAAAGTGGCAAATGGAATTCAATCTGGAGAAGTGTGAGGTAATGCATTTTGGGAGGGCAAACAAAGTAAGGGAATACACAATAAACGGGAAGATATTGAGAGGGGTAGACGAAGTGAGAGACTTTGGAGTGCATGTCCACAGGTCCCTGAAAGTGACAGGATAGGTAGATAGAGTGGTGAAGAAGGCATATGGAATGCTTTCCTTTCTTGGTCGACAAAAGCAGGGATGTAATGCGAGAACTGCTTAAAACGGTGGTTTGGCCACAGCTGGAGTATTGCGTACAGTTCTGGTCATCACATCACAGAAAGGACATAATTGCTGTGTAGAGAGTACAGAGGAGATTTACAAGAATGATACTGTGGGTGGCTCTGAAAAGAACCTTTGGGTATTTGATAAAATCCTGGCAGATTGACTTGGTTTTGGTGCCCGGAGCGCTGGTTTTCTTGGGCAGCACCATGGCCTAGATATTAGGCAGCACCCAGCCATGAGTGATGGTCACCCCTCCCAGCAGCTTGGTGAGCTCCTTGTCATTCTGGACAGCCAGCTGTAGGTGTCTGAGGATGTTGCGGGTCTTCTTGTTGTCCTGGGCTGCGTTACTGGCCAACTCGAGGATTTCAGCGGTCAGATACTCGAGCACAGCAGCCAGATAGACCGGGGCTCCGGCACCCACATGCTCAGCATAGTTGCCCTTTCTCAGGAGCCTGTGTACACGGCCCACCGGGAACTGCAGTCCAGCCCGGGAGGAGAGAGACTTGGCCTTGGACCGAGCTTTCCCGCCGGTCTTTCCTCTTCCAGAATTTTCTTTTCCAAAAATATACTTGAGGACATTCCGTGCAGACCACTGCCTGATGGATTAGTGGTCAAAGGTGTTTTTCCACACAAACATTTCCACGAACGCACAGTCCAACTGGATGGAGCGTTCCGTGACACTGTGACCAAATCCATCCTTCGCAACACCGGGGTCAGATTGAACCTCAGCACGTAGTGACACTTGGTGTTTGCATACTGGGGCTCTACGCACAGCTTGATGCAGCCACATACTAAGGCGGCCATCAGGTTGAGGGCGACGTTGAGTACATTTTGTCGCCTTTATCCAGAGGTTTGAACATCGTGTCCCTCTGGACCCTGTCCATTTTGCATCTTCAGATAAAGCGGGAAATGGATCGGGTGACCGCCACAGCGCAGGAGTGGGGTATGGGCCAGACCTGTGCCACTTACAGCAACAACGTGAGCACCTTGCACCTGATGACCAGGTTCTTACCCGTAATAGAGAGAGAACGCTGCTCCCACATTTTTTTTTAATTTCCAAAATATACTTTATTCATAAAAATCTGTAAAAATTACATTGCCAAACAGTTTCCAAACAGCACCAAAAAATACAAACATTGCAAGGGGGATCAGTTTCCTTCAATACTGTCATGAGTTTCTTCCCAACCCTTGTTACATTTGTGATATTGTCCAGTGTTTATTTGCGCAGTGTCTCACTGTCTTTTGCACAACTGCCTTGGCTAATTTCAAGTCATATAATGTTCTGGTTGCTGGTTTCATGTTGTACATCAGGTCGGTTCTGCTTTTTGCTTCAATCACAGATGTCATCTCTGCTGAGTAGGTGGGGAAGAGACAGTTGCCCACCTCCTTCTGGAATGTGTCTTTGTAAAGCAGGTGTGGAAAGAGATGCAGTGGTTTTTGTCGAGGTTCATCCCAAGCAGCTCTGTAACACAGGGGTCTGTGCTCTGCGGGCTGTTCCCAGGGATGCACACCGAGATAAACATCAACTGCTGCTGGAGGACCATCAATTTGGTGATAGACACTCTTTGGTCTGCCCGAAAGTTGCTGGTCTTCCAGCGCAAAAAGTTGTCCACGACCGAGTGTTGCAGACTGGCACATTCCAAGGTCCAGGACTACGTGCTGAGGGACGCACTAAAGCTTGGGGTAGCCGCTGCAAAGGCTCAATGGGGAAAGACCACTGTGTAAGTTCCTCCCGCTATAGTTAACTAAGGAACTGGACCCATGGGAAACCCCTCGGGCTGTATACACCAAATATGGTTTTGCTGTAAAATGTACATGGCAGGTAAAATGGAATGGAAGGGTTGTGAGGCAACTCACTCCTCTATTAAAGAAAACTGATTTCTTTCACACTTTTTGGAATGTCATCGAGTCATGGAGAGATACAGCACTAAAACAGGCCCTTTGGCCCACCGAGTCTGTGCTGACCACCAACCACCCATTTACACTAATCCTACATTAATCCCATATTCCCTACCACATCCCCACCTTCCCTCAATTTTCCTACCACCTACCGACACTCGGGGCAATGTACAATGGCCAATTTACCTATCAACCTGCAAGTCTTTGGCTGTGGGAGGAAACCAGAGCACCCGGCGGAAACCCACGCGGTCACAGGGAGAACTTGCAAACTCCACACAGGCAGTACCCAGAACTGAACCCGGCTCGCTGGAGCTGTGAGGCTGCAGTGTTTTTTTCCAGATTTTTATGAATAAAGTATATTTTGGAAAAACAAAATTCTTAATGAAGTAGGCGCAGTCGATGGGTGCACCTCCTTCACTATCTTTCACCGCCACCCTAACGGTGTTACACACCCCCTGGCCTGGAGCTCTGGTGTTGGTTGCAGCCATTTTTACTTGACGTTTTCCTGGGACAAGTACTAAATCCTCAACTGACAGGGAAACCACCACCACGGTAGATCTCCAATCCCAAAGGGCGAAATGCCCTAAATACGGTGCTGAAACCACCTCCCTCCCCCAAAAAAACACAAAAACAGCACCTGTATTATCAAACGCCACTGATCACGGTCTCTCCCCTGCCAGCTACGTCCACGCATTGAGGTGGAGAAGTGCGTACTTGGAGCTGCGAAGAAACGAGCACGAGTGTTTATAGCAAAAAATAATTGGGAGCTGAAACACTGTCCAGCAACAGCTAGTAAATTCTATTTTTGATTCATATAATCAGGGGTGAGTGCAAAAGCAGACCCCCAACTATCACAAATTCTGCAGTTGAGTATCCCACATTTGAAGACATCACAGGCATCAGCAAACCCACAGTACAATAGGTTAGCCTCATCCTGGGAGAACTTTTTTCTTTATTTCCAAAATATACTTTATTCATAAAAATCTGTAAAAATTACATTCCCAAACAGTTTAAAACAGCATCAAGTCAAAAAATACAAACAGTGCAAAGGTGATCAGTTTCCTTCTATACAATCATGAGTTGCCTCACAACTCTTCCATTTCATTGTCATTTTACATTTACAGCACACAGAATTTGCCCGATACAGTTCGAGGGGTTTCCCATGGATCCAGCCCCTCAGTTCAGCTTGGTGGGGGGACCTTACACTGTGGCCTTTCCCCATTAAGCCTTTGCTGCGGCAGCCCCAAGCTTAAGTGCACCCCTCAGCACGTCGTCCTGGACCTTGAAACGTGCCAGTCTGCAACATTCCGTCACAGACAACTCTTTGCACTGGAAGAGCAGCAAGTTTCTGGCAAACCAAAAGGCATCTCCCGCTGAATTGATAGTCCTCAAAGCAGTTGATGTTTGTATCAGTGTGCGTCCCTGGGAACAGTCTATGGAGCACAGACTCCTGTGTTATCAAGCTGCTTGGAATAAACCATGACAAAAACCACTGTATTGCTTTGAACTTTTTTTTTTATTTCCAAAATATACTTTATTCATAAAAATCTGCAAAAATTACATTGCCAAACAGTTTCAAACAGCACCAAAAAATACAAACATTGCAAGGGAGATCAGTTTCCTTCCATACTATCATGAGTTTCTTCACAACCCTTCCATTTCACTATTGTTATGCCAATTACAGTTTCACATTTACAGCAAAAGAAAATATCAACAAAACAGTTCGACGAGTTTCCCATGGATCCAGCCCCTCAGTTCAGCTTGGTGGGAGGAACCTTACTTTTTTTTTCAAAATATACTTTATTCATAAAAATCTGTAAAAATTACATTGCCAAACAGTTTCCAAACAGCACCAAAAATACAAACATTGCAAGGGAGATCAGTTTCCTTCAATACTGTCATGAGTTTCTTCCCAACCCTTCTGTTTCACAATTGTCATGTCAATTACAGTTTTACATTTACAGCAATTGAGAATATTAACGATACAGTTCGAGGGGTTTCCCATGGATCCAGCCCCTCAGTCCAGCTTGGTGGGGGAACCTTACACTGTGGTCTTTCCCCATTGAGCCTTTGCTGCGGCTGCCCCAAGCATTAGTGCGTCCCTCAGCATGTGGTCCTGGACCTTGGAATGTGCCAGTCTGCAACATTCGGTCGTGGACAACTCTTTGCGCTGGAAGACCAGCAAGTTTCGGGCAGACCAAAGGGCGTCTTTCACAGAATTGATAGTCCTCCAGCAGCAGTTGATGTTTGTCTCGGTGTGCGTCCCTGGGAACAGCCCGTAGAGCACAGACTCCTGTGTTACAGAGCTGCTTGGGATGAACCTTGACAAAAACCACTGCACCTCTTTCCACACCTGCTTTGCAAAGGCACATTCCAGGAGGAGGTGTGCGACGGTCTCTTCCCCACCACAGCCAACGCGGGGGCACTCTGCGGAGGGGGCGAGACTTCGGGTGTGCATGAAGGATCTGACGGGGAGGGCCCTTCTCACCACCAGCCAAGCTACGTCTTGGTGCTTGTTTGAAAGTTCTGGTGATGAGGCATTCCGCCAAATGACTTTGACGGTCTGCTCGGGGAACCATCCGACATGATCCACCGTTTCCTTTTCCCGTAGGGCCTTGAGGACATTCCGTGCAGACCACTGCCTGATGGATCGGTGGTCAAAAGTGTTTTCCCGCAGAAACTGCTCCACGAAGGATAGGTGGTATGGCACCGCCCAACTGCATGGAGCGTTCCGCGGCAATGTGACCAGGCCCATCCTTCGCAACACCGGGGACAGATAGAACCTCAGCACGTAGTGACACTTGGAGTTTGCGTACTGGGGATCTACACACAGCTTGATGCAGCCGCACACGAAGGCGGTCATCAGGATGAGGGCCACGTTGGGTACATTTTTCCCGCCCTTGTCCAGAGATTTGAACATCGTGTCCCTCCGGACCCGGTCCATTTCCCTGCTGCTGGAGGACTATCAATTTGGTGATAGACACTCATTGGTCTGCACGAAATCTGCTGGTCTTGCAGCGCAAAAAGTTGTCCACGACCGAGTTTTGCAGACTGGCACATTCCAAGGTCCAGGACTACATGCTGAGGGACGCAGTTTTATTAAGGTTGTTAAGATAAAGATTCTTTCTCTTCAAAGGTGATCAGAGGGCGAGAGAGAGACAGAGGGAAATGTCCCGACTCCAGAAAAGAATGCAAAATCTGCTCTGGCTGCAGTCGATGGGAGTCGAGGTCAAGGAGGACTTCCAAGAGGTGAAGAACCAGCAGGCCTCGCTCTTTGCCACCGAGACCTCCAAGATCATCTTCCGGTCCAGAGTCCTCTCCATTGAGCAGGATGAGACGTGCTCACGTTTCTTCTTCCAAAATGTACACAGAGAGAGCTCTGTTATCAGCAGCTTGAAGGAACAGGATGGCTCAGTAACGTCTTTGCAATCCAACACAGTGGCGCAGTGGTTAGCACCTCAGCCTCACAGCTCCAATGACCCGGGTTCAATTCTGGAGACTGCCTGTGTGGAGTTTGCAAGTTCTCCCTGTGTCTGCGTGGGTTTTCTCCGGGTGCTCCGGTTTCCTGCCAAAAGACTTGCAGGTTGGTAGATAAATTGGCCATTATAAATTGCCACTAGTATAGGTTGGTGGCAGGGAAATATAGGAACAGGTGAGGAAATGGTATGAATATGGGATTAGTATAAATGGGTGGTTGATGGTCGGCACAGACTCGGTATGCCGAAGGGCCTGTTTCAGTGCTGTATCTCTAAAAAAATATTAAGGATCAGCAAATCCTTTAATGCTGGGCTGCAAGACGCGAAGCCCACAGACAGCACGGCTTCCCAGTTCTTCCTGTCATCTATCACAGAGGTCTTGGAAGACAGCATGAGGGAGAGACTGGACAAGCCGCTAACTCTGGACGAGCTGACAAAGGCCATCAGGTCCATCGAGACGAGTACATTTCCCGGAAGCGATGGCTTACCGGTTGAGTTGTATTCGGCCCTGTGGGACTGGGTCGGCCCAGACCTGCTGGAAGTATACGACAGTATGCTCCTGGCCAGCAGCATGTCAGAATCCATGAGGAAAGGCATCATCACCCTCATCTACAAGCGGAAGGGGGTGAGGGCGGAAATCAGAAATTGGCTGCCCATCTCACTTTTTAATGTAGATTACAAGATTCTGTCCAAAGTCATCGCCAGTCGAGTCAAGTCTGGTCTGGAGTTGGTGATTCACCCTGATCAGACCTGCACTGTACTCAGCAGGAAGCTCTCTGATAGTCTCACACTACTCAGGGATATGGACATCTGCCTCATCAGCTTGGACCAGGAGAAGATTTTTGACGGGATTTTGCACACATTCATGATGGACCTGCTCTCCAAAATGGGGTTTGGGTAGGGAATCTGCAATTGGTTCAAACTGCTTTACACAAACATCAGTAGTGCGGTCTCAATCAATGGGTGGGAATCATAAAGTTTCCTGATCCAATCTGGAGTCAGACAGGGCTGTCCTCTCTCCCCTGTCTTGTCTGATTGCTGTATCGAACCTTTTGCAGAGTCCATTAGGAAGGATGCAGGCATAAGAGGGGTGACAATCCCAGTCAGTGGACGCACTCAGGTAAAAGCCTCCCTGCACATGGACAATGTTGCTGTCTTCTGCTCGGATCCACCATCCCCTCGCAGACAGATGAGCATCTGCGACCAGTTCGAACCAAAGCCAACTATGGCAAGAGTGAGGCCATGTTCTTTGGGAACCGGGCCGACCGATCCTTTGTCCCCTTCACCATCAGGTCAGACTACCTGAAGGTGCTGGGGATATGGTTCGGAAGGGCCGGGGCCTGCTCCAAAACCTGGAAGGAGCGAGTGGCCAGGGTGCACAATAAACTGAGTGTGTGCGAGCAGCGATCTCTCTCCATTGTGGGTAAGAAAATGGTCATCAGGTGCGAGGCACTCTCGTTGTTGCTGTACGTGGCGCAGGTCTGGACCACACCCCACTCCTGCACTGTGGCAGTCACCCGAGCCATTTTCCGCTTTATCTGGAGATCTAAAATGGACCAGGGCGGGAGGGACACGATGTTCAAACCTCTGGACAAGGGCGGGAAAAATGTACCCAACGTCGCCCTCATCCTGATGACCACCTTCGTGTGCAGCTGCACCAAGCTGTGTGCAGAGCCCCAGTACACAAACACCAAGTGTCACTATGTGCTGAGGTTTTATCTGTCCCCGGTGTTGCGAAGGATGGGTCTGGTCACATTGCCGCGGATCGCTTCATCCAGTTGGACTGTGCCGTAAAAGCTATCCTTCGTCGGAATGTTTCTGCGGGAAAACAGCTTTGACCACCAATCCATCAGGCAGTGGTCTGCACGGAATGTCCTCAAGGCCCTACGGGAAAAGGAGATGGTGGATCCGGTCGGATGGTTCCCCGAGCAGACTGCCAAAGTCATTTGGCAGAATGCCTCATCACCAGAACTTTCAAACAAGCACCAAGATGTAGCTTGGTTGGTGCTAAGAAGAGCCCTTCCTGTCAGATCCTTCCTGCATGCCCGAAGTCTCACCCCCTCCACACGCGGCCCTCGAGGTGGCTGCGGTGGGGAAGAGGCAGTTGCCCACCTCCTTCTGGAATGTGTCTTTGCAAAGCAGGTGTGGAAAGAGATGCAGTGGTTTTTGTTGAGGTTCATCCCAAGCAGCTCCGTAACACAGGAGTCTGTGCTCTACGGGCTGTTCCCAGGGATGCACACCGAGATAAACATTAACTGCTGCTGGAGGACCATCAATTCGGTGATAGACACTCTTTGGTCTGCCCGAAACTTGCTGGTCTTGCAGCGCAAAGAGTTGTCCACGACCGAGTTTTGCAGACTTGCACATTCCAAGGTCCAGGACTACGTGCTGAGGGACGCACTAAAGCTTGGGGTAGCCACTGCAAAGGCTCAATGGGGAAAGACCACTGTGTAAGGTCCCCCCGCCATAGTGAACTGGGCAGCTGGACCCATTGGAAACCCTTGTGCTGTATACACCAGGTATGGGTTTGCTGTAAAATGTCCATGTCAGGTAAAATGGAATGGAAGGGTTGTGAGGCAACTCACTCCTGTATTGAAGAAAACTGATTTCCTTTGCACTTTTTGGAATGTCAACTTGGTGCTGTTTTGAACTGTTGTATAATGCATTTTTTACAGATTTATATGAAGAAAGCATATTTTTAGGAATAAAAACCTGGGGATTCATATGCATAGTTCTTTGACGGTGGCAGGACACATTGAGAAAGTAGTTAGCAAAGCATATGGGATCTTGGGCTTCATAAATAGAGGTACTTAGTACAAAAGTAGGGAAGTTATGCTGAACCTGTATAAATTTCTAGTTGGGCCACAACCAGAGAATTGCATCCAGTTCTAGTCAACACACTTTTGGAGGGATGTGAGTGTCCTTGAGAGGGTGGAGGAGATTTAACAGAATGGTTCCAGACATGAGGGATTTTAGCTGTAAGGTTAGGTTGGAGAAGCTGGGGTTGTACTCCTTGCAGCAAAGGAGATTGAGGGGAGATTTGATAGACATGTACAGGATTATAATAAATATGACAGGTTTAGATAACTTACAGGGCGATGGGGATAGAGCGGGGGAATGGGACTGAATGGATTGATTTACATGGACTTGATGGGCAAAATGACTTCCTGTACTGTAGTGACTCCAGGACTCAATGACTCTCTCTCCTTCTCTCTCTTTCTCTCTCTCTCTCTGTCTATCGCTTTACCTCTCTCTGCCTCTCTCTCTCTATCTGTCTTTAGCTGGTCCTCTAACTTTCTATTGCACTCTCTCTCTCTCTTTTTTTCACTCTCTCTCTCTCCATTACACACATATTTGTCAATCACATGTCAAAGAAGGAAGCGTAATGAAGGAATGTCTGTGCCCTTGAAAATGTTTCCAGCAGAATAGTTAAATGTTTAAAGTTTCTGTAGGGAGTTTGACCTGAGATGGTGAGACACAAGGATGTGAGGTTATTAAAGTCTTCACCAAATGTAATAGGGAATAATTTTCTTCACTGGTGAACCCAAAGGAACAAATATGGCACAAGAATGAGAAAAGTCAGAGGATTGAGAAACATCCAATGGTTCTTCACATCTTCAAGTCAGCAGACCCACAGAAAAACAGTAGGTTGAGAGTTCAGATCCAGTGATAGACTGGACAAATATCGAGCCAGTGCTTTTTTCTTTATAAACCTGACATCTGTCCACTTGGCTATTGCACCTCGTCTCGATGTATCTGATAATACTGATACTATTTGTATTCCACAGTTGCTTTGAAATCACAGGCAATATAAATGGATTGGGAATGTCAATGGTCAGGAACCATTAATGGATTGGGAAAGTCAATGGACTGGAAAATATCAGTGGATTGGGAAATTCTATAGACTGAGTTATTTCAATGGATTGGGACAGTTCAGTACATTGTGAAACATCAATGGATTAGGAAACAGGAATTAAAGGGACAGATGAAGTTCAACCTGGAAAAGTGTGAAGTGATTCATTTTGGAAGGTCGAATTTGAATGCAGAATACAGGCTTAAAGACAGGATGCTTGGTAGTGTGGAGGAACAGAGGGATCTTGGGGTCCATGTCCATAGATCGCTCAAAGTTGCCACCCAAGTTGATAGGGTTGTTAAGAAGGCGTATGGTGTGTTGGCTTTCATTAACAGGGGGATTGAGTTTAAGAGCCGCGAGGTTATGCTGCAGCTCTATAAAGCCCTGGTTAGACCACACTTGGAATATTGTGTTCAGTTCTGGTCGCCTCATTAGAGGAAGGATGTGGAAGCTTTAGAGAGGGTGCAGAGGAGATTTACCAGGATGCAGCCTGGACTGGAGGGTATGTTTTACGAAGAAAGGTTGAGGGTGCTGGGGCTTTTCTCATTGGAACGAAGAAGGATGAGAGGTGACTTGATAGAGGGGTACAAGATGATGAGAGGCATAGACAGAGTGGATAGCCAGAGACTTTTTCCCAGGGCAGAAAGGGCTATCACCAGGGGGCATAATTTTAAGGTGATGGAGGAAGGTTTCGGGGAGATGTCAGAGGTAGGTTCTTTACACAGAGAGTGGTGGGTGCGTGGAATGCACTGCCAGCGGTGGCAGTAGAAGCAGATACATTAGGGACATTTAAGCGACTCTTGGATAGGTACATGGATGATAGTAGAATGAAGGGTGTGTAGGTAGTTTGATCTTAGAGTAGGTTAAAGGATCGGCACAACATCGTGGGCCGACGGGCCTGTACTGTGCTGTACTGTTCTATGTTCTATGTTCCAGATGAAAGGATTGCATTAATCAATGGATTAGAATGTGGAGAGGCAGGAGAAAATGATGCCATTTTAAGTGGGGGGCCGGGGGTTAGTAGAAACAGACCAGGGCTATTTTACTCTCTATCTCACTCCTTTCTTCTATCTGGCTCATTATCACATCCTCTCTCTCTCAGAGCGGTGGGAATCGCTGGAACCCACACTTGTTGGTCAGGTTGTTTGGTTCCGGGAAAATACAAGGTCCACATCAGATTGACAGGAAGGATAAATGTGATTCAGAGCCAATCATATTCCTTTTGGTGATGTGTGCTCAGCCTTGTTATATCAGCAAAGGCAGCAGGAAATGCAAATCCTGAAGAGTTTTGACAGAGTAAAGAAGGAGAAAGTGTTGCCAGTGACAGAAGGGTCAGTAACCAGAGGAAACACATTTAAAGTAATTGACAAAAGAATTCGAGTTGTGATGAGGAGATTGTTTTTTCAGCAGTGTGTTGTTCTGGTCTGGAATGCAATCCTGAAAGGTCAGTGGAAGCAGATTCAATGTTAACTCTAAATGGAATTGGATATATACCTGACATGGAAAATGTAACAGGGCAATGGGGGAAAGGACAGGAGTGCGTGATGTGGGATTAATAGAATAGCTCTGTTCAATATAAAGCAAATGCACAGTAATAAGGTTCTGTGCTTGGACCTCAGTTATTTTCACTCTGTCAATGGCAGAGAAGGCTCGAGGAACCATGTGGCTTCTCGTCATGTTCTTCCCAGTGTCCAGGATAAAGTGCAACATGACACTGATTTCCAGATGGCCGACACAAATGCAACGGACATCTTTTCCAGAAACATCACATTTAAAGTGATAAACTAATCATAAGGCATGGACGGGGATTGAACCCGTGATCTTCAATTTACGAGACTGACGCCTTACCACTTGGCCACCATGCCTTTCCTGAATGGACACCTGAGGCTCCAGAGGAGGATTTGTGATTCTTTTTCAATTTGGTTGAAACAGCATCGAGAAACATGCACAGAAATGAAGAGGGATTGTGGAATGGGGAACAGATCAGCCTCATTTCCATCATCAGCATCATGAAATCTTCATTCAGACGTTCCATTCCCATCCTCAGCTTTTCTCACATCTGTACAATAATATGAGTGGACATTGGGTTGTTACTGGGCAGATTATATAAATAGACTATGTGCATCATCACAGGAAGTGCTGTAATATAATCTGTACGGCACCTCATGGAGAGATGTAGATGAAACTTTCAATGCAAGATGTGCAGAGTAAACTCAGGTTATTTTAACCGTCAGATTCTTATAAATTCTGTACTAAGCCTTGACAGATATCAGAATATTATATGGGGGCCACAGTAAACCAAAGCGAAGATGGAGAAATCTTTGCCTGTACCTTTGAAAAGGTCACTGGACTGAACCAAGCCGAGGACTGGCCGAGATGGTTCCAGAGGTTTGCAAGGTATCGTACTGCATCGGGTCTCGTGCAGAAGCCAGACATGGAACAGGTCAGTACGCTATTGTCTGCAATGGAGGGAGTGTGCAGGCAACATCCTCATGAAGAACAGAAGGCAACATGTGAAGAAGTTATTAAGGCACTCAACCTATTTTAATTGAGGAAAAAAATGTCATCGTGGAGCCAAAGTTAAAACGCTGCATTTGCTGACAACGCAACCACCAGGTGACGCTGTACTAGCACATGCGCAAATGCAGCCTCTTCCACTGAAACGTCACTGTCTGTGACATTCAGGCAGCTGCCAGGCTTAAAGATGGAGCTCCTCAATTTATCACAGAAAACAACTTCGACCCAAAAATCCCCTCAAAGGCTGCCATCGCCGCCTCCGTCCCACCCCCAACAGTCCCCCGCTCCTTCTTGTGCATTATATAGTACCAAGTCATCTTTATTCACCTAAAGTGAATTACTTTCGGAGCAGTGACTGTCATTTCATCGGCAAATATGGCACATATCTACACAATGGACATGTTTTGGTTGATACTCGGAGAACGTTGCGCTGTTTGAAGTCTCATCAGAAGGACAGCACCTCTGACAGTGCTGCACACCCTCTGTAATTCAGTGAGGTTTCATAGAGTCATAGAGTTATACAGCACAGAAACAGGCCCTTCGGCCATCGTGTCCGTGCTGGCCATCAAGTACCTATCTATTCTAATCCCATTTTCCAGCACGTGGCCATAGCCTTGTATTCTGTGGCGTTTTGAGTTCTCATCTAGATACTTCTTAAATGTTGTGAGGGTTCCTGCCTCTACCACTCCTTCAGGCAATGTGTTCCAGATTCCAACCACCCTCGAGGTGAAACATTTTTTCCTCAAATCCCCTTTAAACAGTGCCATCCCATTCTCTGGACGATCATTCCCCGCTTCCCCCCATCCCACTCTCTGACTGCTCACTCCCCGCTTCACCCACCACCACCCCCATCCTGCTCTCTGGCTGCTCACACTCCAGGCCATGGGCTCTGCCGCTTCCCTCCTCTCGGCCACTTGCTCCAACATTGCCCCATCACCCCTCGAGGCTCGCCTTGCTTTATCGGGTGGTGCGGTGAAGAATGATCGAATATTGGAGCGAGAGGCCGAGAGGAGGTAAGCAGCATGGCTTAGAGCTAGTGTCTGGAGGGACGTGGGGGGGAAGCGGGGCGTGAGTGGACGCAGAGAGGGCAGTGCGGAGGTGGGGGCGGGTAGCAAGCGGCCGGACGGCGGGGGAGCGGGGTAGCGAGGAGCGGGCAGTGAGCGGCCTGGAGTGAGTGGCTGAGAGGGGGGAGAGAGTTTTCCCGTGCATGCGCCACTTCCTCCTGGAAGACGTAGGCTGAGCATGCACAGCATCTCAGAGCGCAGGAGACTGTTTGTGCATGTGCGCAGCTTGGAGCGCTCTGATGACGTCGGCTGGCTGCTGCATTGTCAGGAATCACTTTGAATTTAATAAGCGTACAAAACAGAAAGGGGAGAGTATTCATTCATTTATCAATGACTTGTACAATCTCACGGAGGTTTGTGAATACTGCAACTTAAGGGAAGAGCTGAATGGAGACAGGATTGTGTTCGGAGTATTAGACAACACCCTTTCAGATCATCTACAGTCCAGGGCTGATCTCACATTAACGAAAGAGTATCAATTGAGCAGCCAAGCAGAGGTTAGAAAGTTTAACCAATCCGTTGTTCGAGGGGACAGGGAGAGTCTGATCTCGAGAGTTGCAGACTCAATTGAATTTGTTAAGAAAACAAAAGGAAAAATTAGTGGTAAAAGACAAGAAAGACGGGAAGAGCATCTAGTGGTAGCTGCAACCAATTGCAGTAGGTGTCGCCGAGAGAGACACAAGTGGGAAAACTGCCTCGCCAAAGAAGCTGAGTGTTTTTCCTGCAGAAAGTTGGGACACTTTCAGTCAGTGTGTGGCAGTAAAATACCAGCACTGAATATAATTAAAGGGAAATCCCCAGAGAGCAAAAACATGAATGAAGTACAGGATATCCAAAGTGTGGAAATACATTTTTTAGGTGAAATCCAGGAAATAAAGTGAGAGTTGCTGGACGACAGAAATTCTGAAATATTTTAAGACAGAGGTAGATAGATTCTTGATAAACAAGGGGGTGAAAGGTTATCAGGGGCAGGTGGGAATGTGGAGTTGAGGTTGCAATCAGATCAGCCATGATCTTATTGAATGGTGGAGCAGGCTCGAGGGGCCGAGTGGTCTACTCCTGCTCCTAATTGGTATGTTTGTATGTAAGAAAACATGTTCTAGATACAATGAGAACTATCATTTGTTTGGAAATGGATTTGAACCCTTTTATCAAAAGGTTAGAGAGCTTTAATTTTTCTACAATTAACAGGCAAATCCTTGTGGAGTTGAGATTGACAGAAACAATGGGCTGGATTCTATAGAGCCCTCGACGTCGAGATCTGTGGTGGGGGTGGGGTGGGGGCCGCCTGAAGATGGCCCCGGATGAGACCCGCCACGGACCTCAACGCCGGCAGGGCCTGCCTCGATATTGCCGGCGACTTCGAGGCGTTGTGGGGGACCTCCACCGCTCGGCAACGGGACCACAAACCTGCATTAATTATTATGCCATCACTTCATGATGTTCCGCTGCGATCTTCAGCCCAGTGGCCGGCACTGCCGTGCCTTCGGAGCCCCACCCGGGCAAATGAGGTGCAACACTGGTGGGGAGGGGGGAGAAGGTAAGTTTCTCAGTGTGGGGGTGGGGGGACGGAGTCAAATTAATGTCATGGGTGTAGGGGATGGTGGGAAGGGTTATAGTTTACAGTTTGTGCAGTTTTGGGCGGAAGGTCAGATAGTAAAGGTAGGTTTTCGGAGGGAAGGGCAAATAATTAATTTAACTGTTGTTGGGGGGATGGGAGAGAGGCAAAAGCAATGTATTTATTTCATTTCATTTAATCTTCCTTTAAATATTTTCCAGTAGGACTAACAGCCCTTTAAAAATGGCTGACACTCCAGTACAGTACGAAGGCAGTGCTGCACGATCAGAAATGCTGTTTTTCAGGTGAGACAGAAAACTGAGGATCCCTCTGCCCTCTCAGGTGGATGTTAAAGGTACCATGGCACTATTTCAGAGAATAGAAGGGGAATTATTTCTGGGATGCTGGTCATTGTTTAACCCTGAATCAACATCACTTCAAAACAGATTATCTCGTTTTTATCACGTTGTTGTTTCTGGGAGCTTGCTGTGCGCACATTGGCCACCATGTTTCCTACATGACTACAGTGACTACACTTGGAAAGTCCTTCATTGGCTGTAAAAGGCTTTGCAACGTCCTGTGGTCGTGAAATGCAAGTCTTGCTTTTTCCATTGTTATCAGTGTCATTGTGATCAAAAGATAGGATTCGTGAACACAAAGTTTAAATCAATTTTGATTAAAATAATGTAAAAGCATCTATATTCTTGCACTGTACTTAATAATCTCCATCTTCCTATCCTTACAGAGTGCAATGTCATCGACCCTGAAATTGATTCCAGAATCTCATAGAATCTTAGACTCATAGAAAGTTTAAGGCACAGAAAGAGGCCACTTGGCCCTCAGACAATTTCAGCCCAGTTCTGATGAAAGGTCACAGATCTGAAACGTTAACTCTGTTTCTCTCTCCACAGGTGCTGCCAGACCTGCTGAGTATTTCCAGCATTTTCTGTTTTTATTTCAGATTTCCAGCATCTGCAGTATTTTGCTTCTGTGTTACTTTGAAAGTTAAAACTGAACCACCTGTTTACAATTCACACTGGGGTCTCCCATGAAATGATTCTGTATAATATTGATATAATGAATACAGATTCCGACACAGAGCTTCCTGTGGGGAATTGGGGATATGAAAACCAGCAGACTCTGCAGGGATTTCCACTGGGAGCACAAATTCACAAAATCTACCTTTTATATATCGATTCATTTTGATTGTCCTTCTGGAAAATTATTTTGAAACAATTTAAACATCAACCCACAGCTCCATGACTGGGCCAATTATGAGGTCATCCTCTGACAGGTCATGTGACAGCTGGAGCCACAAGACATCAGAACCAGATTTGTGACTGGATTAAAACCCGGAATCCTGTCCCAATGGCTTTTCAAATAAAGCTGTTGCTGTTTGAAAACACAGCAGTTAAACTTTCTGCCTGATCATGAGGGGAGCCAGGGAGAAATTTACAAAACTCAATCCTTCAACAAAATAGTTCAAAAATCATTAATATCGAAATCATGTGAGGATTCATATGCAGTAGAGAAGCAAGCAGAATACAGAAAGTACAGAGGAGAGCTGAAAAAGGAAATGAGATCAGCAAGAGAATGTATGAGAAAAGATTAGCAGGTCACATCACTGGGAACACTGAAGTCTTTTACCAACATATGGACAGTCAATGAAAGCGTGAGTCAATTAGGAGATCCTGTGGAGGCAGAGGGTGTGGCTGAGGCACTAATTAAGTATCACAAAATAAGCGGATGCTGCAAATGTCACAGTAAAGGAGGAGGAAGTGAAGAAATTGGACTGGATGAAAATAGATAAAGTGGAGACAATTACAAAGTTGGCAGCTCTCACAGTGGAAAAGTCACCCAGTTTGAATGGGCTGCATCCTGGGTTGCTGAGGGAAGTAAGGGTGGAAATATCAGAGACTCGAACCACAATCTTTCAATCCTCCTTAAATATGGGAATATTGCCAGAGGACTGGAGGATGCAGGTAAGCTTGGGGAGTTCGATCTTAGTTTAATTTGACCATTTTTATAATGTATCCATTGTAATAACTAACAAGGTCTAGAAAGCCATTTTATAATTAACACATGACAAAAGGAGCCATTTTGTGTTCAGTACTAACGTGCCGTGTAGAGGACACTATTTGTGCTTAAACATTAGCACAACACGGGAAGAAACGGTTACCGATTATAAGCTCTCACTCAATTGGTGCAGAGTATGAGCGCCAGGGGTTACTTCTGACAGTTGAAGAGATCATCGCATCTCATTGGATAGCTACCGCCCACTCCAAGCTGGGTAGCTCCCAGTCAGTTAGGTGCTGTCCTGCCACAACCTGCTTGCTTCAATGGGTGCTTGGAGCTTAGAGAGTCATCTCTCAACAGGCGGATCGATAATCAATGCACCAAGAAAAACAATCTCAACAAAGAAGACACCAGTCCTTCGCATCACAAGCTGGAATGTGAGGACCATGTGTCCTGGCCTTACTGACACCCTTCTGCAGGTTGATGACACACACAAGACAGCTTTGATGGACAAATAACTCACAAGGCTCAATGTGGACATTGCTGTGCTGCAAGAAACTAGACTCGTTCAAAGTGGATCCCTCAAAGAGAAACACTACACCTTCTTCTTGCAGGGGAAAGCCCAAGAGGCAACTCGTGAGCATGGAGTGGTTTTCAAAGGAAAAAACACGCTACTTGAGAAGAGTGAACCACCCACAGTAGGCTCAAAGAGACTTCTTACTCTTCACTTGTCAACAAGCGTGGGCCCAGTTAATCTCATGTGCATCTATGTCCCGACACTCACCTCCACCCCAGATGTCAAGGATCAATTCTATGTGACACTTGATACTGCCATCAGTAGAATTCCCAGCACTGAGGGACTGTACCTTCTAGGAGACTTCAACACAAGCTTGGGTACTGACTACAGCTTGGCCAACGAGCACAGAGCACCAGGGGATTGGCAAGATGAATGAAAATGGACAGAGGTTGCTGGAGCTATGCTGTCACCATGGATTCTGTGTGATGAACAGCTACTTCCAGGTCAAGCTGTGCCACAGGGTGTCCTGGAGACATCTGAGATCACACCACTGGCACCAGCTAGACCTTATCATCACCAGACATACCACCCTCAGCAGTGTCCTCATCACTCACAGCTATCACAGCGCTGACTGTGACACTGAGCACTCCCTGGTATGTAGCAAGGTCAGGCTTCAGCCAAGGAAGCTTCATCCATCCAAGAAGAACGTCGTCCTCAGATCAACACTTGAGGAACCACTGATCCAGAAAGGACCCAGGAGTTCCTCAACATCCTCGATCAGGCTCTTTCAGACAACAATGCTCAAGGTCTCAGTGCGGTGTCAAAGTGGAATCATCTGTTAACAAGCAGATGGAAAGGTGAGTGGAGCATTACCTTAAACTCTACATAACGGAGAATATTGTCATTGAAGTGGCTCTCAGTGCCATTCCAGACTTCCCTGTCATGGAGGAGCTGGACAGTGACCCCACCATAGTGGAGCTCAACAAAGCCATTGACCATCTTGCCAGTGGTAAAGCCCCGGGAAATGATGGTATTCCACCTGGAATCATCAAAAGTGGAAAAGCGGCTCTACTGCAGCATCTCCATGAACTTCTGTGTCTCTGTTGGAAGGAAATATCTGCACCTCAAAACATGCGTGATGCAAACATTGTCACCTTGTACAACAATAAGGGGGAATCGCAGTGACTGCAGCAATTAGCAAGGCATCTCCTTGCTAAGTATTGTGGGGAAGGTCTTTGCTCGCATTGCTCTGACCAGATTGCAGACCCTGGCATCACACATCTATCCTGAGTCTCAGTGCAGCTTCAGAGCTGGTAGATCGACAGTCGACATGATTGTCTCACTTCGGCAGTTGCAGGAGAAGTACTGTGAACAGTACAGACCACTCTACATTGTCGTTACATATGAACATACGAATTAGGAGCAGGAGTGGCCACTCGTCCCTTCGAGCCTGCTTCACCATTCAATAAGCTCATGGCTGAACTGATTACTCCACATTTCCATCTACCTCCGATAACCTTTCACCCCCTTGCAGATAAAGAATCCATCCATCTCTCCCTTAAAAATATTCAAAGACTCTGCTTCCACCGCCTTTTGAGGAAGAAAATTCCAAAGACTCACGACCCTCTGAGGGGGAAAATTGCTCCTCATCTCTGTCTTAAATGGGTGACCCCTTATTTTTAAACAGTGACCCCTAGCTCTAGATTCTCCCACAAGGGGAAACATCCTTTCCACATCCACCCTGTCAAAGCCCCTCAGGATCTTGTATGTTTCAATCATGTCGCCTCTTTCTATTCTAAACTCTAGTGGATACGAACCTAGCCTGTCCAATCTTTCCTCATAGGACAGCCCACCCATTCCATGTATTAGTCTAGTAAACCTTCTCTGTACTACCTCCAATGTATTTACATCCTTCCATAAATAAGGAGACCAGTACTGTACTCAGTATTGCAGAAGAGGTCTCACCAATGCCCTATATAGCTGAAGCATAACCTCCCTACTATTGTATTCAATTCCCCTGGCGATAAATGATAACATTCTATTAGCTTTCCTAATTACGTGCTGTACCTGCAGACTAACCTTTTGCGATTCGTGCACTAGGACACCCAGATCCCTCTGCATCTCAGATGTCTGCAATCTCTCACCATTTAGATAATATGCTTTTTTATTCTTCCTGCCAAAGTGGACAATTTCCCACTTTCCCACATTCCCACATTATACTCCATTTGCCCAGTCACTTAACCTATCTATATCCCTTTGTAGACCCCTTATGTCCTCTTCACAACCTACTTTCCGACCTATCTTTGTCATCAGCAAATTTAGCAACCATACTTTTGGTCCCTTCATCAAAGTCATTTCGAGAATTGTAGAAGGTTGAGGCCCCAGCACAGATCCCTGTGGACCACTCGTTACTTCTTGCCAACCAGAAAATGACCCATTTACGTGGACTCTCTGTTTCCTGTTCGCTAGCCAATCTTCTATCCATGCCAATATGTTACCCCTGACACCATGAGCTTTTATTTTCTGCAATAACCTTTGATATGTCACCTTATCCTTCTGGAAATCGAAGTACAATACATCCACCGGTTCCCCTTTATCCACAGCACATGTAACTCCCTCAAAGAACTCCAATAAATTGGTTAAACATGATTTCCCTTTCACAAAACCATGTTGACTCTGCCTGGTTCCCTTAATGTTTTCTAAATGCCCTGCTATAACATCTTCAGTAATCGCTCCTAACATTTTCCCTAAGACAGATGTTAAGCTAACCGGCCTGTCGTTTCCTGCTTTCTGTCTCCCTCCCTTTTTGAATAAATGAATTACATTCGCTACTTTCCAATCTAACAGAACCTTCCCGAAGCGAGGGAATTTTGGAAAATTAAAACCAGCGCATCAACTATCTCACTAGCCACTTCAGGACCTGGCGACTTGTCAGCCCGCAGCTCCAACAATTTGTTTATTACCACTTCCCTGGTGATTGTAATTTTCTTGAGTTCCTCCCTCCCTTCCATTTCCTGACTTACAGCTAATACTGGGATGTTATTTGTATCCTCAATAGTGAAGACCAATCCAAAGTATCTGTTCAATCATCTGCCATCTCTTAATTATCCATTATTAATTCCCCAGACACACTTTCCATAGGACCAACACTCACTTTGTTAACTCTTTTCTTTTTAAAATATCTATCCAAACTCTTACTAGTTGTCTTTATATTTCTTGCTAGCTTTCTCTCGTACTCTAATTTTAACTTCCTTATCAATCTTTTAGTAATTCTTTGCTGTTTGTTTTATATTCTGTCCAATTTTCTGACCTGCCTCCCACCTTTGCACAATTATAGGCTTTTCCTTTAAGTTTGATAGTATCTTTAACTGTTTTCATTAAATATGGATGGTGAGTCCCACCTTTGGAATTTTTCTTTCTCGTTGAAATGTATCTATTCTGTGTATTCTGAAATTTTCCTTAAATGTCTGCCACTGCATCTCTATTGACTTATCCCTTAACCTAATTTGCCAGTTCACTTTAACTAGCTCTGCTTTCATGCCCTTATAATTGCCCTTATTTAAGTTTAAAATACTAGTCTGGGACCCACTCTTCTCTCCCTCAAACTGAATGTAAAATTCAACCATATTATGATCGCTACTACCTAGGGGCACCTTAACTATGAGGTCATTAATTAATCCTATCTCATTGCACAATGCCAAGTCTAGTATAGCCTGCTCTCAGGTTGGCTCCAGAACTTATTTTTCCAAGAAATTATCCCAAAAACATTCTGTGGACTCCTCATCTAGGCTACCTCTGCCCATCAGAATTTTCCAGTCTATATGGATATCAAAATCCACCATAATTATTGCTGTACCTTTCTGACAAGCTGCCATTATTTCTTTTTTTATACCCCATCCTGCAGTGTGGTTAATGTTAGGTGGCCTGGACACCACTCCCACAAGTGACTTCTTGCCTGTATTATTTCTCATCTCAACTCAAACTGCTTCTACATCGTGATCTCCTGAACTTAGGTCATCCCTCTCTATTGCGCTAATACCATCATTAATTAACAGAGCTACCCCACCACCTTTTCCAAGCTTCCTGTCCTTCCTAAATGCCATGTAACCTCCAATATTCACATCCCAATCGATGTCGCCCTGCAGCCAGATCTCTGTAATGACTATCAGATCGTACTTATTTATTCTATTTGTGCTCTCAGTTCATCTGTTTTGTTTCGAATGCTCCATGCATTCAGATACAGAGCATTTAGTTTTGTCCTTTTATTATTTTTGTAACCTCTAGCCTTATCTGTTGATTTACTCTTAGATTTGTCTGCTCTGTCCCTTCCTGTCACAGTCTGTTTATCATTTCACATATTTATACCTTTCTCTCTTGCCTTGTCTCTCCTCCTTGATTCACCATATCTTCCCAAATTTGATTCCTTGCCCCCACGATTCAGTTGAAAACTGTCTCTACTTCCCTCGTTATGTGGCTCGCTAGAACACCGGCACCAGCACGGTTCAGGTGTAGACCGTCCCAACGGTACAGCCACCACTTTCCCCAGTACTGGTGCCAATGTCCCACGAACCAGAACCCACTACTACCACACCAGTCTTTGAGCCACGCATTAATTTCTCTAATCTTATTTGTCCTATGCCAATTTGCACATGGCTCAGGTAATAATCCAGAGATGATTAACTTTGAGGTTCTGCTACTTAATTTGCTGCCTAGTTCCTCATACTGATTTTGCAGAACCTCTAACCTTGTCCTGCCCATATCATTGGTACCGACATGGACCACGACGACTGGATCCTCCCCCTCCCATTGTATGTTTCTCTCCAGCCCTGAGCAGACGTCCTGAATCCTGGCACCGGCAGGCAACACAGCCGTCTGGACTCTTGCTCTTTGCTGCAGAGAACAGAGTCAATCCACCTGACCATACTGTCCCCCACTTCCACTACATTCCTTTTTTCTCACTCTTTGATCCGCGAACTTTTTTTTTATTTCCAAAATATACTTTATTCATAAAAACCTGTAACAATTACATTGTCAAACAGTTCAAAACAGCATCAAAAAATACAAACATTTCAAGGGAGATCAGTTTCCTTCAATACTGTCATGAGTTTCTTCCCAACCCTTCCATTTCACAATTGTCATGTCAATTGCAGTTTTACATTTACAGCAATTGAGAATATTAACGATACAGTTCGAGGGGTTTCCCATGGATCCAGCCCCTCAGTCCAGCTTGGTGGGGGAACATTACACTGTGGTCTTTCCCCATTGAGCCTTTGCTGCGGCTGCGCCAAGCTTTAGTGCGTCCCTCAGCACGTAGTCCTGGACCTTGGAATGTGCCAGTCTGCAACATTCGGTGGTGGACAACTCTTTGCGCTGGAAGACCAGCAAGTTTCAGGCAGACCAAAGGGCGTCTTTCACCGAATTGATAGTCCTCCAGCAGCAGTTGATGTTTGTCTCGGTGTGCGTCCCTGGGAACAGCCCGGAGAGCACAGACTCCTGTGCTACAGAGCTGCTTGGGATGAACCTTGACAAAAACCAGTGCATCTCCTTCCACACCTGC